>NW_028261382.1:90333331-90633331 GCF_051295495.1 Thamnophis sirtalis | reverse complement strand
TTAGGGTTAGGTTAAGGGTTAGGTTTAGGGGGGTTAGGTTTAGGTTTAGGGGTTAATTTTAGGTTTAGGGTTTACAGCGTGCTTCTCTCTCCGCGCTGTTGTCGCCCTGTTGATGACGTCAGCTACGCGGTTTAGTCGGACGCAGTTTAGTCGAGCGCAGTTTTGTGGTGGAACCGATCAAAGGGACCATGGTTTATAGGCTCTTGAGAATTATAAGGAACTTGGGAATTAGAGTTCAGCGAGATCTAAAAAGAATGTACTTCTTCACCTATACTAGGGGTGTCAAACTTGCCTTGTCATGTCGTCATCACATGATGAATTACACCTCCCCCCTCCCCTCTTCGCTAAACTGGGGGTAGGCATGGCCAGCATGTGACGCAGCTGGCCCACGGGCCACGAGTTTGACACCCCTGACCTAGAATGTTTAAGGCCAGGCAAAGATTCAGAGATAGTTGAACTAGCCACGGTGGCACAGTGGTTAGAGTGCAGTACTGCCGGCTACTTCTGCTGACTGCCAACTGACTGCAATTTGGCAGTTCGAATCTCACCAAGTTCAAGGTTGACTCAGCCTTCCATCCTTCCGAGGTGGGTAAAACGAGGACCCAGGTTGTTGGGGGCAATAAGCTGACTCTGTAAACTGCTTAGAGAGGGCTGTTAAAGCACTGGGAAGCGGTATATAAGTCTAAGTGCTATTGCTTGTTAAGATATTGTCAGGTGCAAGCAACCCCACCCACGCAGGAAAGACTAAAGTTGACTATTTTATTGTTGTCTACCTATATTACAAGAATCTCCTTGGGAGCAAGCAGATCAGGTTCCTGGAACTTCAGCAGAAGATCAGGCTTATGCCTCTTGTGGCTTTGCAAGGATTTAAGGTTAGTTTCCAGTTAATAGCAATAGCATTTCGACTTATACACTGCCCCATCACGCTTTTACAGCACTCTCTGGGTGGTTTACAATATCAGCATATTGCCCCCAACAATCTGGGTCCTCATGTTACCGACCTTAGAAGGATGGAAGGCTGAGACAACCTTGTTGGACTGAACTTTTGACTGTGGACAGAGTTAGGCTGCAATACTGCAGTTTAGCCACTGAGCCACCAGGCATCTTGACCCCTCCTCCTTGCTAGCTGGGAGTTTCCCAATGGCAAACTATGGCACTACTATTATCTGTGCAAACTGGATGAATGTGCCTTCCTTCTTTGATGCAGTTGATTCTTCTCTAAAACGAATTAAAATTATGCTCCGTTTAGAGAGCTCCCCTTCACCCCGGGCAATGGATTAAATCCAGGGGTGGAAAACTACTTACCTCTGTTACCGGTTCGCAAATGTGAGTGCTCGCACGCACCACCTCCACGCATGTGCAGGACCCACCCTCCATGCATGTGCAAAGTGTCAAAAATGGACGTGATGACGTCCAGGTGGGTTGGCAGAGCCTACTACCAAGCACGCCTGCAAAGGTAAGCGAACAACGAGGGGGAGGGAATCTGCTGTGCCACGCGACTTAGATTAGCTAGAAAGCAGGAAATCCTAGAAAGCTAGAAAGCAGGAAATCCTGCTACCGGTTCAGGTGAACCGATATTTCCAACGATCAGCTGTGACGTCACAGCTGATCATTGGAAATATCGGTTCACCTGAACCGGTAGCATTTTTTACTACTAGTCCGAATCGGTAGCATTTCACCCCTGGTTAAACCCTTCCTGTTCTGAATTTCAGCACCCAGAACCCAATCTAGAACAAAACGTAGAAACAACTCTAGAACAAAACTCTAAAAAACCTAGAACACTTTTAATTCAATTGTCGAGTCCATTCATTCAGTCATTCATTCCGTGGTTCTTATTATGTAATGAATATTAAAACAATTCCCAGGCAGAGTTGGTTTCCTTCTCTAGCAACTCCTATTTGCTCTGCCCTGACTTCATATTTGCTCTCAGCTAGTGGAAATAATTTGATGCTGCCTTTCATAGGAAGCAAGCTTCTAAGTATCACTGCCCATAAATCCATCCTGGCAAGTATGCGCGTATCTAGCACACTCACAGCCTGGTATGTATTTTCCACTGATATGATCTATTCATGTAGCCTTTGATTCTAAGGGAAGGGTGCTTTGAAATTCGATCCGGTTATGTGTCCGAGCCTTCAGACAAGAGCAGACTCATCTTCACATGCTTAGAAGGCATCATGGTCCACTCAGCACCTGAACAGCTGAGAGCAGCAGGGCTAAGGGACCTCACTCTGTTGTGGCTGGAAAGATGGCCTCGTCTTCCATGCTTACTCGAGAAACAGGCTTAAATCCCGCAGAGGATTTCCCTTCTGAAGTGGTGAGACGATGAGGCTCAAATGCTCCATGCTCTTAAAAGATTAAAGCTAGGTCTTTTGTATTTTAAAGCATCTGCCTGGTTAGTCTTTTCTCCCCTCTGTAGCAGATAAAGTAGCCCAATTCTGTCCTTCAAGGCTGCTAAGCGTTGTTGTTAGGCAATAATTTTGTGTGGTTCATTTTTATTTCGTCATTTTTATTGGTTTTCTATTTATTGGTCATTTTATTGATTGCCTACTTATTGGTCGAGGATTGGAATAAAGTTCCGTCTCTCCATCCTTCAAGCGCATATCAGTATTCCTGCCAGTATACATTGCTCCGCTTGAATTAATGTAAATCTAGAACTTCCGAATGTTTTTTTTTTTCAAACAGTAAATGTGGAAGATATTCAGGAGTGGAATTCAGGTGGTTCGGACTGGTTTGAGTGAGCATTTGGCCCCGCCCACACACCCCTGTGCTTTCCTGTCCTATATTTCCCTGGTTTTTTTTAACCTTACTGATTTGCATGGCACAGTGGATTGCCACTCATCAGCTGTTTTACTCACAGGCGCTGACGTAGAAGGTAAATTTTGAAACTTAATAAAGTCTTTTTTAAAATGCTGCACGCAAAGCGTGCACTCACTAAACCAGTTGTTAAAATAGTTGCATCCCACCACTGAAGATATCCCCCCTCCTTTAACCTGATAAAAATGGAAAAGAGACAAAAAGACCTTCTCCTTCTATGTTAGTTGTTCACTAATTGTTCACCCACATGTCTCATGGAGCTGGCTCTACCCATTAGGCATTTGGGGCAACCTTCACAGATAACAGAAATTAAAGGCTGCAGGCTCAGCTGCCTATCCAATCTCCTGCCTTTGAGAACAGAGCTACATATGCAATTGGAATAAGAAAGACAGGATCCTGATCTGTGTTCATAGGAAGGTTTAAGACATCGATGGCCACCGTTTTGAACAGCCCCATGATTTGTGGATTACATGAGCATGCAAGAAAGTTAGAGATCATTCTCATTTTGCAAACTCTGGCTCTTCTTTATGAGACTTTGAGGCAGGGGTGTCAAACTCGATTTCATTGAGGGCCGCATTCAGGTTGTGTTTGACCTTTAGGGGCTGGGGTGGGCATGGCCAGCTCGACGTCACTTGTGTCAGGGGCGCCTGTGGGGGAGGGGGTGAACGCTCTGCAAGAGAAAACGGGCTCCTGAGCTCCATTTTCGGCTGTGACAGGCTCTCGCAACCAACTGCTAGCAAAAATGGAGCTTGGGAGGGCTGTTTTTGCTGACAGAGGCACCATGGGCTGGTCCTTCGCTGTTTCCAAGGTGGCCCCATGGACCAGGTCTAAGCACCCTGCAGTACCCCTGGACCTTGAGTTTGACACCCCTGCTTTGAGGGGTAACTTACTCAAAATCTTCAGTCAAGTACTGATAATACTTCTACATCTAGAGGGAAACTTCTAATTCTAGAGAGAAATAGGATAAATCCCTAGGAATAGTTGTTTCTAAGTGTTTCTCCACTTCCTTTTCCTCCAAATTTCTTAGATTTTGTACAGGGATTAAGGGATCTTTCATTTCTACAATCACGACTTAGTCTTCACCCAGCCACTATGTTGAATGATCTATCATAGTCAAAGCTCCATATTATAATAACAACTTGGCTCATGCAGGGTTTCTGCTGCCTTCTTAAAGGCCACTAAGTCTCACTTCATAAAGAGAAAACTGATAGGGCCTCTTCTAATATTGGTGTCCAATGTAACCATACCAGCTAGCCCTCAGGGTGTGACTCAGCCTTGAGTTCAGCCTACTTTCAAAGATTTTCCAAAGCTGGACTCGTCAGAAGAAAATTTTATCAAGGGCCAGAGTGGCACAATAGTTAGAGTGCAGTACTGCAGGCTACTTCTGCTACCTGCAATTTGGCAGTTTGGATCTCACCAGGCTCAAGGTTGATTCAACCTTCCATCCTCCTGAAGCAGGTAAAATGAGGAGCCAGATTGTTGGGGGCAAGATGCTGATTCTGTAAACCGCTTAGAGAGGGCTGCAAAGCACTATGAAGCGGTATATAAGTCTAAGTGCTATTGCTATTGCTATCATACTAATGTTTGTTTGTTTAATGTTTAATAAATTTATAGGCCGCCCAATCCCGGAGGACTCCGGGCGGCTTACAACAATACAATTAAAATAGAAGTTAAAAAACACAGAAAAACATAGTAAAAAAAGATCACAACATACACCCAGTCTAATCGGGGCTGGAACTCAAACATGAGTTCAACAGCCCGGGGCCTGCTGGAATAGCCAGGTCTTAAGAGCCTTACGGAAGGCCATGAGAATGGGTAGGGTCCAGATCTCTGGGGCCAGTTTATTCCAGAGGGTCAGAGCGGCAACAGAGAAGGCCCTCCCCTGGGTAGTTGCCAGCCGACATTGTCTGGTTGACGGTACCCGGAGCAGGCCTTCCCTGTGCGATCTAATCGGTCATTGGGAAGTATGCGGCAGAAGACGGTCCCACAGGTATCCGGGTCTTAGGCCATGTAGGGCTTTAAAGGTGATAACCAGCACCTTGAATTGCATCCGGAGAATTGCATCCCTAAGACTGCATAAGTGATTGGTGGTGAATTCCTAACATGGAATTTGATGCCGGCATATCATTCCCAATAGCAACTTGCTCTTAGAACCATGCTAGTGCAGAAATCAACCCCTAAATGACCTCCAGATGCAAAGTCCCATGTTCCCTTGCCACTTGCCCATGCTGGCTGAGGCCGATGGGAGTAGAAGCTCCGAGATATTTTAAAAGCACCAGGTTGCCCATCAAGGCATCAGTGTCTTCTCTAACCACTAACCCGCTGGTTTGTTCTTTCGCCCACCCCAACCCGATCTCTACTCGACCAACCTGTCTGGGGTGGAGAGATACTTCTGCTTTTGGAATTTCTTCTCTAGTCCCATCAGCTGCAACTCTGTGAAGATGGTCCGGCTGCGGCGAGGCTTTTTCAAAGGGAGGGTGGGCTGCTCGGTCTCGGATTCACTGCTTCCATGGGTTTCATTGGCGTGGGTCTCTGAACAGGTGTTTCCCGAAGGTGGGAGCGGTGAGAGAACCCGAGAGCTGCTCACTGCAGGAATGAAGTGAGAGACTGCTGAAGGCTGCCTGGTGATGACAGAGATGAGTGGATAAGCCCGTAGAGAAGAGGAGCCTGGGAAAGAAGCATCAGAAGCAGAGGCATTACCAAGAGAGGTTGGCTAGAGAGATCGCTTCATTCTTTACTCCCAGCTCTACTTCGATCAAGATTTGATTAATACAGAGTACGTAGTGCTAGAGAAAAAGCTGCAATTGTTTATAGAAGTGTAAGAGGGCTTGTCTCCATTGGTCATTGGACAGATCAACTTATGATCACTGGACAAATCAATTTATTTTTTTGTCTGGACTTGTTTGCCGTGTGTTCGCTGAAAATTTCAGCCTTTCTTAAGCATGATATTATATGGGCATTATTGTTGTTTGCACTTCTCACCTTTTGTGCATTTGATACTTAAAATACTTCCGTAATTTGGAATGCTCTTGTATTCTGGAATATCTACCTTTAATGACTGTGGGTAAGTTTTCTGAATAAGAGGAGAATAAAAACCCATGGCAGAATGGTTTTGGCCCAGGTACTTAGAGCTATGAGTGTGGACCAAGTCAATGTGTTTAAAAACACAAGCCAAATAAATTCACCAGTGTGTCTTTGTACATATGTACACTGCAGGGGTGGGTTGCTAATCCCGTTCCAACCGGTTCGGTTGGAACGGGGATGGCAGCGTCCTCGTGCACGTGCGCAGTTCACGCATGTATCTTAGCGCTTGCGCGATGCTCCAGCTGCTCGCGGAGACTCGCGCAGGCGCTGTATGTGCCATCCAGCTGCTCGTGGAGAATCGCGCAGGCGCTGTATGTGCCATGCGCCTGCGTGGAAGGGCAGAAGCCTTCAAAGAGCGGTAAGGAGCGCGGGCGGGTGGGTGGGCCCTTCGCCGTTCCCGGAAGTTACTTACTTCCAGGTTCGCCGACCAACCGGTTCGCGGGGACCGCCGCGAACCGGTTGAAACCCACCCCTGGTACACTAGTACACTTTCCACTTTACTTGAGCACCGATGCTTGTAAATAAGTGAAACATTTCTGTTGAAGAAGAAAACATGGTAGCAAAATCATTTTTTTCTGCAAACAACATAGCAGAAAAACAGCATAGCTCCCTTAACAACTGTCTTGCTATCATGATTCTTCCATAGTTTTCAGCTGAGGCGCCAAGGAAACCACAGAAGCCATTAAAAAGTAATAAGTCAGTGACACTCAAAATCTATAGTCAAATACACTCACACACAAACAGTCTGAAAGATTATAATCATTACAGGGAAGCAATTTTTTTTTGTTTAGCAAGGTTTTTCTTCTTAGCATATTAAAGTTGTTGGGCTAATGGTGCTTTTTCTATTTGGGTGGGGTTCAAGGACAAGAATGCCATGGGTGACTGAAGTTTGGGAGAGTCAACACAACTTCCAGGGAAGGTGGTGGAAACATCACCATTATCTCACAGGGAAATAAAAAATATGAAATAACATTTAGCCGACACAAGTAAAAAGTTAGTAAAAGGTAAAGGTTCCCCTCGCACATATAAGCTAGTCGTTCCCGACTCTAGGGGGCGGTGCTCATCTCCATTCCAAAGCCGAAGAGCTAGCACTGTCCAAAGACGTCTCCATGGTCATGTGGCTGGCATGACTAAATGCCAAAGGCGCACGGAGCACTGTTACCTTCCTACCAAAGGTGGTTTCTATTTTTCTACTTGCATTTTTTACGTGCTTTCCAATTGCTAGGTTGGCAGAAGCTGGGACAAGTAAAGGGACCTCACTCCATTATGCAGCGCTAGGGATTCGAACCGCCAACATTTCTGATCAACAAGCATCTTAGACACTAAGCCCTTTGGTAAAAAGTTATGTTGGGTCAAAAAAATAAATCTTTATTTTTCCTAACTGGTTTTTCCTAACCTTCATCTTTTAATTTTATGAAAAAGGAAGTGCTTCTGCTTTTATTTTGGGGGGGAGGGGCTCCCAAGGATAAGAACCATTTTGCTGAAGTTGCCACATCTGGAGTTCAACATTGCTCAAATCAACTGGCTGTCAGTTGCCATGTTATAACTGAAATCTGAACTCTCTGTCTCCCTGTCCCAATCTCTTCCAACGTCATGGTTTTATCAATCAGTTTTGGTGCCACCTTGGAGATGTTTTCTCTGTGGTTTGGAAGATGATGGTTTCCAGAACTTCTTCTGCTTTGGTTGTAAATCTGAATAGTTCAGCTGGTAGTAAGGAGGAATTTGTTGCGTCTCATCCTTTAGGGTGGGGAGTGTAACTGAAACCGCAGGAGGGCCGGGGAGGGTGGAGAAGAAACTTCTAAAGAACTTCTGAGAAAAAGATAGTGTGCTGTCAGTGACATGATGAGTGATGAAGTCATTGGCAGAGCGGTACATGGGGCATATCCTTGTCCTATCATTGCCTTGGGAACAAGGCATGGATAGCCATGAATGAGAAGACTCTTCTTCAGCTACATTTCTCTTTAAAACATAATGATAAAGATGGAAGGAACCTTTGAGGTCCTCTAGTCCAGTGGTCACCAACTGGTGGTCTGTGAGAAAGGTTTGGTGGTTCACAGAAAAATCTTTGCATTTTTGCATTCTTGATATTGCACTAAATCAGGGATCCTCAAACTACGACCCCTGGACCAGATGCAGCCCACCAAAGCAATTAATCCTGCTTGCTGATGGGATGCATTCCTAACTTGGCCGCCGCAGCCCCTCCCTCCCTCCCTCCCTCCCTCCCTGGGAGTTCAGGCGCTTCAGTGAGCAGTGCGTGAAAGTTTGGCCGGGCTCCTCAAAAGACAGAGTTTTGCAGAGGGGCGATCTAGTGCCCGGGCTAGTTACAAGACATTCATTCTTGGCCATATTTGAGATTCCTAGCTGCAATGGACAGTAATCATAGGGTTGACCCCAGGCGCTTCTCTCCACTATCAGGTGGCCAAGCTAAGTGCCTGAAGGACCCCATCCCATCACTAATTCATATTAGTGGTCCAGGGGATTTAAAATTATGAATTTAGTGGTCTCTGAGGTTCAAAAGGTTGGTGACCCCTGTTCTCATCCAATCCCCTGCCGAGGCAGAAAATCTTATAACCATCCCAGTCAAGTGGCTTATTTTTTTGAAAAGCTCCAGTGATAAGAGCACCCAAACTCTGGAAGGCAAGCTATTTCATTGATTGTTTCGACTGTCACAAACTTTCTCCTTGCTTCTAAGTTGGATCTTTCTTTAACAAGTTTCCACCCATTACTTCTTATCCTGCCCTACGGTGCTTTGGAGAATAAATCAAAACCTTTCTCCTTATGACAGCCCCTCAAATACTGGAAGACAGCTATGATGTCCCCCACTCCTGAGAGACCCCCACTCCTGAGAGACCGCCTCCTGCTGATTACCTCGCATAGACCGATTAGATCTCACAGGTTAGGTCTCCTCCGGATTCCATCCGCCAGCCAATGTTGGCTGGCGACCCCCCGGGGGAGAGCCTTCTCTGTTGCAGCTCCAGCCCTCTGGAATGATCTCCCCATCGAGATCCGGACCCTTACTACCCTCCCGGCCTTCCGCAAAGCCACCAAGTCCTGGCTGCTCCAGCAGGCCGGGGGGGCTTGTGAAACATCCAGCCCCACGGAAATTGTGAATGTTGCGGTTTTTGTTTTTAAAGTGTTGTCTTTGTCCAGTTTTCCCCTTCCCTTGTCTATTGTGAGCCGCCCGGAGTCCTTCGGGAGTGGGCGGCATACAAGACAAATAAATACAAATACAAATACAATACACTCCCCCTAATCCTTTTGTATGAATGGCTAAACAGATCTAGTTCTCTTAACTGTTTACGGTACACTTTAGCCTCCACACCTCTTGCCTTTGTTGCTCTTTTCTGCATTCTTTCTTATTTTCCATTTTTATTCTTTCCTTCTTTAGGGGGAGGTCACATTCTAGTGCAGTGCAACCACTTCTGATCTGATTGCATTTGTTCGTAAAGTTTTCTCTTTACTGAATCGGTTCTAGCTTGAAAGTCAGCATATTTAGGGGACTGCAGAGGTGGTATTCTGCCAGTTCTGACCGGAAATCGTGAGAGGCCCTGCCCAGCCCCCTGGCTCTACAGCGCATGTGTGGAAGGCAAAGTGGTAGGGAAGTTAAGTCAATACCGCCCTTGGGTGGACAACTAGCAATAGCAATAGCAGTTAGATTTATATACCGCTTCATAGGGCTTTCAGCCCTCTCTAAGCGGTTTACAGAGTCAGCATATCGCCCCCACAGTCTGGGTCCTCATTTTACCCACCTCGGAAGGATAGAAGGCTGAGTCAACCTTGAGCCGGTGAGATTTGAACCGCCGAACTGCAGATAGCAGTCAGCTGAAGTGGCCTGCAGTACTGCACTCTAACCACTGTGCCACCCCTCTCTTTGTAGAATGAATGTTCTTCATTCAGCCCTTCCCAGAATCCCCAGAGAATCCCCAGATTGAAAATCCAGGTAGCTGTTTACCAAACCTAAATTAGAAGGACTCGTGTTTCTAAGCGATTTAAAGTCATTTCACTTTTCTGTGTTTTTAAACTCATAAACAAAAAAAAAAGGGGGGGGGACCGTAGGGTTGCCTTTTCAAGTTAAAAGGAAAACGGGCTGTGTTATTTATTTATTTTTTTAAAAAAGCTAAACAATTAACCAAGCTCGGCAGATAAGATGTTGGCCATAAACTCAGACGACCCAGGTTCTATTCTGAGTTCTGACTCATGGCGTGACCTTTAACAAGTCACTTTCCTTCCCCATCTCCATTTCATTTTCTGGCATCCCACTCCTCAAAATGCCGACTTGCAAATAAATCCCATTAATTGGGGGGGGGGGAATCATTGTTGTCATCAATGTTCATCGCTGCACAGATGAACCTCAATTTATTGCCACGTTGGAGGCCAGAATTTCTGGTGCTAAGCAAGGCTGCTATTAAGTCAGCCACACCCAATTTTATGATCTCTTTTGGCCACCGTTGTGAAGGAATCACACGGTTGTTAAGTGGCCTGGTGCCCCCCCTCCCCTCCCCATTTGCCTTTGCCTTTCAGAATCCGGCTGGGAAGGTCAAAAATGATGATCACATGACTTTGGGATCCTGCAGTTATCATAAACACATGTTTGTCAAGCACCCAGATTTTGACCATTGCAAGGATACCCGTGATGGTTACAAGTGCAAGAATTGGTGGTAACTCACTTTTTCGGTACCATTGTGACTTCGACTGGTCACTACATGAATGGTTATAAGTTAAGGACTACCTGTAGACTATTCTCAGCAATTTTGACAACCAGCCCTGAAAAGCAAGTTACGGCTGTCATCCTATCAGGGGGATTTTTAATTCTCTCTTTCAACATGAGTTGTTTTTTTTTCCTTTTTGGTACGATGAAAGAAACAACTAAAAATTCATTTTAAAGGGTGTGGGGGGACCGGGGGGGGGGTTTCCAGCCTTCCTCCTTCCATTCAGGTCTCCCTGTGCAGTTTATAGGGGAGCCTTGCAAGAAAGTGTAATCGGTTTCTTGAACTCCGGGAAGGATGATTTATAGGAGCAGAAGCTCTGCGTAACCAAAAGAAGCTCATGTGAGTCATACTGTTTTGCAATGAGAAGACGGTAATCAGATCTGTTCTATCAACAGGACAAGACTGGGGGTGGAAAGAACAAGATTTACAAGGATCCCCCCCAATTCCTTCCATCGGTAGCTTTCTTGAATGTCTCCAAGGGAATAAATAAATTGGTTGGCCAAAGCCCACTTAAGTGAGTTCATGGTTAGGATGAGATTTGAAAGGTAAACTTCCTGGTAGAAGAATCTATCATTAACACTAACTGGGCGTAACACAATGTATTAAAGAAGAATAACATGAGTAGGACCCATACTCACACTACAGTGCGTAGTATGAGTGCCAATAAGAAGTTGTTTTGTTGAGAACAGTAGAAAATAATTTTCAGAAACTGGAAAAGTAATAATATTAACAATTGGATTCAAGAGACGTATGACTCATTTGTGGCTGAAAAAGCAATGCTATCTGAGAATCCAAATTGACCCAACCTATTTTTCTGTAGCAGAGATTGTATAATGTTAGAGAATCATTTATTTTCCCCCCTAAGATAAATTTAGAAATCTGTTTGACATTTGATATGTTCATTGGGGAGAGGGGGAAAGAGTTGCTTATTCTTGTGTTGTAACTTTATTTTTAGATGACAGACAGACAGACAGACAGGTAGAGATAGAGAGATAGAGAGATAGAGAGATAGAGAGATAGAGAGATAGAGAGATAGAGAGATAGAGAGATAGAGAGATAGAGAGATAGAGAGATAGAGAGATAGAGAGATAGAGAGATAGAGAGATAGAGAGATAGAGAGATAGAGATAGAGAGATAGAGAGATAGAGAGATAGAGATAGATAGAGATAGATAGAGATAGAGATAGAGATAGAGATAGAGATAGAGATGATAGAGATAGATAGAGATAGAGATAGAGAGAGAAAGAGAGATAGAGATAGAGATAGAGATATAGAGATAGAGATAGAGATAGAGATAGAGATAGAGATAGAGATAGAGATAGAGATAGAGATAGAGATAGAGATAGAGATAGAGATAGAGATAGAGATAGAGATAGAGATAGAGATAGATAGATAGATAGATAGATAGATAGATAGATAGATAGATAGATAGAGATAGAGAGATAGATAGAGAGAGAGAGAGAGAGAGAGATGATAGATAGATAGATAGATAGATAGATAGATAGATAGATGATAGATAGATAGATAGATAGATAGATAGATAGATAGATAGATAGATAGATAGATAGATAGATAGATAGAATGAATATCAAGATAGACAAATACAATTAGCCATGTCAGGCCAAGTTTTTGTTCCAGGCAAAACTTGGCTAAATCTTTTTTTGGAACAAAAGTAAAGACAAGGAAAGATTTATGGGTTGGCGGCTTGCTGGCATGTCAGCTTCGCTGGGAGGCAGAAATGAGATCTTGGCTGAGTGAACACTGTCTAAGATGATGGAGGAAGAAAAATAAGTAATAAGAAAAAAAACGAATGAGCTGGCAATGGAAGAACTCTTCCCTGCTGGCTGGAGACAGTCAAAACAAAACAAAAAGATGGAAACAACTTCCCCCTCCTCATTTCTGGATGCAGGTATGCACAGATTCCTAATTCCTGATTGCCATTGCCTCCATTCCCCCCTCCCTCCATTCATTCTAGAAAATGCATCCTTCACCAATCCAGAACTAATGGACTAAATTTTATGTGCATTTGCTTGTTTAATGTGAAATAGTCCTTCTTTTAAAAAATTTAACCTGCTGTTCAGAATGCAAAATGAATTCTGCTCAACGCTGCAAATTAGATTTTAGGTAATTTATGGCAACTGCGCAGCGGTAGTCTTATTAAGCTCCCTGTTCTCTCTTTTTTTTAAAAAAAGGGGGGGTGCGTGTGCTGAAATGAAAGGGACATGTCTTCCATTTAATCTATGGTTTTCACCTCCGCATTGCAAGCTGGACTGAGAGAGAGTATTGTACCACAAACACCTGTTCACTGCATTATCCCAATGCAATTTGGAAACTTGTGCTGCGAGATAATAGCTTAGTGTTACTACCAGTTCACTCTTATGTTACAAGTCAAAGGAGAGATTAAAGCTGGCTTGGATTTCTGAGTCACAACTCCACCATAACCCAAAGTCAGTTGTATTTAAATGTAGGCACACCGGAGCAACTACTCATCGTTTCCATTCTTTCCCTGGCCAATAGATCATCTTCCGTTCATGCATGTTAAGACATTGGTTGAGTGGTTCCAAAAACACACTGAACCCAATTGAACCTAACAGTTGCTAGTTAGCCTAATCGTTCAGAACAGTCTAATTGTTCTGGTACTTAACACAATCAGTGGAACAACTTGCTTCGAGAAGTGTGGGTGCTCCAACATAGGAGGTTTTTAAGAAGAGACTGAACAACCATTTGTCTCTGAAATGGTGTAGGGCTTCTTGCATTAGCAAGCAGTTGGACTAGAAGACCTCCATGGTCCCTTCCAACTCTCTTATTTGATTAAGTCATGCTATCTGAAGGCTGCGAAGGTTGGACCATAAGAAAGGCTGAGTGCCAAAGAATGGAGGCCTTTGAACTAGGGTGCTGGAGAAGACTCCTGCGAGTCCCTTGGACTGCAAGGTGATCCAATCGGTCAGTGCTAGAGGAGATCAACCCTGACTGCTCTTTAGAGGGCTGGATCCTGAAGAGGAAACTCAAATACTAATGAGAATGAAGAACTTATTGGAGAAGAGCCCAATGCTGGGAACAATTGAAAGGCAAAAGAAGAAGGGGACGACAGAGAAGGAGGTGGCTGGATGGAGTCACTGAATCCATAGGCATGAGCTTAAATGGACTCCAGAAAATGGTAGAGGACAGGAAGGCCAGGAATAACGTTGTCCATGGGGTTGCGATGGGTCGGACATGACTTTACAACTAACAACAACAATCCGAAGGTAAGGTGTTTTATGCCACTGCTTTGAGCCTTCAGTCTTCCAAGAAAAACTTCAGTTGCAATGAACAATGTAATTAAATTCAAATTTGACAAATTAATTAACTAATTAGCCAAACTTCTGCTAAAAAGAGAACATCAAGGATGTCTTCATTGTGTTTTTAAAACCTCTAGCAAGCTCTGTTCCGTTCCTACTTCTTTAAATCTCAGATTCCCATTCATTTCAAACCTTCCTTCTTGATTTACTTCTGCCCTGTAAGTAGTATTCCGCAGAGCCCATTTCTGCATTTTCAAAGCAGCCTTTCATAGTCAACTTGGCTGTTTAATTGGGCATAATAATGGTAATGAATGAATTTGACTGCAGTCTGACTTAAAGCTTTCCTGCCTTAAGGTGTTTGGAGGTTAGAGGAAAAGAAAAAAAAACACACACACAACAACAAAAAAACAAACAAAAATCCAGTTCCTAATCAGGGAAGATAATTAACAGGCTAAGATGACAGTTTAAAAATACTACTATACATATCTTCAAGGCAAATGCTCTGACAGTAACTAATTAGCTGTAAAATATTTGACAATCTGCAACTTTTGGAAATGAAGGCAGCCCTGAAAAATAATGTTTAAACCTAATTTAACATGTATTATAACAACTCCACCCATAGCTGTCAGATTCGTTTATCAGCCATAATCATACACTTCTCTGACAGCTAGAATATTGTCGGGCAGAGACCTGGAGCTAAATCATGGTTTGTTTAGTCCTGGCTGGCTGAATCAGCTACCCTTGCCTGGATTTTGTACAAGATGCTACATTGATGATAGTTCTCTATAATCTTGTGTGCAGCCAAAATATGGTTTATCTGCCTTTGGGTTTATTTCTGGTACGGTTCTGTAGTGAAGCAATTTTATAACTGTGCCAAGATATTTAAATACCCACAGAATTTATGCTTTTTCACAGAGGCTGCTGATTGAAGGATGTGTAATGCTGATTCTTTATCTGTCTCCTTCCTTCTGCAGTAAATACAGGGCTAGCCTGTTAGAGTAGCAATTCAAAACCTGGCTGGCGCGCACACACACACACACACACACACACACACACACCCTTTTTGGCTTTTTTTTGCGTTCAAAAGTTTTATTTCTTTTAAGACAAACATTTCATCATTCCTCAATCAGTAAGACATCGAAGTACAATTTTTTGTATGGCAAAATAATTCTAGTTTACCACCAAATTCTTGTCTAGCCTAATATATACCCCTCGCTCCCTCCACCCTCCCCCCAATCCCCCTCCTCCTTCCCCCCCCCAACTTCCTAGAACCCGTACACGGTATGGATTTCTAACAAACATAGTCTAAAATCTATTGAGAAAAAAAAATAAAGAAATTAATAACATTCTACGTTGACCTTAGCTTCTTCTTGCTGAACTAACTTTAAACAATTTAAATCATTTCTGATCTTAAGCATAGGCTAACTGGAAACCCTTTTTGGCTTTTTGATTGTCTCTTCTTGAATGTAAACAGAGCACAAACCCCACTCCCTTCCAGCACTGATGATGTTATTCAGTTGGGCAATGAAACGTCTGCAAGGAAACAACCAAGCTCAGAGAGCACCAAGGACCTCCCAGTTCAACCTGAGCTATGAATATTCTAGTTCAGCCGCTGCTCTTCCTTCATTTGGGATCTTCTGCTAGTGTTTTTAATCTATTTTTGATCAGCATTATATATAAGGTGGATGCAATTTGCAGGCTGTTGCTCATCAAGGCATAAGGGATCAGTTATTCATCGTAACCTGCTAGCTTTTAGAAAGTAAAATGACTGTTGGGTCCTATTCAGTTGTTGGCATGTTTTCTACCACACAAGCTAGGAAATGGTGCAGGTCTCCTTCCTTAGTCTTGACTGCTTCCCATTCACACAGACTCTCCCCAGGTGACATTAAAAATTGATTCATCAAGAAGAGTGGATCCCATTCTGACAGGTTAAATAGCAGCTTCACAAAGCTCCCAGGCGGTGGCTGCAAACATAAACATGTTTAGCCCCATTGAACTAAAACATGTACGAGATCCGGTTGCAAATCCACCTCTGTATTCAAAAGGCACATTATTAACTTAGCATATCGGCATTTGAATGAAGGCATGCCTAGATATAAATCAATCGGTGGCTGGCTTGCTCCTTTGTTAATTAGTGCAATATCCATAAGCAAGCATGAATTATGGCTGCTGACTCAACATGGGCTCACAAAGGATGCTTCGGGTTTCACAAGCCCATCCTTCTGCTGGCTGCCAAGAAAGCAGTAGCTGTAAATGCCACCGTCTTTTCCTGCTTCCAACATGCAAAACAATTTGATGAATGACACAGGAGGGGAAAAGAGGGAACTTAATTATTTGCAAAATAAGACCTGCTTTAATTCAGGGCTGTGCCAACTTTTGGGAAATACATTTCTCACCGAGGTAATATTTCTTAGGTGAATGACATCTCAGGCACAGGGAAGATAGAACAGAACAGAATAACAGAGTTGGAAGGGACCTTGGGGCAGGGATGGGCTGCCACGGGGTTCGCCCAGATTCGGGAGAACCCGTAGCTAACGTTATGGCTGGTTCAGATTGTTGGGGACAATATGCTGACTCTCTAAACTGCTTAGAGAGGGCTGTAAAAGCTCTATGAAGTGGTTTATAAGTCTAAGTGCTATTGCTAAAAGCTACCCACTAATATTTTTATTATAATTTCTAAGGGTAGTTGCTGCACCTGCTGTCATTAGCTGTCATTAGCTTGGTCTAATCTAATTAGCTGGTATTTAATCTTAACCTCTCAATGTGATCCATATCTTTCCTTATAGCGATTGTCTTCATTTATGGCATTAGAGCCAAGGTGGCGCAGTGGTTAGGGTGCAGTACTGCAGGCCACTTTAGCTGACTGTTATCTGCAGTTCAGCGGTTCAAATCTCACCGGCTCAAGGTCGACTCAGCCTTCCATTCTTCCGAGGTGGGTGAAATGAGGACCCGGACTGTGGGGGGGGGGGGCAAGTTGCTGACTCAATTTGCTAAAAAATTTGTAAACCGCTTAGAGAGGGCTGAAAGCCCTATGAAGCAGTATATGTCTAATAAATTATTATTAATTATTATTATTATTAATTAGACTTCTATACCACTTAATAGGGCTTCCAGCCCTCTCTAAGTGGTTTACAATTTTTTTTAGCAAATTGAGTCAGCAACTTGCCCCCACAGTCTGGGTCCTCATTTCACCCACCTCGGAAGGATGGAAGGCTGAGTCGACCTTGAGCCGGTGAGATTTGAACCGCTGAACTGCAGATCACAGTCAGCTAAAGTGGCCTGCAGTACTGCACCCTAACCACTGCGCCACCTCGGCTCTTCAATAAATAAATAAAATTTATTAAGAAAGAAACATTATAATTGCCCTTTTCTTTCTCTCAATAATGCAAGTGAAATATCGCTCCAGCATGTGTACTAACCATGTGCTGACACTTCAGTGGAGTTCTCCTATTATTCGAACTGTCCCAAAACTTCCTCTACCTCTGGCATTTGTCGCAAGATGACTTCTGCAGGAAGCTTCCTTAGATCTCCCGAGCTCTGTTATTTTCATTCTTTGGTATCATCCGTGTCACAATCGAAAGAACACCCTTGGCCTTCCCCCCCCCCCCAACCCCCTTCAATGGACCAAAAATAAACCATGGAGCTAGCTCTGTGGAACAGCTGCACAAACAATGCCATTTAGAAGAATGCATCACGACACATGATCAAGTTTGCTGTCTGTCTGCGGAACCTTTGTTTTCCGACAATTAGCTATCCTGCGTGGGTAACAGGCAGAGAAGTGGCACAGACAAATTAAGAATGTTAGACGCTCTCTTTTCCAAGAAACCCCTGAAAAAAGAAACAATTAAAAAGACCCAGATATAGAACAGGACAGCCAGAAATGGAGGAAAATGCCCCCTTTGGCTGGTGCCTGTCTTTTCTTTTTAATCCCACCGTCTCATTTCCAACAGGGATTATGATAGGACCAAGTAGTGTCGTTTGATTAACGATCGGCTTTTAATAGACATGGGGAGATAACTTATTACTGTAAAATATATTAGCATCTTTCAAACCCTAACACTTTATATAGCATTAGCAGATAGCATTGGATTAAGGTGCAGGGCTTTATTTCCAACCAATCAGAGGTGGTATTCAGTTCGGGAGAACCGGTAGCAGAAATTTTGAGTAGTTCAGAGAACTGGTAAATACCACGTCTGATTGGGTCTTCCCCCATCTATTCGCTGCCTCCCGAGTCCCAGAGATAAGCTCTTCCCTGTGATACTTTAAGGAAGTAAAAAATTGGACTTTTGAACTTTGATTTGGAAGAAATCTCCTGAGAATCTTATGGATCACCAAATGGGTGATTGGGAGGAAATGGGGATTTTGCAGTAACCTTCTGCTACCACGCCCACCAAGCCACACCCACCAAGCCATGCCCACAGAACCGGTAGTTAAAAAATTTGAATCCCGGTAGTGCTAACACTTATAATAATATTGATTATTTATACTGCCCTATAATTTACATTCTCTGTTTTCTGTTATTCTCTACTGTTCTTATATTATAGGACAAGGTAAAAGCAATAGGAAGACATGCAGAATGGAGAATTATAAAGGCTAAACAGGAAAACCAATAAAGAAGGCTGTATAATTACTTTATAGTGTTATGCGTGTTTTGTGTTTTGTTTTTTTTCTTGTGGTGTTTTTCTTTCTGTGTTTAAAGATTAAAACGTTCAATAAAAATTATTTAAAAATAATTTTAGAGAATCGATGGAGGCAGGGCCAGTCAGAGGTGGTATTTACCGGTTCTCTGAACTACTCAAAATTTCTGCTACTGGTTCTCCAGAACTGGCCAGAACCTGCTGAATACCACCTAGCTCTCTTTCTAACGAAGGAGGGATCTTTTTCAATGAATCCTTTATCCTTCCCGTTATGGAAGTATGTTGGAAGGAAATCTTCTCCACAAGTAAATAAGTACCCCATATGTCAGTAGAATGAGCAAGTTGCCATTCAGAGAGATTCTTTTCTTGTAAACTGACTACATTCCTAATTGCTTAATCTATTGCTTAAACCAGAGGAAAGCTCAGAATCTCATTTCTACCTGTCAACACACATACTGAAACTGCTAAATTTGGATTCAGTAGCTCACATATTTTAGCCAACACACCTCTTTTTTCCCGTGAAATATAAGATGGCTTCAGGTATTCTCTGAACCGGCCCTACCATAAAATAATGGGCACCTTTGTCAATAACAGAACAAGAGGAAGATACATGTGCCATGGTGTCCAATTTACCATCATGATTTCCTTGCTCTGATGATTTACGGGAGAACAGTCTGGCTCCAAATTATACTACAGTGTGCGGTGGATATTTAAATTTTAGACCTCAGGCCAAATGGCTTGGGAATGAGCCTATGTGGGCTTGACCATTTTTGATACACGGTTCTTCTAAAATAGTCCAATGTCCTCAACAGATGGACAGTATTGTATAATTCAGCCACAGGAGCAGCTGCTTAAATCCTTTTGTGGTTGGAAGAAGATACAGAAATACTCATAGACAGAGTGCAGCTCATCAAAGACATATCTCCCATTCACATTAAGATACTAACAATCTTCCCCACAGTTTCTGGCCTGCTTTAAGAGCTAAAAGGAAGTATTTAGTTGGAATAAATAGCAATAGCAATAGCAATAGCAGTAGACTTATATACCGCTTCATAGGGCTTTCAGCCCTCTCTAAGCGGTTTACAGAGTCAGCATGAAGAAACCGATCACATAGGCAAGTTTCAACTCTTCACATAGTCAAATGGTCACTCTACATGCACAAGAGGAAAGCATCCTATGCAGAAGGACAACATGGTCTTTATAAAAGCCTGTCTGGTAGTCTTCAACTCTACTTTCTTGTTGTAAGGTATAATCACAGAATCTTGGAAGCCTGATGGAGATTCTCTCTCCCCTTCCTTATATACAAGATAATCAAGTTGGGCCTGTCTTGAGTTTCTTTCTCACCCTCTCTTCCTTTCTGAGGCTCAGCTGGTGTCTACCTAACAGGCACTGAATCCTTAACAGATTAACAGATGAGTTGGAAGGGACATTGTAGGTCATCTCGGCAACCTCCCACTCAAGCAGGAGACCCTACACCATTTCTGACAAATGGCAATCCAATCTCTTCTTGAATGTCTCAAGTGATGAAGCTCCCACAACTTCTGTTCCATTGGTTGATTGTTCTCACTGTCAGAAAGTTCCTCCTTGTTTCGAGGTTGAATCTCTCCTTGATCAGTTTCCATCCATTATTCCTTCTCTGGCCTTCAGGTGCTTTGGAAAACAGCTTGACCCCCTCTTCTCTGTTGCAGTCTTTCAAATATTGGAAGACTGGTATCATGTCTCCTCTGGTCCTTCTCTTCACTAGACTAGCCATGCCCAGTTCCTGCAACTGTTCATCGTATGTTTTAGTCTCCAGTCCCCTAGTCATCCTGGTTGCTCTTCTCTCCACTTTTTCTAGAGTCTCAACATCTTTTTATAGTGTGGTGACCAAAATTGGATGCAGTATTCCAAATGTGGTCTTACTGGGGCTTTGTAGAGTGGTAGTAGTACCTCACTTGATCTTGATTGTATCCCTCTGTTAATGCAACTTCTTCAAGACTAGCTCCACAATCCTCTACAAGTACCAACATTCATTTGATATATGATAATATATGATTCCTGCTGATCAATGCTCCCAGATTCTTGTGGACTGAACGTTCTCAGTGGATTAAAAAAATGTGAGTTCAGAGTATGCCTTGTGGGAAGGGTGAGAAAGAAAGACAGAAGGTAGAGCAGAGATGGAATGGAATACCCAACAGAAGAGCATGGCTGAATGAGTTGAACGGCGAACAAAAACCCTCCCCGTTGCAACATTTTGTTCTGAGCCCTTTTTAGAAAATAATCGTTCAAATATCTGTCGGGGGGGGGGGAGAGAGAATAAAAATAAAACAAGTGAGAGAAACAATTGTATGATAACAAATCAGGATGCTGGCAGAGCTCAGTTTACAGGTGCACCACTCCATCTGTCTAACCAGTTAAGGCAAAGCATATCTTAAAGGCAAGCCTGGGGAATTAATTGTAACTAAATTTGTTCCAGGGCAAACAACACAGCTTAACTGATTTGTGGATCAGGATGACTTACATTCTTTGCTTAGTGAGCGGCCTCCAAATTTGTTTCTCCTTGCATAGGAGAGAAAGACGGTAGGACATGGTATGACTTCCCTGGCAAGTGAAAAGCAACAGTGAATGACACGGCATAAATATCTCCTATTTATAAGAAAGTTCTCTGTTGTTTTTTGGATTCGAGTTTTGTGAATTATATTAATGAAGCAGCAGGGACTAGCTAACTGCCGCCCAGCTGCTTAGAAACCAAACAATGGCAATATTTCAATACTACACAGGCGATTTGCAACTGAGGCACATCTATAATGAAACATCTTCCTTCACCACTGAGAAAGAGGGGAACAAAACTTACTTAATCTATAGTTAAACTGTAGGGGTTGTTGCAGAGGTGAGTTGCTCCCGGTTCTGGCCTGGGTTGGGGTGGCGGGAGACTTCGCCCACCCACCCCCCGGATGCTTCTGCGCATGCACAGAAGCGTTGCACGCATGCACACATACGCACGAACAAACTGGTAGTAAAAAAATTGGAAATCCACCACTGAGTTGCTGCTATTGTAGTTTGTAGTTTGTAGTTTATTTGGATTTATAGGCCGCCCTTTTCCCTGAGGGGACTCAGGGCGGCTTACAATCATTAGGGGGGGGGGAGTGAAATTCAAAACAAACAATATGTGCACAAAATAAATAAAGTAATAAAAACACAACTTGCATTCAACATTCACACTCGGGTGGGGTAAATCGAAGACTTATCCCCAGGCCTGTTGGGATAGCCAGGTCTTAAGGGCTGCACGGAAGGCCTGGACGGTGGTGAGGGTGCATATCTCGACGGGGAGATCGTTCCACAGGGTCGGAGCTGCAACAGAAAAGGCCCTCCTCCGTGTAGTCGCCAGTCGGCATTGACTGGCAGATGGGATTTGGAGGAGGCCCAGTCTGTGCGATCTTATCGGTCGGAGGGAGGTAATCGGCAGAAGGCGGTCTCTCAAGTAGATTGTAGAGAAGATTTTATCAATATAGGCACTTTTAAAACAGAACAGGCTATTCATGGCCATGAGTCTCCATGTCTGCTATTATTGTTTATTTTATTTATTTTTTCACATTTATTAACTGCCCATTTTCCTCAAAGAGGGACCCCTAAGTTCCTAAACTCTTATGGGGCCCTTCACACACTTGGGGTTCCAGGCCTGCACACAGAACCAGATCTTCAAGGCCATAGAAAAGTCCAATAGAGTTGGGACTAATCTCAAGTTTTCCCCATTTTAAGTGGGTTACAGGGACACGGTAGTTAAGCGGCTAAGACATTGAGCTTGTCGATCAGAAAGGTCAGCATTTCGGCGGTTCGAATCCCTAGTGCTGTGTAATGTGGTGAGCTCCCATTACTTGTCCCAGCTTCTGCCAACCTAGCAGTTCGAAAGCATGTAAAAATGCAAGTAGAAAAATAGGAACCACCTTTGGTGAGAAGGTAACAGCATTCCGTGCACCTTCGGCATTTAGTCATGCCAGCCACATGACCACGGAGATGTCTTCGGACAGCACTGGTTCTTCGGCTTTGAAACGGAGATGATCACCACCCCCCTAAAGTCAGGAATGACTAGCACATATGTGTGAGGGGAAACTTTACCTTATGTGGGTTACAGTTGCAGTTCAGGAAAGTTTACACTTTTTAATACAATTAGTTAGTTGTAAAAGGTGCCACTAACCTCCTGATTTCCATGTGCTATCATAGACTATCCTAACCCTAACTCTAACCCGACTATCATAGACTCCTGCTATCGTAGACTAACACTGGTTTCCTGCTACAATGAATGTATCTTTCTTTTTAAAAGAGACTCTCTACTCCCTTGGAATTTAGACAAACTACAGAGTTTCCATATATTTTATCGGATGAGATGTTTTATATGCAGAGATTTAGCATTTACACAAACCTTTCTTTCGAATGAATTTCTGAGGATGATACAATCAATATAAAAATATTACAAACAATTTCCCAACTCTTTCTTCACTCCTAACCAAAATCAATTCTACATTACAGAGAATGATGCAAACAGTTTAAATTTCACGCATGCTTTTGGATGCCCTCATAGGAAATATAATCCTCTTTGTAATGAATTATAAAAACTGAAAGAAATTTAATAGGCGAAAGTCCATTTGACACATAGGTTCACTGGGGACAGAAATCTAATCTATGGTAAATTGAGCATAATTATCAACAGTCATGCATGCACAGGTTACAAATGAACTTTGATAACGGAGAATGCACTAACTGTCTTCCAATATAACAGATGTATAACAAGTGTAGCTTTAGAAAGAAAAAGAAAGAAACGAATGAGTCTTCCCTAAAAATATTTGAACTATCATAGCTAAAATTCCCAGTATAAGAGATTCCATCTCCTGGGGATTTGCTCTGAAAGTAGAAAAGATGGGAAAAGATGCTCTCTCAAGGATTCTGGGCATGGATTACAAAATTTCCATTTTTTCCATCATTAATGTGGACATCATTGTGACCTGAATCAAACTTGGTATACATATAGCTTAGTCTTTGGAAACAAATATTGTGGGGTTAAGACACCCCTCAAACCCTCCAGGGTATGTATTCTGTTAAGATACAGCCTGTTGTGCCTTAAAATGGCTCTACTGCCATTAAGTGGCTTCTACTGTACAGTGCAATGTAGGTAACGGCTTCACAGTACTCCATAAGGAGGCTCCCTCTGGTAAATGGGGAAAATTCATCTTTAGAAATCACATTTGGTCCCGACATTTTCCCCCTATAAATAAAAACCCGGGCAACACCAAGTTATCGGTTAGTATTATCTAACTGAAAGCAACTGGGTTGCTCCCAGTTCGGCCCAGTTCGGCCAAACCAGTAGTGGTATTTTGGCCTGGGTCGCAGAACCGGCAGCTACCCAGGCTGGCCCCGCCCCCGATCCAGTTCCCCGGTCACCGTTGCCATTGCTGGCATGTTGTTTAGTAGTGTGCGTGCATGCGCAGTTCAGTGTAAATTGTTCTGTGCATGCGTGAAGAACAATTTACATTGAAGTGTGCATGCGCACACAGTGCATGTCTGGTGCGCGCATGTGAAACGAACCAGTAGTAAAACCAAGAGCAACCCACCTCTGTCTGGAATGTCTACTCGTAAATTCCAAGAGTCTTCCAAACCATCTCCTTCAGTGGTGGGTTTCAAAAAATTTAGTACCTCTTCTGTAGGTGTGGCCTGCTTTGTGGGAGTGGCTTGCTGGCCATGTGACCAGGGGGAGTGGCTTGACAGCCATGTGATTGGGTGGGCATGGCCAACTTGGAAAATGTGGTGAAACTCACTTAACAACGCTCTTGCTTAGCAACCAAAATGTTGGCTCAGAAATTCTGGCATTTGAAGCACGCAAGTCTTAAAGCTGTCAAGTTACAAGACCTTTGCACCCCTAACCCTTTAGAAAAAAACCCCCAGGGATGTTCAAACTTGACAGCTTTAAGACCTGTGGACTTCAATTCCCAGAATTCCTCCTCGCTCTTCATCTTGATGATGTGCGGACGGGCGGGGGGAGGGAGCTGGAACCGGTTCTAAACGGCACTGTAGATTTGTGGAACCTCTTCTATAGAAGAGTTTAGAACTGGCAGGAACCCACCCCTGATCTCCTTCCTGGGTGGGTGCCACCTTCTCTTCATTGTAGAAGAATGGTTTGAGGTTAGCAGCCACGCTGCAGAAGCACAGGGCCTCCACCTTGCTTTTAGCTACTGAAAGTTGAGTTTTATACCCATCTCATGGGCTACACATCCTATCAGTACAGTGATAAAAATTATAAGATTTTCTGTTCAAACTCTGTTCATGCCCTTGAAGTATTTTTCTTTTATTTTTCTCCGGTTGTTGTTTTTTTTAATAGCAACCCTCTGTGTTTCTTTAAATGTGTAAATTGTGGAACAGAACAGTATTATTTCAATGCAAAAAAAAAAAAGTGTCAGAAGGAACACTACCACCCCGCCAGGTTTCTGCTGAAGTTAGTCCTGAAGTTTAATAGCAGTAGACTTAGCAGTAGACTTATATACCGCTTCATAGGCCTTTCAGGCCTCTCTAAGCGGTTTACAGAGAGTCAGCATATTGCCCCCAACAATCTGGGTCCTCATTTTACCCACCTCGGAAGGATGGAAGGCTGAGTCAACCCTGAGCCGGTGAGATTTGAACCGCTGACCTGCTGATCTAGCAGTAGCCTGCAGTGCTGCATTTAACCACTGCGCCACCTTGGCTCTTGCAGCACGGCCAAACAGGCGAGGTTGCAAAAGAACAGTTGAGATGAAGTTGGCCTCAGAGACCTGGGTTACACATCTCTGGATGAGACAAACAATTAGTCTTGCTTGTATAAGGTTTCCTATTAAAAACATGCCATTCCCCAAATGGATGTAAGATATGTCTGACTTGAAAAAATGCAGGAGGCTTAAATGACAAACACCGAACCAAGGCAAGACAAAGGCCACCTTCTCCATTATAATCACTGGGAATTTGTCTGCCATTTTTCATAGGGTTGCAAAACTCGATTGAAGGTGGAAGGCATGCTGGACCCAGGTCAATGTGTAACTGTTTGGCCAATTCCACGCCAGACACATAAATCAAGCTGATTGCCAGCATGTTTCTATTTTAATACTAGTTGGTACAATATTTAGACCCCAGGGGGCTCCGATACAACTGTCAACTATATATTTCCAAGCCCTGCCTGCCTGCTCTACGAAGATGTCTGCTCTCTTCGGCTGTAGGCTAAGTTTTCTTTCAGTTGAATTCCATTCCCGTTGACTTCTGTGATATATTTAATGAAACGTCTATGGAGATTCTCAGTCATCCAGATCACAGTTGTCCCAAAGCTGCTTTTTTTTTTCAAGAGGCAACTGGACTTTCTGGTTTTTCTTTGAAGTCGTTTCGCTTCTCATCCAAGAAGCTTCTTCAGCTCTAGAAGCTTCTCACCCTATTCCTTCTTCAGCTCTAGAAGCTTCTCAGATGAGAAGCTGATGAAGCTTCTTAGATGAGAAGTGAAATGTCTTCAAAAACAAAACAAACAGAAAGTCCAGTTGCCTCTTGAAAAGCACCTTTGGGATATTATAATTTAAGTTAATTTAATAGGAGCCGAGATGGTGCAGTGGTTAGGGTGCAGTACTGCAGGCCACTTCAGCTGACTGTTATCTGCAGTTCAGCAGTTCTAATCTCACCGGCTCAAGGTTGACTCAGCCTTCCATCCTTCCAAGGTGGGTGAAATGAGGACCCAGACTGCGGGGGCGATATGCTGACTCTGTAAACCTCTTAGAGAGGGCTGAAGGCCCTATGAAGCGGTATATAAGTCGAACTGCTAATTTAACAGAATTTGAAGGGACCTTGGAGGTCTTCTAGTCCAACCTCCTGCTTAGGCAGGAAACCCTACACCACTTCAGAGAAATGGTTATCCAATCTCTTCTTAAAAACATCCAGCGTTGGAGCATTCACAACTTCTGGAGGCAAGTTGTTCCACTGATTAATTGTTCTCACTGTCAGGAAATTTCTCCTTAGTTCTATGTTGCTTCTCTCCTTGATTAGTTTCCACCCATTGCTTCTTGTCCTGCCTTCAGGTGCTTTGGAGAATAGCTTGACTCCCTCTTCTTTGGGGCAGCCCCTGAGATATTGGAACACTGCTATCATGTCACCCTATTCCTTCTTTTCATAAGACTAGACATATTCAATATTTATTGAAATGTGTTTATTAAAATAAATGGATAAGTCTGGCCATAGTGTCTCTGAAAAAGGTTCCACCACAAAACCGCGGAGGACAATATCGCACTCGACGAAAGCGCGCATTTGACGTCATCACAGCGCGACAAAAACATTGCACTGTGATCGAAAAATGTAAAAATAAAGCGAAAACCTTACCCTAACCCCCCCAAACCTAACCCTAACCCTAAACCAAACCCTAAACCTAACCCTTAACCTAACCCTAAATCTAACCCTAAACCTAACCGTTAACGTAACGCTAAACCTAAAGCTAACCCTTAACCTAACGCTAAACGTAACCCTAACGCTCTAAACCTAACCCTAACCCTAAACCTAACCCTTACCTTTATGTGAATCGGCTTGCTTTAATTTTAATTTTATTTCAATTTTTAATTTTTTTCATCGCGCTGTGATGACGTCACATGCGCACTTTCGTCGAGCGCGATTTTGTCCTCCGCGGTTTTGACGGGTCACGCTGGAAAGCATATAATGGAATATATATTAGAATGCAAGATACATCTACACACCAAGGACTCTAGAACTATTCTAAATAATAGAACTAGACGGAACTTGACAAATAATTAAAAAGACAGAACCTGCTTGCCTTAACTCAAGTTTTCAAGATTCAGGGTGGGACAAATAAACCCAGCAGAGATGACATTCCAGAAAGTAGGTAGTGTGACTGAGAAGGCACACTCATCTTTCTGGATATCAAAAGATTTAAGATGTTCGTCACAATCACAAAATCGAAGTCCCCACCTCTTTATCAGTATGCATGCGTCACAAAGTGGAAAGCGTGTCAACTCTGCCCGGTTGAAAAGCTGGCAGAAACTATGGAAGGCACATAATCTCCTGAATAACCAGCGCTACGCCACGTTGTATTCTTCACAGCTCTTTCGTTCTAGATTGTTTTCTTGTACTCTGTAAATTCCAGTCTCGCAGCCAAAGACTAACCAGATCTAAACCTGCTTAGCTTGTCAAGAACACCATCATCAGCCAAGTATCACAACTGCTGTGATTAACAGAACTATTTAGCACTTACTCTTTAAAAAAAAATGCAGAAATGCTACAACCTTTTAAAACAAAGGTCCCGCAACAAATCTTATGGATTTACAGTTGGTAAGAGCAGATGCCCTGATTTCTCTAGATAAATCAGGAATGTAGCCTTGAACTCGTCCCCTGGCAGGAACTTTACCATCCAGAAGAAAGCTTCGCTATATTGCATAAGATTTGGGAGTCCTTCACTGGGACTGCTGAAAATATAATGGTTTGGAACATAATATTTAGGTCGATATGGCAAAGCAAAATATTGGGCTACAGAATGCTAAGATCTGATCCGTGCAATCTGTAATACTGTTCGCTTAGGTTCCTATATTGTGCTATGTTGCGTATTTTGTTCATATGTTGCTTATGAAAGCTTGGCCTTGTGGTTAAGGCATTAAGCTAGAAACCAGGAGCTGGTGAGTTCTAGTCCCACCTTAGGCATAAAAGCCAGTTGGATGACGTTGGACCAGTCAGTAGGAGATGGTGAGTTCTAGTCCCACCTTAGGTATGAACGCCAGCTGGGTGACTTTGGGCTAATCAGTAGGAGATGGTGAGTTCTAGACCCACCTTAGGCACGAATGCCAGCCAGGTGACTTTGGGCCAGCCACCAGGAGACTGTGAGTTCTAGTCCCACCTTAGGCATGAAAGCCAGCTGGCTGATCTTAGTCGAGTCACTCTCTCTCAGCTCCACCAGAGTTGTGGTTGTGGGGGAAATAGGAGGAGGAAAGAGGATTAGGTACGTTCTGCTGCCTTGGGATATGGATAAAAATAATAAAAGTGGAATAAAAGTAAATGAATTCAATCCCATCAAACCAGCATTGAAGCGGTCTGTCCTGGTTTAAAAACCTCTTACTAAATCCATGCTCAGCAGAACCCAAGAAAATGATGGTTTATTGCAGCATGTGAGCCCAACTTCTGTCGGGAATCTGAGCAATCACGTTATCCTGCATTGGAAATCCATGAGTGCTATTTTAAGAAAATTAGTATTCCACCCCCCTGAGAAAACTAATCAGAGACATGTGCCCCCGTAGCGTGTATATGTATGTCAAATGCATTGACGTTTCCTTCTTGTATTCATTCTCTTTTCAGATGCTTGGCTGTAAGTGTACTTAGGATCTAAAGACTGTTTACTACGTGTCATGCTATCTAAAACCGACATCAGCCCAAGCCTAACAGCACCATTTGAAAGCATTGTGAATCAACACATCCAGGCCATTTATTTTCACTGCAATCATTTTAGTGGTTTGAAAGGTGGAAGGGAGGGGGGCAGCCCTAATCACTCAGCATTTATGCTGGATTTTTCACAGTGCAGGTGGAGCAACTGTTATTCACTTCTAGTAATGTCATAGAAGGCTTAATCGTCTTAAACCACAACCACAATGCCCGGGTTCTTCTCAATTCTTTTGTAAGAAATCCTGTAATCCTCAGAGTGGATGGATTCCTTGACTTTGTGAAGATTGAGAAATAAAGCAGGCATTGTGCACCAGTGGATTAATGTCAAAAAAGGAGAGAGGGGGGGGGAGGGAGGGAGGGAGGGAAGAGGAGAAGAGAAAAAGAAATCGGGTAAAGGCAGAGGAGGAAGATGAAGACAATTGCTAAGAGGAAAAAGGAGCAAGATGGAATAATACAGCCATTCATGCAGCTCTGGATTAGCATCCGTTTATGGACTTTGCAAAAATCTGCATTGTGGGCTATCATCAAGGGCTGAATTTAGCAGAGAAAACTCAGAGCAGCACTGAAAAAAAACAGCACGGAAAGAATAGGCTACACACTGCAAGAGAGTGTGCAAAATCCTCTTGTAGTGTAACACAATTTTAATAGCAAGGTAACACAATTTTAATAGCATGGCAACACAATTTTAATAGCAAGATGTTTAGCCCCTGTGAAAAAGTTCTGTTTACAACAGGGTATTTTACCCACTGCCACTACCCAAGCACAGTTAGAACTCTTTTCCAGAATTTTTTTTTTGTCTGCATTTTGCTGATTTGGTGGCCATTTATATCTGTTATTTCTATTTCTGTCTTCTAGGCTAGCTTTCCACCAGAGCAGCCTGTTTATAAGAAATAAGCATCACTGCAAAACTCAATTCACAAAGGAACTTTCCGCTCCATTCTTCTTATTTGTGTATTTGTATCCTGTTATATTTGTAAATATAAATATATTTATATAAGTACATATGTAAGCATATATACATATACATACACACATTTATGTATTTGTACTCTGTTATATTTATAACAGGCAAAAGGGAAGCAGTATGCTCCCTCCCACATTTGGGGCATACCAAAAATTTATTTTTGTTTTTTTTTACAAATAACTCAAGGTGATGAACAAATTCAACACCCCTTCCTCCTCCCACTACAATAACCCTGCGAAGTGAGTTGGGCGGAGAAAGAGAGGGACTGGCCCAAAGTCACCCAGCCATTTGGCATGCTTAAAGTGGAAACTAGAAATCACAGTCACCTGGTTTCCAGCCTGATTATAGACATACTCAGGCAAAAGAGATGGTCTCGCCTGACCTTCGTTTAAGTTAAAAAATTCATTTCACATTTCAAAGCTTGCTGAAGGATGCGTTGGTATTCCCAAGGAGAACAAAACATAGCTTGCCAGATGTGGAAGACGTATGACAGCCAGCATCCTTCACTATCAAGTCCTGACAGCTGGGATGCTGAGAAATATTCCAAAAACATCTGGAGAGCCCCATGTCCTGCATTCATACCTTTTCTACAGCTGCACCAATTCTCTGTGACAGAGTTATCACAATGGCATAACAGCAATTACTTTAAGGTAAAGGTTCCCCTTGCACATATGTGCCAGTCATTCCCAACTCTTCAAAGCCAAAGAGCCAGCGCTGTCTGAAGACATCTCCATGGTCATGTGGCCGGCATGACAACACCGAAGGCAGATGAAACGCTGCTACCTTCCCACCAAAGTTGGTCCCTATTTTTCTACTTGCATTTTTATGTGCTTTCGAACTGCTAGGTTAGAAGAAGCTGGGACAAGTAACTGGAGGTCACTCCGTTACGCGGCGCTAGGGATTCGAACTGCCGAACTGCCAACCTTTCTGATTGACAAGCTCAGTGTCTTAGCCACTGAACCACCTTGTCCCTTATTCACAATTGCATAGACGCAATTACTTTTGTTGGCCTATTTTATCTTCCTCATCGTAATTGTTACTGAGAATCTGATAATTATTTTTGGTTTCCTTGTATTTCCATTGGGCAAATTGTGATGTTCTGTGGCAAACCAGAAAGGACATTGCCGCCAGCCTAAATGAAGGTTAGAATATTTATGAGCATTACAGTCATGGCCTCAGTCAACCTATAATCCAGGGGTGGGTTCCTGCCCGTTCTAAGCTCTTCTATAGAAGAGGTTCCACAAATCTACAGTGCCGTTTAGAACCAGTTCCAGCTCCCTCCCCCGGCCCATCCGCACATCATCAAGATGAAGAGCGAGAGGAGGAATTCTGGGAGTTGAAGTCCACAAGTCTTAAAGCTGTCAAGTTTGAACACCCCTGGATTTTTTTTCTAAAGGGTTAGGGGTGCAAGGATCTTGTAATTTGACAACTTTAAGACTTGCATGCTTCAAATGCCAGAGTTTTTGAACCAACATTTTGGTTGCTAAGCAAGAGCGTTGTTAAATGAGTTTCACCACTTTTTACAAGTTGGCCACGCACACCCAGTCACTTGGCTGGCAAACCACTCCCACCCAGTCACATGGTCGGCAAGCCACTCCCACAAAGCAGGCCACACCTACAGAAGAGGTTCTAAAAAGTTTTGAAACCCACCACTGCTATAATCCTTCTAGATGGAAAGATTTCTGCAAATAAGAGAGCCTATCCTATTCCTGTGGCCTATATATCATTGCCAGAATGCAAACTCCCTCTAGCTCTAGGTGTAAATGAGATTGATAAACAGTATTACCTACAATGTCATGTTTGTTTTATTTAAGTGAATTAATACAGCTGTTACAGGGCCGATAATAAGGTTTAGGGTGAAAAAGAATCCGCACACACTGTACTCATCCTGTCTTGCTCCCTTTCCCACAGCTCTCGGCCATACCTCAGGAATGCTGTAACACTATCCATTCAATTAAACGGGGAAAGTGGGGCTCAGCAGAAACAGTTTCCATGCGGATTTTGAAGTGTGTCCCAGATCAAATTTAAAACAATTCCACGCTGGGACTTTTTGCTGACCTTCTCCGTTTAAAAAAAAAAAAATGCCATCGCGAGCTTCTGGGGTCACCGATATAACAACTGGATCATTTTATAATATGTCATAAATCTTCTGCTTCTCTGAAGCTTCCAGAGTTGATGAGGCTGGCTTCAACGCTCCGGATGGACCCTTTGGATTTCCGTGGTGCAACTTAGTAATTTCTAAAGGGCTTCTCTGCGTCCTTCAAAGGCTGTGTGATTTGCACATGGAATGTTAAAACACTGCAACTTTGGACAGCCTGGTCATCGGAAATCTTTTCAACTCGCTATTTACTCTCTGCCTAGCTTGGAAGAGCTTTGTGTGAAGTGCAGACATTTCATTGTGTAGGAAATTGGGTGGACGGAAATGACATGGGTGCGCCTCCAGCTTCAGATTTAGAGACGGATGCAGTTGTGCAGTGACTAAGATGCTGAGCTTGTCGATCAGAAGGTTGGCAGCTCAGCGGTTCAAATCCTTAGTGAGAGTGAGTTCCTGTTACTTGTCCCAGCTTCTACCCACCTAGCAGTTCGAAAGCATGTAAAAAATGCAAAGAGAAAAATAGGAATCACCTTTGGTGGGAAGGTAACCGCGTTCCAGGGGTGGGTTTCTCACCCTGTTCCAACCAGTTCGGTTGGAAAGGGGCCGGCGGCGTCCTCGTGCACACGCGCGGCGCACGCATGCGTACTAGCATCTGTGCGATGCTCCAGCTGCTCCTGGAGGATCGCGCAGGCGCTGTATGTGTCCTGCGCATGCGTGGAAGCGCAGAACTTGTCAAAACCGGGTAAGGAGCGTGGGCGGGCGGGTGAGCCCTTCGCCGTTCCCGGAAGTTACTTACTTCCGGGTTCGCCGACCAACCGGTTCGCAGGGACCGCCGCGAACCAGTTGAAACCCACCCCTGCCGTGTTCTGTGCAACCATGGAGACGTCTTCGGACAGTGCTGGCTCTTCAGCTTAGAAAGTTACCCTTTACTATTCTTGATTCTCCGACAACCACAAAGAGAAGTTCCCTGAGGATGGGCTCCAACATGAATCCAAAAGCCCAAGAAGACTATACCTTCGATTTCAGGAATGGCTGACAAGTATTATGGGAGTGAACGTCACTGAACTTCAGTCAACAGATGTGCCATACAGAGAACAGCTTTTGTGCGTGCAGAGAAGCTCCTGCTGTCGTAACGGCTGAACGATTATTAAACAAATGGTCGTAAGTCAAGGGCCACAGGCACCACACTGATTGATAATAGGCCATTGATCGTTCCCTTCTTCCCTTCCACCTTCTCCACCCTTAAAAATGTTAACTATCTGCCTAGTCCTCATGAAAAATATATTGACCTTTCTTAGTACGAGACTCAGTTTGACAAAAGGGATCCCAATCATTGCAAACGTAATAGGAAATAATGCCTAATTAATTTATATGAGATAAATAGCTGATAACCTGGCGTTGCCCAGGTATTTATTTATCCTAATCTTGCATTAGACAGGAAAGGTAATGAATTATATCTATAGTTTCACACAATATGCCCCTGGGCTCCTCCTACGCCCCACATATGCGCGCATGACCCCTCCCTGTCTTGTTTTGGGCCTAGTAGGCCTCCCTGCAGCCTCCTGGGAGCAAAAACAGACAGGGGGGGGGCCTCATGCCACACACCCCTGTGTTCCCCCCCGCAACCTCCACATACGCATACGACCCTCTCACCCCCCGTATGTGCAGTGAAGCTGAGCTGGGCAATGGCTCACAGAGAGGGCTCTGCGTGCCACTACATGCCAAGACACACATACCCTGATGGGTGTTAGGGGTATCTTACCCCCAGAGTATTTGTTTCCAGAGAGTAAGTCATCTGTGTACCAAGTTTGGTTGAAATTGCTCAAGGCGTTCCAGAGTTATGCTAGAACACACACACAGAGACACACACAGCCGCTTATATATGTATATATAGATGCAAGTCACCTAAGGGTTATCTACTCCCTATACACGAACAAGCATTGCACATGAGTTTCCCAATGCAGTGATTTCACTCAACCACCTCTCCAGATCCTAGGTTACATGGCAATTTGTAGCCGATAAGAGAGATAGCATTAGAGTGTCGATCCTATTATTATATCTGGAGTGTGCAACTTTTCTTAGGGCCCTAAGATAATCTTCGAACCGACCTGCCAAAAAGTGGGTGTGTCCAGGAAGAAAATGTAATTTTACATGGTTTAAGTGACATGTAATTAAAGCGGCAATAAATACAACTGCAGGAAGTAAAACTACTTCCCACGCATTTATTAAATTATTAAAAGTTATTAAAATCCTCCATTGTGTGGCAATTTGGGGTGCAGCCTTCAATGCTTTCAGGGTCAACAGGTAGCTCTGAGAAGCTTCTGGTTCTGAGATAGATGGTATTACAGTTCTGGGGTAATTAAATCTTTATTTATAATTATCATGGGTATTGCATGTGTAAACTACATCTCTCAACATCCCCTGCTATTGGCAATTGCAAGCCAGGGTACATCCAATATGAATTAAGGAACAGCATGGTGGATTTTTGATTATGCAGAACAAAAGAATATTCTAAGCTTTGCCAACATATGCGTCCTAATCCATACATGTGTGTGTGTGTCTGCATAACTCTGGAACACCTTGAGCAATTTCAACTAAACTTGGTACTCCGATGACTTACTCTTTGAAAACAAATACTGTGGGGTAAGACACAACTAAAACTTCTTGGGCCGTGTGTTCTGTTAGGATACAGCCTGTTGTGCCTTAAAATGAGTTCTACTGTACTGCCATAAAATGGCTTCTACTGTGCAGCACAGTGGAGTTGCCATGGTAACAGCTTCACAGTATTCCACAAGGGGGCTCCTTCTGGTAAGGGGGAAAGCCCAACATTAGAAATTACATTTGGTCCGGACATTTTCCCCCTATAAATAAATACCCAGGCAACTCTGGGTTATCGGCTAGTATTTTATATATATAAAATATATAGTTAAAGTGTCCCTCCTTTGTTGAAAGATTGTGATAAAATCCACAACGAAAAAGCTGTTTCACAAAATCAGCATCAAATTAATAGCAAAAGGAAGCCAAAATTATGAAAGTATGATGTTAAACCAGTGGGCTTTTAACAAAGTGACAACAATTGGGGTCAACATGGTTCCAAAAATAATATTCAGAGTTTGAAACCTAACCTGGTGATCAGTGGTGGGTTGCTAACCAGTTTACTACCGGTTTGCTCGTGCTCGTGTGTGCATTCGCTTGCATTACTTCTGCGTATGCACAGAAGTGTCCCAGCAGGTGGGCGGAGCCCCCTGCCACCGCCACTACCAGTTCGGCTGAACCGGGCCAAACTGGGAGCAACCCACCTCTGCTGATGATGAATTTAGTTAGTACAATCTCTAAGTTGTTTAGAAGGATGTTCTAATTAAGCTATCAGTGCAAATCAGGAAATCTTGCTATTGATATTTGGATCTCATAAATTCATCCGTACAGAAAAGATTCCACTGTTTTGAATGAACTTGCCTCAACAGCTCTCACTTTGCTATACTGTTCTTGGTAAAAACAACAACAGCGCGACAACAATCCTCCCTGCTGAAAAATAAAAATAAAATAAAAAACATCTTCTGGGTTGGATTAAGGATTATCTATCATGTGGCTCAAGAAAACTCATGCAATTCTTACACAATCAACCTTTTTTTTTAAAAAAAAAAGTTGGTTGTCACAACACCTGGCATTCTAAAAAGCCATTTCCTAGAACAAGGAATTGTTCATAGGTGCAATGGTGCAGTTCATGCATTCCAATTTGCTACCAATATGTTGGAAAAGCTAAAATATCGAACAAATGAGACAAAAAGGGAGAAATGTATTTATTATCTGAAGCCTCCTACTGTAAATTCATTCCCCTGCCTTTCTTTCTTGTACATGCAAGCCTTTAAAACCAATAAAATGCTGTTTTACTGTAGGCAAGCATGCATAACCTTATGAGTAATTCATTTGATATTGATACATTTCCTCTCCTGGTTTGTCATCATTAAGACAATCTCAAAGTAGTTGTTTATTATTATTATTATTATTATTATTATTATTATTATTATTATTATTATTATTATTATTTGGGGAAAAAAATAAACCGGTTACGATAACTTACATAACTCAGGCCTTCAATAGATCGATTTCAAGGAAAAAAGAAGTTTGCGGTAACCGATCTCTTCCGTGTATTTTGAGAACCACCCAAAATGACCACTTCTTAGCAAACAACTTGTGCATTTCTCCTTCCACCAAAAGCTGTCAAATTGTTCATTTTCTGGATTAACCAACTTTCTTTGAGTTGAACATTGGAACTTTTCAACGGCCAAGTTAGAACTGCTTTTGTCACTGATAAATTCAACATCGGAAGGGACCAACCAACTTACTTACAGAAATTGTTCCCAATGTGCTTTATGGACATATAAACCCACGGCATTGATGCATTTCTGCCTGTTTTAAGAATGGGTTATTAAATTAAAGGATAAAACACAATTTAGCCTATTTTTGACCTTTACGCGAATTTCCCCTCCTCCTTCAACTCCTACAGTCTGCATTTCTTTTGCCTGATTTAGTCCTCTTTAAGCCAGAAGCATGAGTAGGACAGTATTTATTACAGTCCATTTAACTCTGAGCTTGATGGCATTCCTTTGTCAACGATGAACATGGAAGAGAAAGCATGAGAACGGGAAGAATCAGTTGTGGGGGGGTGAAATTGTCTGAACTTGGTCATCTGGTATTCCGAGATCAGTTGACTCAGAAAAAGGACATCGCTGGACTGTTCTGTATCTTAGAGGTAACTCTGTAAAGATCCGATAGTTACAGTACATTGAAAAGTTGTATTTTGCTTTAACAGCCATGTGCTAGTCTAAGATGAAACAAAGATTGTTGGCAAGTTCCAGCCAACACAAATACTCAGAAATTTGACTGCCAACATGAGAAAAGTCTGCCCTTTAGGACAGCTGTGAAGATGAAGCAATTCATCATGAAGATTATTATTCCAAGCCTTTTAGAAACTGCCTTGGGTATAATATCTGGGTAAATTTTACATGGTTTCAATTAAGAGCAGTCATGCTTAAAGACAGTAATGTGGCACTGTCTTCCTTTGCCCTCTCTCCTTTCACGGATGAAAGGTTTTTAAAACAAGTAGGTTCAATTGGAAGCCGGGAAACCATTATAAGTTGTTTGTCTTAAAGAGCGTATTGTTATTAATGTCATGTATTATTATCAATAGTTTTCCTTCGTGCTGAATTTCTCAATGCACCCGGCTTCTCACCGTGGCATTGAGGTTGGAAAGACTGAAACAAGGCAAATGTTTAAATCGGCAACTTGGCTGTAGTTACAAAAGGTCGTATATATTTCACTCATATTTATATATCAATTTCATATTCTTAATCAGTAGCTGACTTTCCTTCCATGAGTAGTTGTGCTACTCACGCTGAAACTTAATAGTTTCAGCTATTAAATTCAGGACAAGGAAAGAAAACCACTTTGTATCTGTGTTCCTATTTTGATTTTTTAAAAAAAGACTCATAAAAACAGAAATAATTATATTCCCACCATGAGTTAATCTGTTATCACAATCCAGAGTAACTTTCTGGATAAAATAATTGAGATTGCAGGAGCAACTGTTGAGGAATTCTGATTTAGCCCTGTGTGTAAATATTGTATACAAGTTTTTGCAACTGAATGATCTATGAATAGCCACTGAATCACCCATATTTGGTTATGAGACACTTGAAAAATTAAAGAGAACAGCCTGCAGCCATTTGTTAATATTTTTTTCCAACACATGAGTTAACAATAATCAAGATAAGCCTTTGAAATAGGAAAATACCTTTTTAAATTAATTTCACATTCCCATATCATTCTGCTGTTAAATATGCTGATTCACTGGAAGTTTACAAGAAAAGTAGCAGCAAATTAAAATATCTTTAAAAAATTTTTTACTGGATACATAGACTCCAACTGACTCTGAGCTAAGTATTTTTTCTTTTTGAAAAATATTTCTATGTACCGATTTTTCATACAATACTGAATGAGAGGTATTTCCATAGTCCAATTTACTCAAAAATAAATATTTCTGCATTCAGTAGCCAGTCCCAACAAAACATCTGAAAAACTACAACTTTCAAAGAGCTTTGAATTCTTGTTAAGTTTAATTACTTGCATGCAAGGTAGTTGGAGACTGATGAATGTGATTTAACTTGTGACTTCTATCAGATTACTGATCTATTTTGATGGGACTTTTATTTTATATCCGACTGCGTTTCATTTTATGGCCTCTCTCAAAGATCAGGATGTGAGCAAATGCAAATGAATAGGGAGACTTGCCTGTGGGTTTCTTAATGAGCAATTCTTGCTTAGAAATTCTTGGCTTGAATGAAAAATGAGGGGGAAATTGATCTAAAATATGAATGACAATATAATATTGTAATAAGGCAATTGTAAAGTGGAATTTATCAATGCCTTTAAGCACTTCCCTAACATTTCAATTAATTGTACATTGTGTTCCTACATGGCATGTTTTCCCAGACTGAGTTATAAGGAATCCAATTATTTTTTAGAGAATGAAATTGGTGATTCCCAAAAGATAGGAATCTGGCAGAGAGCAATTGGTGGGATTTTTAATATATGTGATTGAAATCTAAGAGTATTTTATAAACAAAATTTCCTTACCAGATGGGAATAGATAGATTTAAATTAAAGCCCAAAGAGATACGCCTTCCGGAAGAATCCCTGTCCAATAACTTTCTGCTTTTGTTTTAAACATTATTTGTCATGAAAATGCTTTGCCGCTCATGTTATGATCGATGCAGTTTCTTGAGATCTGCATTAATAATAACATACTTAATCTACACACAGGGTGTGGGATAAAGTAACCACACCTGAAAAAAATTCCAATTCTTGGCTGCCTCCCCCCCCCCCAGACAAATTTAATGATTTTGGTTCTTAGCACAAGTAAAAGCATCAAAGTAAGAACAATTTGAAAATGTCACAATTTTATTTTAAATGTTATTATTAAAAGCAACCTGCACACCATTAAATGTTAGTGCAATCTTTTTAGAGGCAGGAGAACACCTGTTCTATTAAAATGGGATTTAAAAATAGTAATTTTACTGATAGGAGTTACACTGACGGGAGTTTTGCCATTGGTTTTACACAAGTAGAACAGGTGACTTTAGATGTTCAAAGCAAAACAGGGCTTATTTCAAAATGTCACAGTCGCTGTGCCAACTTCTTGCACTTCATTGGCTAAATATATTATATAACTTTTCCCCATCCTAAAATATTTATTACACAACAGCTCTGTTTGATACTTGGGTAAAATTTATACAATCATTAGGGGGACTCAGTATGAAAACCTTTTGCGTGAGCCACAGTAAATGTTAAATTATTTCTAAACACAACCTTAGTGGGCTAACAATTTAAAAAAATATTCTCCTTTGATCAAATTGGGATTAATTTGATTCTTGGTTCCATTAAAATTGATATACTTTTTGAACACATTCTCATTTTTGGTCCCAAAAGTGGGGGGGAGGGAATGGATTAAAATATTTTCTGATTCTCTGATTACATACTCACTGATTTTCAGGGGCAAAATATTTCCTAATGAAGTATTTTAGAAAAGTGTGGAGAAATTGGCTTCCCTGACTTCATAATAAAAGAAATATATTTGCTCCCAGAGAATTAAGTGAACTGAGTCTTGCTTGATACTTGAATAAAGTATTAGTGAGTTTACTTTACATTTAAATCATAGGCATGTCAACTGATCAATCTTTACACCTAATGCTTGCAAGATCATTGTAAGTAATCGGTGTCTATTTCAGTTAATCTTATTTCCTAACAAGGAAATAAGTTGCAATCAACTTGGAATTGAATTACATCCTAGAAGACAATGGGACACTTTATTTATTATATAGAAATCCCACGCGTCTTTCAAAGCAACAAAGCACTTCTTTATATTTTAACCTGATGTTAACTCTGCAAATTAAATTAAGCCGGGCGAAAGTTTGAATTCACACATTATGTCAAGATTTAGGGTGTTTTCCTTGATGTTGGCTTGGAGGGATATGGGAGACCACCCCTCATGAGGTGTAAATCTTAGTTTATATCTTAAACCCAACAATTTGTGATTGATTTAGCAAAATGATAGGATCCCTGAACTTGAGTTTTATTGATTTGTCATTCTAATAAGTTTCAGAGCTGGTGGGGGGAGCATTTCAGTGAACAAAATCCAGCCACTATGTAATATTAATATTATGGCAAGAAACGGAATTGGAGCATCGACCTTTGAAAGCTAGATAAGCCAGTCTTTGCAAATATCTACAGGAGGACCACGCTAGAGGTCATACTTCTGAAGCACTCAGAAAGAGATTTGGAAATGCTTTAGGATTGGAAAAGAGAAGATTTAATGAAGGAAGATCTGTCTACGAGGACTATACTAAGCCAAAACTCTAATTAGGGACCCCCAAACTTGGCAACTTTAAGACATGTGGGCTTCAAGTTTGAAGACCTCTGTACTAACTCATTCCTGGCTCTTCTGGGCCAGTACAAAGCTGTCTCATCTCTCTTGCCAAGTTCTGTAACTGTTAAAAAAATTACTGGGAAAGCTGACTATTTTATGGGAAGGAAATGAAAACAAAACAATTCTCCAAAGGTGCTTTTGCAAAAGGCAACTGGACTTCCTTTGTTTTTGCTTGGAGATGTTTTGCTCCTCATCCAAGAAGCTCCTTCACTTCAGAACCGAAGAAACCTCTTGGATGAGAAGCAAAACGCCTTCAAGGGGAAAAAAAAAAAACCCCTCCACTTGGCTTTTGGGAAAAAGGACCTTCGGGACAACAATGATCTGGATGACTGAGAAACTCCATAGACAAAACAATTGGGTTGGACTAGATGACCTGCAAGGTCCCTTCCAACTCTGTTACTATTACAAAAAGCCCCCAAACTCCAACGTGCGCAACTGACAATCAATCCTATCTGCTGTTCTGCTTATAATCACAAAGCAGAGTGACTTCATCTTGGACTTTTGGGCTGCCCGGCTCAGCATAGGAACTCAAGTTTGGTGGAAGACGAGTGCATGTAGTAAGCACGAACTACGATGTATTGTAAGCAGCCCCATCTGAAGCTCTGAGCACCTAACAGCACTTGGAAAGGTTTATCCAATTCACCTTCCTTGCCTTTAAACCCTTCGCCTGGCGATTATCTCTGGGTGCTTTTGAGATCCGGGGGGGGGGGGGGGGACAGTTGCCTGCCTGTCAAAAATGGAAAGACAAATGCAAGGAGGGATACACTTCTGTTGCAGGGCACCAACGGCTGCCACTTTTGTGCCTTTGAAGTCATAGGTGGTATAACAGGCCAAGTGACAATTGGGAAACATTTGCTTGCCGAGCATTCGAGAAACAGCCTTATCGGGAATTATTTGCTTGATTGATCTGCCCTATTCAGAGGCCTGATTTCTAAAGTTCCTTCTCACCTCGGATCTTAGTTTCAGGACTGGGGGGGGGGAAGAACTGAAACTTTCTCTGAAACACAGATAATCTCTCCAGTTGTTGATCCCAAATCCTTGGTAATAATCTTAAATCCCACTTTGAGAGAGATTACTCTTAATTGTGTGTGTGTGTAACTCTCTTTGCCTCTGTAAAAATCAAAGCGACTGAATATTAGTTTCAGGTAAGTCTGTGCCCCCACACACTGGTTTGGCTCTCCGTGGTTTACAGCGGGACAAGTGATAAGGCAAGTGCTGCGTATACCACTTTCCATTCAAAAGCTCCATTGCTTTAAAGACCAGAAGCGTTGGCATTCAATAACAACAGTGCCTCGAAAAACGTATTTCTAAGGAAGAGTTTTGCGGCTTCTTTGGCAGATAATTGGGAGAGAAGAGGGAGAGAGGGAGGGAGGGAGAGAGAGAGAGGAAAGAACAGAAGGAAGGAAGGAAGGAGAAAAGAAGGAAAGGAAGGGGAAAGGAAGGAGAAAGGAAAGAAATTGAGAGAAAGGAAAGGAAGGGAAAAAGAAAGGAAATTGGGGGAGAGAGGAGTGGATAGGGGAAGGAAGGAAAGAGACAGGAGAAATAAGGGAGATGAGAGGAAGGAAGGGAGGGAGGGAGGGAGGGAGAGAGAGAGAGAGAAGAACAGAAGGAAGGAAGGAAGGAGAAAGGAAAAAAGAAGGAAAGGAAGGAGAAAGGAAAGGAATTGAGAGAAAGGAAAGGAAGGGAAAAGAAAGGAAATTGGGGGAGAGGAGTGGATAGGGGAAGGAAGGAAAGAGACAGGAGAAATAAGGGAGATGAGAGGAAGGAAGGAAGGGAGGGAGGGAGGGAGGGAGAGAGAGAGAGAGAAGAACAGAAGGAAGGAAGGAAGGAGAAAGGAGAAAAGAAGGAAAGGAAGGAGAAAGGAAAGGAAATTGAGAGAAAGGAAAGGAAGGGAAAAAGAAAGGAAATTGGGAGAGAGGAGTGGGTAGGGGAAGGAAGGAAAGAGGACAGGAGAATAAGGGAGAGGAGAGGAGAGGAGAGGAGAGGAAGGAACGAAGGAAGGAGACAGGAGAAAGAAGGGTGAGAAGGGGAGAGGAGTGGTCTCCATCCATCCTTAAGCTTTCTTTGCCTGGACTCCGAGGCAGGATGAAAGCCCCTCAAGCAGGGCTGTTCCCCTCAACCCTCACCCCCCCAAAAAGGCTTCGTCCTTCCCGAGAGGGAGGAAAGCCAAGGGCGTCCGCGGGGCCTCTTACCGGTGCAGGAGTGCAAAGCTTTGGGCCGACGACCAGAGAAGGGCAGACGGAGTAGAGCGAGAGTTTCTCGAAGTAATCGCAGGTCTCCTTGGAGAGGATCTCGTCGATCATGAAGGTCTTGTAGCGCCGCCTGGCTGCTTTCAGCTGCTGCCCGGGGGAAGGCAGACGGAGCCCGCCCTTGGCAGTGCATGGCGTGGGGGAGATATCAGCCCGGAGGGACCGCCGAACCTCGGGGGGCGAACGAAGGAGAAGAAACCCCCAGCAAAAGGCGGCGAGGCGTGGCGATCAGCAACAGGCGGTCGCCGGGATCCACTGATCCTGCCTGCCTGCCTCTCTCGTCGGATTCACTCCCTGCCTCGCTTGCTTACTGCTTTGCCTGCCTGCCCGCCGCGTTCTCCTCCTGCCTTCCCCACCTCCCGCCTCTATATAAGCCTCGGAGAGAGCCACGCACCCAGCCCTGCTCCCAACACCACATCTGTCAATCAAGGAGCGCCTATCATCCGCAGCGACCCCATTGTTCGACCGCTGGGCTGTGCGGGAGGGCGAGTCACTGCTCTATTTTAAGAATCCGAGGTGTGGATTGGATTGGCTTCCCTCTTCCAGCTGGAAGGAGGCCCAGGGGTTGGGGTTAGGCTTGGCTGCGCCTGTGTGTGTGTGTGTGTGTATGCGCGCGCGCGCGCGCCTGTGAGTATGGGTGTAAGAGAGGAGTCACTTCCCCGCCTCTTCTTTGCATCCTCCCTCCCGCTTTTGAAGCAGAAGTTGGAAGAAAGACAAAAAAACCCGAACTTTTAAAGTCTCCTTTGGAGACGAAGGGGAAAAAAAGCCCTGGTGGATTTCGGTTGTTGTTGTTAGTTGCGAAGTGGCGTCTGACTGTGGACAACGTTCCTCCAGGCCTTCCTGTCCTCTGTCTTCCTCTGGAGTCCATTTAAGCTCAAGCCGACTGCTTCGGTGACTCCATAGCAATAGCAATAGCAGTTAGACTTATATACCGCTTCCTAGGGCTTTCAGCCCTCTCTAAGCGGTTTACAGAGTCAGCATATCGCCCCCAACAACAATCCGGGTCCTCATTTTACCCACCTCGGAAGGATGGAAGGCTGAGTCAACCCTGAGCCAGTGAGATTTGAACAGCCGAACTGCAGAACTGCAGAACTGCAGTCAGCTGAAGTAGTCTGCAGTGCTGCATTTAATCACTGCGCCACCTCGGCTCTCCATCCAGCCACCCCATTCTCTGTCGCCCCATTCTTCTTTTGCCTTCCATCGTTCCCAGCATGGGGCTCTTCTCCAGGGAGTCCTTCCTTCTCATTAGGTGGCCAAAGAATTTGAGTTTCCTCTTCAGGATCTGGCCTTCTAAAGAGCAGGCAGGGTTGATCTCCTCTAGGACTGACCGGTTGGATCGCCTTGCAGTCAAATGAACTCAGTAGTTGGTCCCAAAGGGAAGCAGAATCCGAATTATGCCAAGCCACAAATAGGCTCCAGTCTATAGCACTGATAGCACCCCCCACTTCTGCCTTCTGGCGGAGCACCCCTACTCCCCAAGGGAAAAGCAGAGGGATCCTACCCTCAGGTGAAGTTCAACAGGGGTCCTGGCCTAACCAGGGCGTCAACAGGTGCCCTGACAGTGATCCGGTCTCGTTTCAGTGCCTTTTGGGTGGGTCGGTTAATCTTTGCTTGCCAGCAAACGTGCACAAGTCACCAGGGGATGGAAGACTTTGCAGGAATCGTTGGGAAGGGCGTTCTGGCGGAAAGTCTTCGGCGGAGTCCGCTTAAAAAGGGGATAATTTTAGCCGGAGCATCCGATGGTCTTTTGAGTATATGAAAGTTGTGTTTGTAATGAAAGCATCCCATTCTTTGCTCTTAGGGATATCCTACCAAATAACAATAGTACTTTGTAGCATTGTACACAGAGAGAGTGGAGGGGGGGGGAGACTGTGATTCTAAAAGAGTCCTATTAGTCTCTAAGGGTAATCGGCGTCGGTGGGAAATAATCTCAAGGGAGGCCAACAAGACTGAGGATGCGCCCAGGCGCAATCCTACATCTGTCTGCTAAGTCTTACTGAGCTTGGAGGGGCCGACTTTATAGATGCGGACGTCGAAAAGAAACGATAAAGTTTTTCCCACCCACTGACTGATCCAAGGACCCAACCCGATTCAGTATGCTGAAAGTGTACTCCAGTGAGTCGCGATCAAGTCCCGAAAATTTGCAAAACCAGCTTGGAATTTTATTCGGCTACCTAGAGATTTCCTTCTCACTACTAGTTCCCGAGGATCGCAACTGGAATTCCTTTCTTTTTCTTTCCCTTTCTTTCAATCTCTGTCTGTCTGTCTGTCTGTCTATATCTATCTATCTATCTATCTATCTATCTATCTATCTATCTATCTATCTATCATCTATCTATCTATCTATCTATCTATCTATCTTTCCCTTCCTCACTCTCTCTTATCTCATCACTCTTTCTCTCTAGCTATATATATTTCCCTCTCTATTTCTCTCTCTTTCTCTGTCTCTTTCTCTCTTTCTCCTCTCTGTATCTATCTGTCTGTCTGTCTGTCTGTCTGTCTCTCTCTCTCTCTCTCTCTCTCTATCTATCTATCTATCTATCTATCTATCTTTCCCTTCCTCACTCTCTCTTATCTCATCACTCTCTTTCTCTCTAGCTATATATATTTCCCTCTCTCTTTCTCTTTTTCTCTCTTTCTCTTTCTCTCTTTCTCTTTCTCCTCTATCTATCTATCTATCTATCTATCTATCTATCTATCTATCTATCTATCTATCTATCTATCTATCATCTATCTATCTATCTATCTATCTATCATCTATCTATCTATCTATCTATCTATCTATCTATCTATCTATCTATCTATCTATCTATCTATCTATCATCTATTGGCTTTATCGGTTTAGGCGTATGTACATTGTCAGCGTTCTTTTCCTGGATTTTCAATATCCACGCGGGAGCTGCGAGCTGCAAAAGCGACGCGAAAAGTGAACCGACGCCGCTCTCGCTCGCTTTCGCGCAGGCAGCTCCCGCAAAAACAAAACAAAAAAGGCGTCCTTCCTTTGGGGAAAGAGCCCCCAGTAGCCGATCCAGTCAACATCAAACCTTCTTCTCCACTTCTGGAGCTGCAGGCAGGTGAAGCCAAACCCCTGACAGCCTCCAGTTTTCGTTCCTTTCCTCGGCTCTCGGCCGGCTGCGCGGAATTGGCTTTTGACAGCGAGCCTCGGGGAGCGCGCCTCTTCCCTCCTGCAGGAGCTACGGCTCCGGGACTTTTGCAAACGTCCCCAAATCCTGGGACGGAAGGTTCTTTAAGGGTGCATCTCTCTCACGTAGCACCCCGGGACCAGGAATTCTTCCCCCGCTCCCCTATATAAGACGCGCAAGGTAAATAGTCCGATAATCGCGAACCTGACCATTCTTCCAATTATTCCAGGGCTGTTTTCGCGGTCAGATTGCACTGGCTTGGATGAAATCAGGCTCGCGAGTGCACTTATGGGGTCCGCTTTGGACGGGACCCCCCATCAAATGCGGTCAGGGACAATTTTACCCGTCTTGGAGAATCCCCTGGAGTTTTATGAACGGAGCGATTCCTCTTCTACCTCTCATCCACCTCCTCCGAGTAGAAGCCCGCGGACTTCCCCGCAACTCGCACCCAACCACCTTCCCACCGCGGAGAAAAATCCCTAAATCCCAGATTTCTCGCGCTCCGCTCGAGTATTTTCCCAAACCCTTTTGCACCAGAAGACGGAGCTTTTTCAGCGGTTCCTCTTGTCTTGAATGTTTCCCCCTCACTCCCACCCTTTCTTCCGCACCCATTCAAGGAACAAGTTCCCTCTTCTTTGATCCCGCTTAGCAGCCTCCAGGCTTGGCCGCCCTTCCTTCCCGTCGCATTTTTTCGATCGAAAACTGTCAAAAAAAAAAAAAAAACACACCTCCCCATCAGAAAAATGGCCCTCCGATTTCTGGGACTAAAAACCAAGCAAACGAGTCTCTCTCTCTCTCTCTCTCTCCCTCTCCCTCTCTCTCTCTCTCTCTCTCTCTCTCTCTCTCTCTCTCTGTGTGTGTGTGTGTGTGTGTGTGTGTGTGTGTGTGTGTGTGTTTAAATGTCTCCTTCCAGCGTGGATAGGTGACTGGGTGAATAGTATTTTATTCCGTGTGGATTAAAAAAACAAAAAAACAAATTAAGCTTTCCTATCTTATAACATCTCCAGCATGTCCGCATATTTCCATATCTAGAGGTCTCTACCTGTATATATCAATAATATACATATATATCTATGTATATATCTATAGTTCATTTGATTTCCCCGTGGCAAATCCTGCAAGAACCCACATTTAGGGAGCAATTCCGTATCTTTCGCGATGGAGTCACTAACCGTAGACCTGGCTCTGCGCTTGGGCGAAGGGCAAGGAAGCCGGGCGCCTCCCCCCCTCCTTTTCTTAGTTTCTTGCTGAACCGGAGGGATAGCTGCCTGTTCGCTTCTTATTTTATCACTTATGTAATTCTGTTCCTCCCAGTCCAGTCCTGCCTTTGTTTACTGAATTGGAATCCGGGCACGAAGGGATTAAGTTTTTAAACTTCCATACAATTTAATCAGAAGGGGAGAGATACACACGAAATAATAACTTTCCGATCCAAATAGACATCTGGCCCCACAACACGACTGACATGACTATTGTGGAAAAGAAAAAAAAAGAAATCTGGTTGATTGATATTGCAATACCAGGCAATGCACGAACTGAAGAGAAACAGCTAATAATAACAAAATATCGTGATTTATAAATTGAAGTTGAGCGATTGTAGGGGAAGAAATAAACGGTTGTACCTATAGTAATCGGAGCAATACCCAAAGGGTTGCCTAGATACGTGGAAATTGTGAACATACCAGACCTGAATTTTCTGACTTTGCAAAGAGCCACCTTACTCAGAACTGCGTATATATTCAGGCGTTACTTTAAAAGCTCTTGAGTCCTTGGTTAGGACTTGAATTGTTAAGTTCTTAACAGTCCCAGACTGTGATTCGAATTGAAGATGAAATTGTTGTTGCTGTTGTTATTGCTGTTGTTGCTGCTGCTGTTGTTCTTGTTGTTCATAGGATGCTGGCAGCAAGCAGAATCAACCATCAGCGTCAGTCAATTTGTAATACATTTTAAATGTTCAGTTAACTGAGTTTCATGTTTAATGAATAAAAGAGGATGATGATGATGATGATGATGATGATGATGATGATGATGATGACGACAACAACAACAACAACAACAACAACAACAATAATAATAATAATAATAATAATAATAATAATAATAATAATAATAATAATAATAATAGAGAAGTGAGCTGAAAATTGGAAAAACAAAGCTATGCATAGCCAATACTTGAAAAGTATTGAAGGCAAAGTTGACCAAAAGCTAACTTGGAACTGGTTAAGATCAGGAGCACTGAAAAAAGAAACAGAAGGCTTTATTTTGGCAGCTCAAGAACAAGCCTCAGCCACAAACTGCATGAAGGCAAAAATTCACCACCAACAGCAAATGTCGCCTCTGTAATGAGAAAGACGAGACAGTCGACCACTTGATCAGTGGGTGCAGCAAAATTTCACAAACTGACTACCTACAATGCCATGACCGCGTTGCTAAGATCATTCACTGGAAATTGTGCCAAAAGTTTGGATTTGAGTACAGCAAAAACCACTGGGACCATCAGGTTGAGAAGGTTTTAGAGAATGAGAAAGTCAAGATCTTGTGGGACTTCAGAATCCAGACTGACAGGCACTTGGCCCACAACACACCTGACATAACAATAGTTGAAAAGAAAAAAAAGTATGGTTCATTGGCATTGCAATACCTGGAGATGCACGAATTGAAGATAAACAGCAAGAAAAAAATCACAAAGTACCAGCACTTTCACATTGAAGTTGAGGGACTATGGAAAAAGAAATTGTGTGTTGTCCCGATTGTAATTGGAGCCCTTGGAACAATACCCAAAGGGCTACCTCGCTATTTGGAAATTTTAAATTTATCAGACTTGAACATTCTGATTCTACAAAAAACCACCCTACTTGGAACAGCTTATATCCTTCGACGTTACCTTAACAGTTCCTAGGTCCTTGGTTTGGACTCGAGCTGTTGAGCTACCAACCAGCCCCGAAGGCTGTGAATCTCACCAAAGATTAACCACGCAACAACAACAACAATAATAATAGTCTAGCCATTTAAGGCAGTTAGGAATAACGTCTGAAGTCGGTTCAAAAAACCGGGAAGAAGCGCCAAAGAGGAACAATCAAATGGATCTTGTTTCTCCCAAGGTTGTGTGAGACTGTGTGTACTTTAAGACAAGCCCAACGACACCCCCGCCCCAATTGAATATCGGAAAGGGAGAAAAAGGCGCAAATCTTCGAGACACAAATTCACCAACCCAAAGCCACATAGCGGAGACCGAGTGGGCCCCTGTGTGTATGTATTTGTGTCCGCTTTGCCGGTGTGCAAAATTCAGCAACGACGGTTGCAAAAGACCCAACACAGCCGAGAAAAGTAGGGGGGGAAAAACGAATTGCGAAATTCTTCGAGAGTAACTCCCATTGACCTCAATGGGATGGGTTCCTGGGAAAGCGCGCAAGTGCGCGCAATCCCTTACTTCAGAAGCAGCCGCTGAGGATTCCCCCCCCCCCCCCGCTGGCCTCTTTATTTCAGGCCGGTCAACCCGCAGATCAGTCAGTCGGATCCGCTTTGAAAGAATCTCTGTCTTCAAACCTGCGGCCAAGAGTTAACAAAGCGGGATTCATAACGTTACGTGTAAAAAAAAAATCCAGTTCCTCTTTTAACCGCAGATTCTTTGAAACCGGCGCTGTTCAATGAGTGAGGGAGTAGAGTGCCATCCTAAAGCCGCAGTAGATGCTTGAGAGAGAAATGGATAAGATCCTATGTTAAGGTTAAGGATCGAACGCCAGGACTGCGACGATTTTTTCCCTCCTCCCAGTTCCCTGCTTTTCTGATTCTTCTCAAGGAAACCACCACGGATTTTCCAATAAAAAGGGAACGCCAGAAAATATTGGTTTTTCTGCTGGTTCCTCTTCCCGACTCCAAACAAACGAAGGAGAATTAGACAAGACTCGAACGATAGTGATAGTTGGCCTGCTTGCTTCTTTCGAGGAAGAGAAATAATAATAATATTTAAAAAAAAGACTGAACTTGGGAAGCCTAAACGGAGATTTGGGGGCAGGGGGGACGGGATCCGAACGGGGAAATTAGAATTTCTGCAAGAATAATAATACTTAGGACAACAGAAAGGGCGCTTACTAAAGAAGCGCTGGTATTTTTTGGAGTGACAGCTGGGCTCCTTGGATTTGAGATTTCGTGAAACGGAGCAAGAAGACTGGAGAAACGAGGCGCAGGGAGGTTTGTGCAAGGGGATTTTTCTTCTTCTGGGAGTTGTGCTGAAAGTCTTCTTCGCCCTGCGGGCAACTTGATCAAAGATGCGGAGGACGAAGGCTCAGCGCCAAATCCTTCTCTCGTTCACCGGGGTCATTCCCCCGACTTCATTCTCCTGAAAATATAGGGCGTGTTAAATCCCCGTTCCTTCCAAGCAAACTTTCTCCGACTTTGTGTGTGCGTGTGCGTGTGTGTGTGTGTGTGTGTGTGTGTGTGATTTTGAGCTTGCTTAGAAGGCACGTTGGTTTTTTTATTTTTTATTTTTAAATTGTTTTTTAATTTTATTTTTATTATTTTTAATTTTATTTTTATTATTTTTAATTTTATTTTTTATTTTTTATTATTTTATTTTTAAAATTGTTTTTAATTAGAAATTAATTTTTGCTTAATTTTTTAAATCAGAGGTGCAAGAGAAACAAACGATCAAGCCATCCCTTCCATTTGGCTACAGTTTGATGGGGATTATTTCACCCCCATTGTTTTTCCTGTCTGTGTACAGCGCAAGCTTCCTTTCTAATACTCTTCCTTCTCTGAGTACAATAAAACTGTTGAGCACGGAGAAAACTAGAGACGGGGAGAGGGGGGTGGAAAACCAACATTATCAGACAGAAGGAGAATGGATTTCTGCCTAAATCCCCCCTCCTTTTCATGGGTTTTAAATAAAGTTGTTTCTATTTCTATTTTTAAAATATGAACATTCCATCTTTTCTTAAACAGTGTATCATCTTGGTACAAATATTTGTGCACTAACCATCAGAATTTACAACATCATGATATTAATTCTCTAATCTTGCAATTATAATATACATATTAAACAACCGAGCATATTAAACCTGTTCATCTTTCCCTCTTAATGTATCTTTTAATAAGAATATGATAATGACATTAAGCATAATAATCCTCATAATCATAATACTATCAATTATCATATTGTTTACATCTCTATCTTAACATAATATTTTCTACTCTTCTTTAATCTCCTTTTATTTCCATATTCCATGTTTATTCTCTAACCATTGATAAAATAATGTTTCTTTTTCTATTTCAAACTCTTTCCCATCTAAAAGGTTCATTGGAGAATGCCGTCACTTGCTTTAATGAGTCCAATTTTCAGCCGTCTATCAATGACATTTTCTTTCTGTGTGATCAAAACAACTGGAATAAAGTCACAAACTTTGTGGATCACTGTTCATTTGATATGCTTTGACGTTTGTGTGCATCTATGTATACGTAAGTATCCCAGCAACTGTTAAGATTTTTTTAAAAAAAAAAATGTATGGAGTATTCCCCAATCAAAAGTGAACCAATTACAGTGTAATTTTACTGGCACAAATAAACATAAATATTTTGCTACTGGGAAAACAACTTGCAGATTCAGACTGAGGGTAGAAAACATATCCAAACTCATGGGTGCACTTTTAAATTTAATTTTTAGTTTCAGGAAAATGAAGAGCAAACATTTATAAAATACCCTTTATAACCTGCAATCAGTAGAAAAGGGTTCCAAATCTGACTCCTTTATTCCATGCATAAATTCTACTTGTCCTTTTTAAAAATATTAAATAAAGTTACTTTGGACTATCTAACACATCTTTGTTTCTGATAATTTTACACATTGCTGGAATCATTAGTATCCTTCAGGGCACATTTTAACCTTCACAAATCCGCAGTAAAGTAACTGCAATTGCATTGGTTCAGTATTGATAAATAGTAATAATTATAGTAATACTATAAAGATCAGCAGTAATATTTTAAGATGTCTTATAATATACTTGCTTAACATTTTTGCAGTTGCTTTTAAATCACGTTGTACACCTGTTGTATAAAAGTAAAAAAGTTGTGAGAAAGGCTGAAGACACAAAAGAATGAAGTGGAACTTTTAATCTTTATTTCTCTCTTGTGGTTTCTTCTCTCCCTCCCTCCTTTCCTCCCCTCCCTCTCTCTGAAAATAAGGAGCTATGCCAGTGAGGCAAACCAAAACCCACACTCCTTTATGTGTTTTTCAAGGGGCTGCATTTAAGTATGGTCTGAAAATTTGGGCTGGTTTTTCCACAAGGGTACCTTATTTGATTGATTGGTATTAGGTTAATTCTGTCATCTACAGTGATTGCCAGGTGGTTTCCAGACCTCAATTGCTGGCATTAAACTCTAAAGTCGGGAACGGCAAACTTTTTTCCAGCCAACCATCACATCCAATACTCCAGTTGCTTACTAAGGCGCCCTGCACCAAAGCACAATGGACAGGACTTGAGCCAAAAATTAGGATTCTATTATTTGATTTCAGTTACACTCAGATGCGATGCAAATTGGGTAGGCGAGACAGACGATGCTCCATTCAGAGATTTAACTCGTTGCTTGGTGTTGTATTCGAAATTATAACTTGGTAACAGCTTCTGACAGCTTGTAGGGATTGCATAGAAGCTTGGGGTGGGAGAAAGTGATAAGCCAGCCCGAAGCCTCACAGCTGCTTGTTTCCCCGAGACAGTCTGGGGCCATTGTAGCTCTTCCTGTCTTTGGGCCACCAGGTAGTTAGTTGGATCCCAGGTGGTTCTGGTTGAATTTATAATAAAGTGTATTTTCCTAATGTTGATTAGCAATAGCAATGGCATTTAGACTTTATATACCGCTTCACAGTGCTTTACAGCCCCCTCTAAGCGGTTCACAGAGTCAGCATATTATCCCCAACAATCCGGGTCCTCATTTTACCAACCTTGGAAGGATGGAAGGCTGAGTCAAGCTTGAGCTGATCGGGATTGAACTGCTGGCAGAATTACCCTGCGAAACTGCATTCTAACCACTGGGAGGGAGGGAAGGAAAGAAGATAGCAGTGGCACTTAGACTTATATATCACTTCACAGAGCTTTCCAGCCCTCTCTAAGTGGTTTACAGAGCCAGCCTCTTGCCCCCAACAATCTGGGTCCCCATTTTATCGACCTCAGAAGGTTGGAAGGCTGAGTCAATCTTGAGCCGGTCAGTATCGAACTGCTGGCAGAATTAGGATGCAATACTGCATTCTAACCACTGGGAGGGAAGGAAGGAAGATAGCAAAAGCACTTAGACTTATATACCACTTCTCAGTGCTTTACAGTCCTCTCTAAGTGGTTTACAGCATCAGCCTCTTGCCCCCAACAATCCGGGTCCTCGTTTACCCACCTCAGAAGGGTGGAAGGCTGAGTCAACCTTGAGCCAGTGAGAATCGAACTTAGGGCACTCAGCAGAATTAGCCTGCAATGCTGCATACATTAGGTAGGTATTTGGATTGTGTTTTTACATCTAGGGGCTGGGTTGCTTAAAGAGATGTCACTCCCAAGTGGTGTCTCTGCATCTGGTGAGATCAGGCAGGAGAAGCATGTTCTGGGTCCCATCTGCAAATCAGTGTCATCTTTCAGATTTTTCTATCATGGCATCCACTGGGAAATCCTCCCTCTCTCCCCCCAAAAATTAGACTTGCACCAACTCTGCTGGACTTTGACTGGTTTAAAAACCTGGCTTTGCCATCAAGCATTGGGGTAACCTCTTGGAATAGATGAGCCCATATAACGGTTAGCTGGACTAGGTTATGAGTCTTCTTGGCTGCTATGTTTACGTTATTTTTGTTTTATTAAATGGAAAAAAAAATCTGGTTTTATTCTACTTGTGGGCTGCCCAGAATCATGGATAAGAAGCCATGGGTGTCCCCAGTGGTTAGAGTGCAGTACTGCAGGCTACTTCTGCTGCCAGCAGTTTGGCAGATCGAATCTCACCAGGCTCAAGGTTGACTCAGCCTTCCATCCAGGGGTTAAATCAACCTACCTTCACCATTCATTTGCAAAGGAGAGCGTGCGCAGGACCTTCCGTGCATACGCAGAGCGTCAAAAATGGAATGTGATGATGTCTGGGTGGGTGGGCGGAGCCTCCTGCTGCCGCCACTACTGGTTCGCCCGAACCGAATAGAACTGGCTGAATTGCATCCCTGCTCTCATCCTTCCAAGGTAGGTAAAATTAGGACCCACATTGTTGGGGGCAATTATGCTAACCAGTGGTGGGACTCAATTTTTTTTACTACCGGTTCTGTGGCTGCGGTTTGATGGGTGTGGCAGGGGAAGGGTACTGTAAAATCTCCATTCGCTCCCCACTCCAGGGGGAAATCCCCATTTTCTCCCAATCAGCTGGGACTCGGGAGGCAGAGAATAGATGGGGGCGGGGCCAGTCAGAAGTGGTATTTACCGGTTCTCCGAACTACTCAAAATTTCCACTACTGGTTCTCCAGAACTGGTCAGCACCTGCTGAATGCCTCCTCTGATGCTAACTCTGTAAACCGCTTAAAGAGGGCTGTAAAGCACTGTGAAGCAGTATATAAGTCTAAATGCTATTGCTCTGTGTATGAGATGAGCATAGTATACATTTATTAAATCAATCAACCAACCTGTTGTTAGCCATCCAGAATGGCTACAGTAAGAGAGTGGAGCATTTAACTCAAACAAATGAAGTAAATAAGCAAATTTTCCAAAATTTAATTACCTGGACTTAGATTTTCTCGAGAAATCCTCACTCTAAGGAAGTCAGATGAGTGGCCATTTGTAAAGAAAAGCATTTCAGAGTTGGATTCTAGGAAACTCCCTCACCAGAAAAAATATTTCCTAGATTCCACATTGGGGTCCCTTCAAAATCAGGTGAGGATATTTTTTTTTATTCTTTGCAATTGATTAGAATTTGGAAAGGAAGGGACACAAAACTGAAATAAATTACACAGATATAAATACAAACACCTCCAAAGGGCACTATTAGTTAAAGAGACTGGACAATTTTCAAAATCCATGCTCCATTGGCTTTTCCTTTTCCTTTTCTTTTCTTTCTTTCTTTCTTTCTTTCTTTCTTTCTTTCTTTCTTTCTTTCTTTCTTTCTTTCTTTCTTTCTTTCTTTCCTTTCTTTCTTCCTTCCTTCCTTCCTTTCTTTTTCTTTCTTTCTCTCTCTCCCTCCTTCCCTCCCCTCTTTCTCTCCCTCCCTCCCTCCCTTCTTTCTCATTCATTCATTCTTTTTTCTTCCCCTCTCTCTCTCCCTCCTTCCCTCCCCTCTTTCTCTCCCTCCCTTCCTCCCTTCTTTCTTTCTCATTCATTCATTGTTTTTTCTTTCCCTCTCTCTCTCCCTCCTTCCCCCCTTCTTTTTCTTTCTCTCCCTCCCACCCGCCTTCCTTCCTTCCTTCCTTCCTTCCTTCCTTCCTTCCTTCCTTTCTTTCTTTTGCCAACCACTCCATCTCAGTGACTCTGAGCAACTTACAAACAATAAAAACCCATTATAAAAGAATTAAAAAAAACAATAACCCTTCACCCCCTTACTCTTCTTTGTTGCTTTTGTGATCTGTTTAAGAAAAATGTTTTTAGAGTCTGCCTGGTCTAAAGCTATTTATGCCATATTTATGCTTTTTGTTCATTCTGTGGTTGCTTTTTAATGCTTTCCTACTGTGGCTGTGTTAAATGTGAGGGTTTGATTGATTGGGCCATCAAGTCTTTACGCCATTGCATAGATCAGTTTTCTCCACGATTATCTGTTCCTTATATTGCTGTATGTTTAAGCAAAGTGATTTAAATGATTTGTACACTACCCAACATTGCAATTATTGGGCACTTTAAGAGGTCATCAATCAGTCACCAGAACTAAAGGCTGTGAAGGATAACAGCTTGTAAATTTAAGCAAAGCTTCCCTTATCCTTTTCCTCCATAATTCAAGCCCCTGTGAAGTGTGTTTCTTATCCATCCTTGCCCATCTGGAGTCGGGGATTGGGTGAGCCTCCCATCCATCCATTAGATGTGACGTTGCGAACTTTTCAGAAATTAAACAAGCGAAAGAGACTGATTTGGAGGAAAGACACATGTTAATCTTTCAATCGGGGGCTCGTACAGTTGGTCTGGAGTCTTACTCCAGCGTGCCAGAAAGGGAAAGATAAATGGGTGAACAAAATACACAGCTGGGCACACATGAGTGCAAGCAGCCTTAGTGTTCCGTGAAAAAAAAATGCCAAGGAAACGTTTCATTAAAGAGTTGGATTCTTTGAGAGAGAGAGAGAGAGAGAGAGAGAGAGAGAGAGACAGAGAGACAGAGAGAGAGAGGGGGGGGGAGAGAGAAAGAGAGACAGAGAAAGATTTCTAACAGATTAACGGATTTGGAGGGGAGAGACAGAGAAAGAGAGACACACAGAGAGAAAGAGAAACAGAGAGAGGGAGACAAAAGAAAGAAAGAAAGAAAGAAAGAAAGAAAGAAAGAAAGAAAGAAAGAAAGAGAGATGGAGAGAGAGAGAGAGGCAGAGAGACAGAGAGAGAGAGAGAGAGAGAGAAAGAGAGAAAGAGAGAAAGAGAGAAAGAGAGACAGAAAGATTTCTAACAGATTAACGGATTTGGAGGGGAGAGACAGAGAAAGAGAGACACACAGAGAGAAAGAGAAATAGAGAGAGGGAGACAAAAGAAAGAAAGAAAGAAAGAAAGAAAGAAAGAAAGAAAGAGAGGTGGAGAGAGAGAGAGGCAGAGAGAGGCAGAGACACAGAGACAGAGTTTGTAATATAGTATAGTCTTTATTGTCATTGTACAAAATAAATACAATGAAATTGGTTATACAACAAAATTGGTTTTGTTGTATGAGAGAGAGAGAGTGAGTGAGTGAGTTCAGGGTTCTTGGCATATGAAGCACACGCTAGCTGTCAATCAAAGGCAGCCTCTTTGGTCAGGAAGAATCAGGGGTTTTGTTTCTAACCCAGTAATGAAGTGGCTTCAATGGCAAACATCTGCTTCCTAGGCTCAATCCCTCCCTTTACAGCTGTCAGATTCACCCAACACACACACACCCTCCAGAGTCTGGTTAAAAAAAGTAATTCACCCCATTCCTGCATTTATTCAGAAATGTCAAATCTGGGGGAACATAAAAGTGAAAGTGCTTAGCAAGGGAGGAGGCAAAACACTAACCTTCCGTCAAATTTGCCAGTTTGGTGGTATAGATGCTAGCTTAGAAACCAGGAGATGGTGAGTTCTATCTAGTTCCACTCTATGTGTGAAAGCCGGCTGGGAGACCTTGGGCCACTCTCCCTCAGCCCAAATCCACCTCATAGGGTTGTTTTTTTGTTGTTGTGGGAAAAAGGAGGAGGAGGAAGGAGTGCTGTGTATGATTGCCATCTTGAGTTACTTATAAAGTGACAAAGGTGGGACAAAAATCACCTGGATATCTGAGAGACCGCCTCCTGCTGCACACCTCCCAACGGCCGATAAAGAGCCAAGGTGGCGCAGTGGTTAAATGCAGCACTGCAGGCTACTGCTAGATCAGCAGGTCAGCAGTTCAAATCTCACCGGCTCAGGGTTGACTCAGCCTTCCATCCTTCCGAGGTGGGTAAAATGAGGACCCAGATTGTTGGGGGCAATATGCTGACTCTTTGTAAACCGCTTAGAGAGGCCTGAAAGGCCTATGAAGCGGTATATAAGTCTACTGCTATTGCTATTGATAAGAACTCACAGGCTAGGCCTCCTCCGGGTACCGTCAACCGGACAATGCCGGCTGGCATCTACTCAGGGGGAGAGCCTTTTCTGTAGCTGCTCCGGCTCTGTGGAACGATCTGCCCGCAGAGATCCGGACCCTTCCCACTCTCACGGCCTTCCAAAAAGCCACCAAAACCTGGCTGTTCCAGCAGACCTGGGGTTGTTGACCTATAAGTCAGATCCAACCCCCAGCTAAGCCAAATGTATGTTGGTTCTTTTTTAAACTGTTTTCGTTTTCCTCCCCCTATCTGTTATTTTTATTTTATCTCGTATTTGTAAGACGCCCGGAGTCCTCCGGGATTGGGCGGCATATAAACTCATTAAATGACGAATTTTACGAATTAAATTAAATGAATAAGAATTGTAATAAAATAGTTCTTGCCACAGACAAAGAATAAAAAGTCACAGGACCTCAATTTTTTTCTCTCTCATTTTATTACAGTGGGATGAATTCCCACCAAAAGGTTCCTTAGGTGCGTGGCAGATCCATCTCTGTTTTCCAGAGAGAGGCACAATTCCCAGGCACTATATTATTCCCCAGGAATGCAGTGGCGCAGTGGCTAAGATGCTGAGCTTGTTGATCAGAAAGGTCAGCAGTTCAGCGGTTTGAATCCCAAGTGCTTCATAACAGAGTGAGCTCTCATTACTTTTTCCCAGCTTCTGCCAACCTAGCAGTTCGAAAGCATGCAAAAATGCAAGTAGAAAAATAGGAACCACCTTTGGTGGGAAGCAGTGGTGGGTTTCAAAAGTTTTTCGAACCTACTCTGTGGGTGTGGCCTCCTTTGCGGGAGTGGCTTGCTGGTAATGTGACCTGGTAGGAGTGGCTTGCCGGCCATGTGTTTTCTCTCTCTCTCTCTCTCTCTGTCTCTCTCTCTCTCTCTCCTTCCTTTTGTCTCTCTGTCCCTTTTTCCTTTTTTTCTTTCATCTCTCTTTCTTTCTTTCTTTCTTTCTTTCTTTCTTTCTTTCTTTATTCCTTCCTTTCTCTTTCTCTCTCTGTGTGATTCTGTCTGTCTGTCTGTGTGCCAGTGGTGGGTTTCAAAAAATTTTGGAACCTCTTCTGTAGGTGTGGCCTGCTTTCCGGGTCCACTGGTGGAACCTCTTCTAACCGGTTTGGTAGATTTGATGAATCGGTTCTACTGAACTGGTGCGAACTGGTAGGAACCCACCTCTGGTGGGAAGGTAACAGCGTTCCATGTGCCTTTGGCATTTAGTCATGCCGGCCACATGATCACAGAGATGTCTTCGGACAGTGCTGGCTCTTCAGCTTTGAAACAGAGATGAGCATCACCCCCTACAGTCGGGAACGAGTAGCACATATATGAGAGGAGAACCATTACCTTTATATTGTTCCCAGAATTAGCTGCACAAAGAGTGGGGAAACCCACATTCAAGTATCATTTTAGCCCTGCGAGCTACCTGGGTGCCCCTGGGCCAGTCATTTCATCAACAGGCCAGCTTGATGAGATGGGATAAATTGGAAGAGGGGATGCTGTGTTCCTTGAGTTCTTTGCAGGATAAAAATGTAATCTAAGGAACAAATCACATCTAAGGACAAACAATCATTTTGGGTTGGCAACTACATTTGACTTCAGTGAGTCTTTCCACAGAAGACAAACTGGCAGGATGATTTCCACCAACCTGTTCTGACCTAGGCTTCCCAAGAACATGAAGGAAGCTCCTTGTCCCAACAAAAAACCCTTTTATAAATTGACTGTGGATTCTGCTCATTCACATCCAGCAAAGTCTTTCAAGGGAGGATTTACAGTCACAGAACTTATCTGGCTTGGAGAGCTGACAAGCCGATATTTGCAAAACTTGGCAAGGAGTCTCGAAGAGTAATAAATCAATTAAGGAAAGTAATAGTCTCCTGCAAACTCCACTCCCCTTTCACTCCTCTTTTATTTTCTCTGGGAGGGGCCATTCATCATCCACCTGTGGCTTTACTCCCAAGTCGACCCCTGTTCTTTAGCTGTTCCCTTCGCCTGGCAACTCTGCGCATGCGCACACTGGGAACAGGCTCCAGCTGTTCCTCTGCCTCACTGATGTCTGACTCGGAAGGCAGCTGATAACTGGCATACGGCTCTGGCCCCCTCTCTGCCTCCGACACAGAGTCCTCGTCAGAACCTTCCCCAGACTCCAGGACTGGCCCATGTCCCTCCCCAACCTCCTCACTGTCTGAAACTTCTGCCAGCTTCCCTGGCCACAAGATCATCTTTTAAAAATATTGAAGTCACAGGCCAATAAATTGTCAAAGATTATAGTGCTGCCTTTCTTTAAGCTGTGCATATCCATAGGGTGTGATCAGAAGATATTAACAGGTTAACAGAATTAGAAGGGACCTTGTAGGTCATCTAGTCCGACCCCAACCCCACCTACGCAGGAGACCCTACACCATTTCTGACAGATGGCAGTCCAGTCTCTTCTTGAAAGATTCTGGAGATGACGCTCCCATATATTCATAGACAGCTTCAAAATGTGTCAATAAACTGCACACTAACTATCCAGGTTGCTCTCACCTGAAAGCAAAGAAAGGTGAAACACCTCCAAGGGATGGGAAAGTGCTTCGTTGCAGTGGTTTCTCTCAAAACTAAGCTCCCCAAAACTGGTTATGCAACTTCCCCTAGGCAGAACTGGGGAAGATCCCGCTGTAGAAGGCACAAATTGACACCAACGTACCAATAATTACCCCCTTTTTTTCCTGGAAGGCTTAATTCCTTTCAAAAAGATATTTGCTTATTTGTGCTCTTGTTGATGTATGTATTGACATACAAACACATAAACATATCTCAGCCTGGGCTACCATAACAAGGCAAATGAAGGAGCAACCTTGGAGATAAAAGATATCTGATTCAAGAGACTTCCATGATGGAATCTTTTGGGAGGGAGGGAGGGAGGGAGGGAGGGAGGGAGGATGGATGGATGGAAGGAAGGAAGGAAGGAAGGAAGGAAGGAAGGAAGGAAGGAAGGAAGGAAGGAAGGGTCATTCTGTGGTAAGATAGACAGCCAATAACTTTGATAAAGAAGAGAGGGAGAGAGGGAGGAGGAGGAGGATGGAGGGAGCGAGCGAGTGAGCGAGCGAGGAAGGAAGGAAGGGAGCCAATAAATCTGATAAAGAAGGAAGGAAGGAAGGAAGGAAGAAAGGAAGGAAGGAAGGAAGGAAAGGAGGGTCATCCTGTGGTAAGATAGGCAGCCAATAACTTTGATAAAGAAGAGAGGGAGAGAGGGAGGAGGAGGAGGAGGGAGCAAGTGAGCGAGCGAGGAAGGAAGGAAGGTAGCCAATAAATCTGATAAAGAAGGAAGGAAGGAAGGAAGGAAGGAAGGAAGGAAGGAAGGAAGGAAGGAAGGAAGGAAGGAAGGAAGGGTCATCCTGTAGTAAGATGGTCATCCAATAACTTTAATAAAGAAGGGAGGGAGGGAGGGAGGCAGCCAATAAATCTGATAAAGAAGGAAGGAAAGAAGGAAGGAAGGAAGGAAGGAAGACCTTATCAAGACCAAATCACCCTTTTGATTTGCTTATTCCAGATTAAAATATCTAAAGGTGAAAGGTGGATTTATGCCTGTGTATTGCAGAGTCTCATACTTTAACATGGGTGGGTGGGGGGGTTGGCAAGAGGGCAGATAGCAAAAATGCCTTGCATTTTATACGGAGGCAACTACTCAGAGTGATGTGGTGCTTATGTTTCTCTCTCATAACAAATCCCTTTTATGTACCCTAATTCCTAAATCTCTATGAAAGTATTTGCTTTTGTGTTTGTTTTTTCTAGCTAGAACTCCTCACCTCCGCAGTGTGAGAAAAAGTCCAATTTGCACTTTGCCAAAAGGAAATTGCCTTTTCCTGGCAGAGAGTCAAAAATATGTTGGGTGTCTTTGCAGGACTCAGCAGAGAAGGTGTGGCGCTCCGGAAACATCTTTCAAAATCTTCTCAAGTTTACTTGGGTTTCCTTTCTGCTCAAGCTATAATTCCGGTAGATCTTTCATTGACTGGTGTCTTCAAAGAGATTCAGTGGGATACAGAGAGCAACTGGTTGATGAAACCTGGTCATGCTACGCTAATTATCTAGGAAGGCAATTGTGGCAACACTCTGTAAGAAAATGGTGGAAAACAGATTAAACTTTATAGAGCACCTAACTTTAATTAACTATAGCTATAATCATCTAGTCAAGGCTGTGGTTTTCCCAGTTCAATGTATGACTGTGAAAGTTGGACCATAAGGATGGCTCTGCGTCAAAGAATGGAGGCCTTTGAACTCTGTTGCTGGAGAAGAAGACTCCTGCAAGTCCCTTGGACTGCAAGGCAATCCAACCGGTCAGTCATCAACCCTGAGTGTTCTTTAGAAGGCCAGAACCTGAAGATGAAACCCAAGTATGTTGGCCACCTAATGAGAAGGAAGGACTCCCTGGAGAAGAGCCTAATGCTGGGAATGATGGAGGGCAAAAGAAGAAAGGGAGGACAGAGAATGAGATGGCTGGATGGAGTCACTGAAGCAGTAGGCGTAAGCTTCAATGGACTCCAGAGGATGGTAGAGGACAGGAAGGCCTGGAGGAACGTTGTCCATGGGGTGTCAGGCCTGCAATTATATTCCTTTTAGAATTTTGGCCTGCCACACTTTCTCTTATTTCATTATGCTGTTTCTTTAGTATAGTTGATGGGAGGGGGGAATAGACAGGAGTGAGATTGTGCAATATATTGTTTTCATTCTTTACTAGAAGCCAAGGTCATCCTTTGTCTCCGCACCAGTACACTGACCGGAAGAAGCTGGGTGTGGATGCCAGCGTGAAAGAAGAAGATTGGACCATGTGATGGATTGTGGGTGTGGGGACAAGATCATGAACTTTTAACTGGGTGGAATTCTGATGTCATTTCCAGTATTGGAATTAACACAGATGTGCCTAAAACGTCTGCTTTATTAAATTGGAAACAAAAGGATCGTTTTCCCTTGGACTCTGATTAAATTCTACATGATACTTGGAACGCTGACATGGGGTCACGATGGGTCAGACACGACTTTGCAACTAACAACAACAGCTTTGATTGTCCCCCATGACTCAACTCAGAACCAGTCAAAGAGGTATCCTTGCTTGACCTGGTGGCATTCAGTTTTTAAATTCATAGGCAACTTGTAGGTCCAACACACATTTTCCAAATCCACATTTGCATCTTCAAAAAGCATCCCAGGTTCACACTATTCATTGGTTTTAGTGGAGCTTTTTCTTCCTTAAAAAAAGAAAAGGATACATCAAGACCTCCAATAATTCTCTTCTCTCACTCTTTATTTTAAGCAACAACTTAAAAAGGGCAACATTTTCAATTTAGCCCTCTTCCAATGATGGCAGTAAATCACTATTATATTCCCTGTGGCCCCTGGAAATGTCATCCCTTAAAACATTAATACGGATTGCTCAACTGGAGGCGAGTTGTTCAACCTCTGCTTTAAGCAGGATTACTGACATCCAGTTCTTTTTAGTTTTCCATAGAATCATGCAGGAGGTTTTTGGAGAAGATCTGCCAAGATGTTCCATTCACAAATACCGAGCAATTGCAAGAGGCAAGGAAACCTCTCCCAGCTGTCTCTGAAATAACATTACAATAAAAAGATAGGGAAAACCATGCAGAACAACTATCTCCATGAGTTCATTGGTTTGGTAATTTGAACACACACAAACGGTTAAGTGGGTAGTAGCTATGATTGAAGACGCTTTATCACCTTCAAGACATCTTTAAATTGTTTACTTTATTTATTAGATTTATATCCCACATTTCCTTCAGAAGTTCAATGCAGCAAAGATAGCACTTCATCTCTTCTTCTTCTTCTTCTTCTTCTTCTCCTCCTCCTTCTTCTTCTTCTTCTTCTTCTCCTTCTTCATCTTCTTCTACTTCTTCTTCTTCACCACCATCATCATCATCATCATCATTATCTTTCTTCTTCTTTCTTCTACTTTCTTCTTCTATTTCTTCTATTTTTATTTCTATTTCTTCTATTTTTATTTCTATTTCTTCTATTTTTATTTCTATTTCTTCTATTTTTATTTCTATTTCTTCTTTCACTTCTATTTCTTCTTCTATTTCTATTTCTTCTTCATCATATTCTTTCTTCTTTCTTCTTCTATTTCTTCTTCTATTTTTATTTCTATTTCTTCTTCTATTTCTATTTCTCCTTTTTCTATTTCTTCTTCTATTTCTATTTCTTCTTCATCATCTTTTTTCTTCTTTCTTCTTCTTTCTTCTTCTGTTTCTTCTATTTTTATTTTTAATTCTATTTCTTCTTCTATTTCTATTTCTTCTTTTTCTATTTCTTCTTCTATTTCTATTTCTTCTTCATCATCTTTTTTCTTCTTTCTTCTTCTTTCTTCTTCTGTTTCTTCTATTTTTATTTTTAATTCTATTTCTTCTTCTTCTATTTCTTCTTTTTCTATTTCTTCTTCTATTTCTATTTCTTCTTTTTCTATTTCTTCTTCTATTTCTTCTTCATCATCTTTTTTCTTCTTTCTTCTTCTTTCTTCTTCTGTTTCTTCTATTTTTATTTTTAATTCTATTTCTTCTTCTATTTCTATTTCTTCTTTTTCTATTTCTTCTTCTATTTCTATTTCTTCTTCTTCTATTTCTTCTTCATCATCTTTTTTCTTCTTTCTTCTTTTCCTTCTTCTTCTATTTTTATTTCTATTTCTTCTTCTTCTCCGTCTTCTATTTCTCCTCCTCCTCCTCCTCCTCCTCCTCCTCCTCCTCCTCCTCCTCCTCCTCCTCCTCTTCTTCTTCTTCTTCTTCTTCTTCTTCTTCTTCTTCTTCTTCTTCTTCTCCTTTTCCTTCTCCTTTTCCTTCTACTTCTTTTTAGGGAGGGAGGGAGGGAGAGAGAGAGAGAGAGAGATGATAGAGAGATAATGATAGAGATGGGATATGGAGAGAGAATGAATGGATCAAGTCACCCCATGAGCTTCTGTAGTTGAAAAGAGACTTCAATCTGTGCTGCACTAGAGTCAGTTGAAGAGCATAAGCATTATTCTACATTAGCTCTAAGGACAGGATGAAGCCAAGGCAGCTGGAAGGAAGATTGGAGTGAAGCAACAGTTTGTTTCCCTTTTGGATTTAATAAAGTTTGCAGTTCATTTTGAAATCAGCTCATAGATATTCTGGCAGGTTGCCCATACTGACCACCATATAATTTCTTTGGTTTCTCTATGTGCACCATGATCTCTTACGTTGCAAATTTTATTTCTCATCATATCAGAGAGTGGAAAGAGGCGACACATGGCCATATGGAAGCCGATTTGTGCAATCTAATTAGGCTAATTAATGCTTTGCAATCGTGCAGCTTCCTATGAGTGACAAATAATCTCTTTATCATTTTGGAGGCAGGAGTAAATTAAGCTTATTCTCCATGTAAGTGGAGAGAGAGATATGATCAAGCTCTATTTGTAAATTGCTGATATGACATGGGAAAGTTATGAATCTCAGCGCACAAAATTAGCAATACAGAAGAGGAGGTTGGATACAATATGTGAATAAAAACTTGACAGGATGGCAAAAGAAAAGTTGGTGTCTATGGGAGGCTCTATTATTCGTCCAAGGATGTAAACTTCTGGGTTGGTTTTCCCATTATTTTAACCCTGATCTGTATAACATGTGATATTTCCAAGCCAACAGTTCCCATCTTTATCTAAATGTGTTCTCATGTCTTTTCAGACAATTAAGCTTGCAGAGGAACCAAACCATGGTGGACCTTTATTGATGGATTTCTAGATAGTTAGGAAGTAGAATTGAACTCCCTGGACCCTGGAAGGAGGAGGGAGGTCACCAGACAAACAGTCGTATGGTCCTTCATCTCATATTCCTCCTCCTACTTCAGACTTCTCAAAAAATTTACGTAACTCAACACAGGGAATCTTTGACTTGGGACCACAATTTAGCCGAACACTTCTTCTTGTGAAGCGAGACATTTGTTAAGCGAGTTTTGCCTCGTTTTACAACCTTTCTTGCCCCAGTTGTAGATGAATCCTTGTGGTTGATAAGTTAGTAACCTGGTTGTTAAGTGAATCTGGATTCCCCATTGGTTTTGCCTGTCAGAAGATTGCAAAAGGTGATCCTATGACCTTGAGACACGGCAACGGTCATAAGTACAAACCAGTTGCCAAATATTTGAATTTTGATCAAAATTTGGGGATGCTACAAAGGTCATACACAGAAGTGAATTGCTACTGGTTTGGAATGCCCGAACCAGTAGCAAAAAAATGCTACAGGTTTGCCCAAACCAATAGTAAAATAAATGCTACCAGTTTGCCCGAACCAGTAGCAAAAGAAATGCTACCGGTTTGCCCGAAGCAATAGTAGAAAAAATGCTACCGGTTTGCCCGAACCTGTAGTAAAAAAAATGCTACCGGTTTCCCCGAACCTGTAGTAAAAAAAATGCTACCGGTTTGCCCGAACCGATAATAAAAGAAATGCTACCGGTTTGCCCGAACCGATAGTAGAAAAAATGCTACCGGTTTGCCCGAACCTGTAGTAAAAAAAATGCTACCGGTTTGCCCGAACCTGTAGTAAAAAAAATGCTACCGGTTTGCCCGAACCGATAGTAAAAAAAAAATGCTACCGGTTTGCCTGAACCAGTAGTAAAAGAAATGTTTACCTGAATCGGTAGTAAAAAAATGCTACCGGTTTCCCCGAACCTGTAGTAAAAAAAAATTCTACTGGTTTGCCCAAACCAGTAGTAAAAGAAATTCTACTAGTTTGCCTGAACCGATAGTAAAAAAAATGACGCATAATTGATGTTAGCTAGAATTGTCTGATGTCCTGCTTTCTAGCTAATCTAAATCGGGTTGCACAGAGGATTTCCGCCCTCACTGTTCTACTTACCTTTGCAGGCATGCTCAGTAACAGGCTACACCCACCCGCCCGACATCATCGCATCCATTTTTGAGACTCTGCACATGCGCGGAAGGTCCTGTCCATGTGCAGAGGTGGTGCGCACGCTCACTCGCATTTGTGAACTGGTAGCGAAAGTTGATTTCACCCCTGGTCGTATGTGAAAAATGTGTCATCGCTCCCTTTTTTCAGTGACTTATGACCATTGATGGGTCACTAAGTGAACTGTTTTACATCGACCTTGCTGAATTTCCCTTTGGTTAAATCTTTTCGGGAGGCTTCCTGTTTACGCTGCCTGTTAAAAGTTTCACACTCCTTTCGCTCTGGATTCCTGCCATTCTCAGCCATTAGTCTTAGAGAAGCCATAGCCTTCAAGTCTTCGTGGTCTCTCAACGAATAGCAATAGCAATAGCAATAGCAGTTAGACTTATATACTGCTTCATAGGGCTTTCAGCCCTCTCTAAGCGGTTTACAGAGTCAGCATATTGCCCCCACAGTCTGGGTCCTCATTTCACCCACCTCGGAAGGATGGAAGGCTGAGTCAACCTTGAGCCGGTGAGAGTTGAACTGCTGAACTGCAGATAGCAGTCAGCTGAAGTGGCCTGCAGTACTGCACCCTAACCACTGAGCCACCTCGGCTCTTTAACTAACTTCTGCTCACCTCTGTCCCCACAAATAGTGAAGTATCAACCATCTGACCTCTGACGGTTTCGTTTCTTAAAATGTCAATTCGAAACCTCCCTCCATGACTTTCCCTGTCTCACTCACTCCATGATCTTTCAGAGGAGGAATGTTCATTATCAGAGAGGGAGGGAGGGAGGGAGAAAAGGAATTAAATCAATCCTGTGAATAATTAGGAAACCAAAAACACATGGGGATGTAAAGACTCTGATTTGAGCTCTGGTGCCAATGGTTAAGCCTTGAAGCTTCTGCTGCATAACTCTGAGATAACCCCTCAGAATTGCTTTCAACAACTGTCTAAGCTCCCCCTCTTTTTTTTAAGGGACATCCTTGGTTTCTTCTCAGTTCAGGGTCAGTCCTTGACTGTCTTCTTGATAGAACGGGCCAAAGGAAAAACAAAAAGACGGTATTTTCCAAGCTGCAAAAGATGCAGTGTTAACGGAATGGTTTTTAAGTCTTTGCACATCTGCGTAGCAAAGAAGCGGACTCATCAGTTCCTCAGTTCATGCATATTGCAGAGAGTTGGCACTGAATGGGCACAGCTGGAAGCATTATGGGGCTCTTTGCTATAGTGAATTTCAATTTCTCTTGAATTTACAATTTTATCCAGTCGTAAAACTCCATAGAAACGCAGTTCTCATGAATTTGAAGATGATCGTTATTGTAAAGCAATGATGGCGAACCTTTTCGGCAACAAGTGCCCAAACCAGAATGGGCACCAGAGGTGGGATTCAGCAGGTTTTGACCAGTTCTGGAAAACCGGTAGCGGAAATCTTGAGAAGTTTGGAGAACTGGTAAATACCATCTCTGGCTGGCCCCGCCCCTATCTATTCTTTGCCTCTTGAATCCCAGGAGGAATGGGGATTTTGCAGTATCCTTCCCCTGCCGTGCCCACCAAGCCAAGCCCACCAAGCTATGCCCACCAAGCCATGGCCACGGAACCGCTAGTAAAACAATTTGAATCCTACCACTGGTATGCACAAGCCGGACCCTGGAAGCTCAAAGACTAGTTGGCTGGTGTGATGCCACCTGGTCCTCTGGTTTCTGGTGTGTGCATGTGCACCGGCCAGCTGGTCTTCAAGCTTCCAAGACTCCATCACACATGGGCGTTCTGGTTTGGGCACTTGGTGCAGAAGAGCAGCTGGCGATGGCATATGTGCCCACAGAGAGGGCTCTGCATGCTACCTCCGGCACATGTGCCATAGATTCACCATCCCGCTTTTAAAGCACTGAAAACAGCCAATGTTTGTATATGAATACATTTTAGAGTCAACCGTCAGATGAAGTTTGGATGCTCATCAACTAGGCCAGGGGTCAGCAAACTGCAGCTCTGGAGCCGCATGTGGCTCTTTCTTGCCTCTGCTGCGGCTCCGTCACCGGAATTTTGAGAGGAGCTTCCAGTGGGATGGGAGCGGGAGAGAAGCACAGTGTGCCAGGAGAAGACTCTATGGCAAGGTGAGGGTTTTCCAGTTGTCTCCACAATTGATAGGGCTTTCGGTTATGACAGGTAGAGGAAAAAGTATGCCGCACTAGGAGCAGACTCTATGGTGGGGAACTGAACTTCCGGTCAGCTCCAGAATTGAACAGGGGGCTTCCAGTTAGGACCTTTGGGGCTCCCGGTGTTTTCTTTGCCGTGGGAAACGGGTCCAAATGGCTCTTTGAGTGTTTAGGTTTGCCAAGCCCTGGTCTAGTCAATGGATTGGTGCAATATTTTTTTTTTTTAAAAAAACAAATCACCTTTTACACACATACACACAGAGACTTCATGATATCCAGAACTGCTGTTAATAATGCCAGATTCTGAAGGTTTAATGTACGCCTTTATCAAGTCAACCAACTGTAGCAAGCAGCTCTAGAAAACAGGTAGATATTAGAGGGAAGCAACATTTGCAAGAACCATTCTCCTTGACCCTGCCTATATTTTACTCCCACAGTTTAAGAGCAAAAGGAATGGGAACAAGTGCAGACAAACTGCTGTCCCACAGAACAACCCCCCCCCCCGCAAATGGAATTCAAGCAGAGGAAAAGAGGAGCACAAGGCTTCTTCTGGTGTTAAACAGCCCTCTTTAACCTGGAAAAAATGGGGGGGGGGGTTTGGCTGCCCTTCTGAGCTCTGGGTTGCTAAGTAACCACTATCCTTTCTCCCTTGGATGCTCTGATTGGAAGGCCCACCTTCCTGAGGTCGAAATGACACCACAGTAGATTTAATTCTCAGGCACAAGCACATATGTATTGATGCCCATCTAATGCCCACCCTGGAATGTTTTCAGCCAGTAGTTCCAGAGCGTGACTCAACAAATGTGTGCACGACAAAAGCGCACCGACAAAACCACGGCGAGAAAACAGCAAGGTTGAAATCGCGCCGACAACAGCATGCCGACAACAGCGCACCGACAAAAGTGTGATTAGGGTTAAGGTAAGGGTTAGGGTTAGGGTTAGGGTTAGGGTTAGGGTTAGGGTTAGGGTTGGGGTTGGGGTTGGGGTTGGGGTTGGGGTTGGGGTTGGGGTTGAGGTTAGGGTTATTACCTTGTTTTCGCATTGTTTGTTGATGGCGCGCTTTTGTCGGCGCACTGTTGTCGGCGCGCTGTTGTGGGCGCGATTTCGACCTTGCTGTTTTCTCGCCGCGGTTTTGTCGGCACGCTTTTGTCGTGCGTGCATTTGTCGGTGAACCGTTCCAGAGTAATTTCTAGAAGTAACCCCCGCATGAAAGGAAAGAGATTTTGGCAGGCCTATCAGAAATCTTCCTGAGTAACGTAGAGTAGCTTCTGATAATATAGGTTACCAGATTGGGAAATGCTTTTTTATTTTTATTTTTTTTTGCTTGTGGCTTTTCTCCTGCAAAATAGCACTAAGCCACGGTTTAATTACCTGGGAAGATTTGTGATTTATTGAACATTCTTATAAAATACTTATAAAAAGGATTCAGTCTCAATTGATTTGGTTTTTCTGGATTTATTTTCTAAGACAGTCATCAAATGGAATTACAAGCAAACACCATTTACAGGATACATGTTTTAAATCGTTTTAGTAACCCCTTCACAAAGATAAAGCTATTCTATTCTATTCTATTCTATTCTATTCTATTCTATTCCCTAGTCTAGTCTAGTTTAGTCTAGTCTATTTTTTGTTCTGTTCCCTTCCCTTCCATTCCACTGTCTAGTCTATTTTATTTTCTATTCTATTCTATTTCATTCCATTCCATTGTATAGTGTATTCTATTCTATTCTATTCTATTCTATTCTATTCCATTCCATTCCATTCTAATCTATTCCATTCCATTCCCTAGTCTAGTCTACTCTACTCTACTCTACTTAGTCCATTCCAATATGTGCTGAATAAGGAAAAAGACATTTAAAATGATGGATTTGTTGAATACTTAAAAAAAAAATTACAACCCCTACTATTATTTAAGGAATAAAGTTGTATCTATCTGAACAAGCGTTGACCATATTCTGTTTGACGAGCCAGGAAATCTGCCTTATTCCTGGCCTTTCCTATCCCTTAATACTCCGCAGAGCCCAAATTAAAATATTTCAAAGGACATCCTGTGCTTTCATTTCCAGCTGACTCCCCTGCCCCCATTTGTTAAAATGGGGAGTGCCAATTTTTCATTACGGAGAGGCAGGCAGCGAAAACTGTTGCCTAAAAATCCAGCAGACAGATGCATTAATCCCGGTAATCCTTTCCCGTGGTTTAGGAGACGCCACCCAGATTTATTAATTAAACCCAGTTATCTGATGGCTACTGTGAATTAAGCATTTCCTTGTAATGGTTGCAATGAAGGCTCATGCATTAGTAAATGTTTCCATTGCATTTGAGCTGGAGTGCTGCTCTTGGGATCAGAGACAGTGATAGAAGGAAGAGGCAGATAGATAAGATTTAAGATTTAAGATTTAAGATTTAGTTTATTTGTATGCCGCCCTTCTCCGGGAGGGACTCAGGGCAGCGAACAACTCAAAAGGGGAAAAGGGGATACAAACACAATACACGTGATTAAAATACACAAGAGTCATACAGCCATACAAGTCGAGAGGGGAGGGGAACTCATCAACCCCAGGCCTGCCGGCACAGCCAGGTTTTGACGGCTTTCCAGAAGGCCTGGAGAGAGGTGAGGGTCCAGATCTCTGCGGGGAATTCATTCCAAAGGGCCGGAGCTGCTACAGAGAAGGCCCTCCCCCGGGTGGTAGCCAGATGGCATTGGCTGGTAGACGGAACCCGGAGGAGGCCGACCCTGTGCGATCTAACGGGTCTATGGGAGGTAATTGGCAGCAGGCGGTCTCTCAAGTACCCAAACATATAAACGAGTTAGGGAGCGTAGGAAGTTAAAACCCACCCCTCTCCTAGAAAAATGAAATATCCTGGGAAATATTGAAAAGGCAGAATATTATATTTCTTTGGGTGTCAAATTGTTGGAAGAAGTGTCCTTCTGGGTTCAAGTTCAGGGAAAAGACACTGGAATTAAATTGTAAGTTGTAAATTTATATGCTGCCCAATCCCGAAGGACTCCGGGCAGCTTACATAAAAGCAACTCTAAAAGAATACAAAAAATATAAAATAGAGAAGAAAGCAAGTTAAAAACACATCATGCGCTCAGTCTTAGCGGGGCTGGACCTCAGTCATGAGGTCAACAGCCCCAGGCCTGCCGGAATAGCCAGATCTTAGTAGACTTACGGAAGGCCGAGAGAGTGGGCAGGGTCCGGATCTCTGGGGGTAGATCGTTACATAGGGCCGGGGCAGCTACAGAGAAGGCCCTCCTCCGAGGAGCTGCCAGACGACATTGTCTAGTCGACGGCACCTGGAGAAGGCCCATCCTGTGTGATCTTACCGGATGCTGGGAGGTATGTGGCAGAAGATGGTCTCGTAGATATCCGGGTCCTAAGCCATGGAAACATGGAGACTGCTTGGAAAGATGGTTTAATGGTGGACAGGATCACATGGCTTGAGCTCCTGAACAGAAAAGGGGGATCACATGCTTCCAGATGTTGGGTGAAGAAGAAAAAGAGCCAGAGGTGCTGAAAGTCCCTGATTTTATGCCCTCTCTGGGCTTTGATCTTGATCTTGTATTCTGATTGGTTGTCAGACTCCCATGGGACCATGCAGGGGCAACTCTCTAGGCTGTGTTTTGAGTCCAGGTTTGGTTGAGCATTGCTTCTTCCCAGGTGCCCTGTGGAGAGATGGGTAAAGAGCTAATGCTATCATGCCTTAATCCCATTACCCTGGAGCTGAAGTGGGGAGATCTTTGTTATATAAAATAGACTGGCTCAGGCCTTTTAATGGTCCATTGACAAAGGTGGGGGCTATTAACAGTGTGTCTGTTTCCTGCCTAAAAACACGTTTCTCCATTTCTTATCCAGGGAAATATAATATTCTGCTTTTTCAATATGTCCCAGGATATTTCATTTTTCTAGGAGAGGGGTGGGTTATAACTTTCTAAAGGAGTGAATAAAAAACTTGATCTTATTATGAATCAGGTCTCTGCTGTGACTCTCAGCTTCTCCACAAACCTCCTACATGGCTTTAATTTCTCCCAGTTGGTTCCCTTGTGCAATAGGCAGAGAATAATACCAGTTAATGGTAAACTCTTGCTTTAGGAATCAAAATAAGGAAAATATTACAATGCGCAGAAATGAATAGATTAACACTAATAATTAAAGAGAAAGAACAAACTGAATATTATATGGTATGGGAAGTATTTTATCGATGGTTAGAGGAAAAAATACGGAAATAGGAAATAAAAGAAGGAGATTAAAGAAGAACAGAAAGCATGTGAAGGTAGAGGTATAAATAAGGATAACTGTCAGTATTATGATGAGGAAGATAATTATGCTTAATGTTATTATTGCTTTTTTATTAGGAGATACATTAAGAGAATAATGAATAGGTTAATAAATCTTCAATTGTTTAATATACTGCAATTTTAAGGTTAGAGAATTAATATTAATGTGAACGATGTTGTAAAAGCTGAAAGCTGTTAAGATATTTATACCAGTGGTGGGATTCAATTTTTTTTTACTACCGGTTCTATAGGCATGGCTTGGTGGGTGTGGCAGGGGAAGGATACTGAAAAATCCCCATTTCTTCCCGATCACCTGGGACCCGGGAGGCTGAGAATCGATCACCTGGGACCAGTCAGAGGTGGAATTTACTGGTTCTCTGAACTACTCAAAATTTCCGCTACCGGTTCTCCAGAAGTGGCCAGAACCTGCTGAATACCACCTCTGATTTGTCCCCTTATGACACACTGTTTAAGCAAAGATGAAATGTTTATATGTTGAAAAATGAAAAATAAAAAAACTTTTTTCTTAAAAAAGAGGTCAAAATAAGATCATTCATTGAGCAAAATTATAATTAAATTACATTACCGTCACTGTTGTCAAATCACAAATGCCGAGTTCGTTGGTAATCCACAATGGAGGTTGTTTTGCCTTCGTATGTTGTACAAGCCCTTTGTAATCCCTGGTTTATGACTTAGCAGAGTTCGGGAATGAGGGACAACCCCATCATTTGCTCTCCAAGGACACACTTGTTCCCCTCAGGGCCACAACTCTGGAGATATATTTTTTCATGTATTGTTACGAAAATTCTTGAATGAATCAGAAAGGAGTTCAGGAAAGGTTTTGTTTGTTTGTTTGTTCAACTATATGACTCAATAAATAAAAAAAACAAGTTATAAACATCACAACAAAATAATATGGCATATGATTAAACATACACGAGATTAAATGGTTTTGTTTTATTGTGATTCAGAGTTACTATCAAAAACAGAACTACAAAGCTCTGTTTCACTTTGGACTTGAAGGGAAATGAAAGTGTTTTTCAGTCATCATATTTGGTTTACTGTTGGGTTGATAGCATAGATAGATAGATAGATAGATAGATAGATAGATAGATAGATAGATAGATAGATAGATAGATAGATAGATAGATAGATAGATAGATAGATAGATAGATAGATGTATAGATATTAAGATCCTACTCAAAAGTATATAATCTACTAAAGCTCTTAAAAACTGCCCAACTTCTGCTTTTCATTCCTCTCCTGGCTAATCAGAAAGATCCTTTCCTTTTCCTCTCCTCTCTATTATCCTCTCTCCTCCCCTCTCTTCCCCATTCATCTCTCCTCTCCTCTCTCTCTCTTTATTCCCCTTGCAATTTACTTTCAAGGGGCAAGTCAAATGTTCGATCAATTCCATTAGTTCAACAAAAGTATGTTCTGGTATGTGCCAAAAACCACCCGATTTGGGCTGGTTTGAGTCTGTTGGAAGATCCCGTTTCAAACAGACAAAGTCATTACTGTAATTCATCTTTAAATCAAAGCTTTGAATCCGAGTTCCACAGGGCAGTAGAACATCTAAGAAATGCCCACTCACTATGGTGGTGAGCACAGCTGGAACTGCCTTATTCACCGATATGCGCACACATTCATGGGAAAGTGGAAAGCGCCCTGAATTTCTGCACAAACAGAGGGGTCCATTCTGCAATTGAAATAGAGTCATAGCTCCCTCTGCTGATTTAATGGTTAAACAGCCGCGCCGTGTTCTGGAAAGAAAATGTCATCAGAACTTGAATTTTCAAAAAGTGTGATTCTAAATAGTCAAGCCCAATCTCATTTCTGTTTGATTTCTTCACTGATTTCCTAACATTAATTTCATGGAGGTAGAAGAGATTCATGATGTTGAAACAAATTGTTTTCCTCAGGCATAAAACACAATGCCTCCAGCTTCAATTATATGAGTATGTGTGTGTGTAATATCAACAGAGGGAGCTATGACTCTATTTCAATTGCAGAATGGAGGGAATGGGGATTTTGCAGTATTCTTCATGCCACGCCCACCAAGCCACGCCCACAGAACCGGTTGTAAAAAAATTGAATCCCACCACTGATGTCTGTGTGTGTGTTTGCTTCTTTTTTACTTATTAAATTCATATGCCACGTATCTCACTACCCAAAGCGACTCTACATAGATAAAAGATAAATGTAAAAAAATATATTTAAAAAGTTAGAGGAAGGAACAAGATAAAAGAAAAACTGCAGAAAGCAAATTAAAAAGTGAAAGATAATTAAAGAAACAATCCCTGATCCTATTTACAGCTGTTACAAGCAAATGTATTATCCCTTCTCTTATTTTAAAATAATATAATAGAAGTTCCTTCTGCCCCATATTTAACCTTTTTCTCAGTCAACCCATCCAGGAATCGTCATGTGACTTTTTCACAAAAGTCCATAAAAGGTTGCCAGTCTTTTGCAAAAAATACTTTTGTGTTAACCAGACAGGTCATTTTTGTCATTTTTGCTAATTCTGCCATCTTTACAATATTCCTGTATTGGGGTTGTTCCAATGTTTCTCCATCATTGTGTAATTAATAATCCTGCTGAACATCCAGCCTCAGTTCTGCGTATAGAAGTCAACTGAATTAGCAACCAGTTTGTCATAAGCTGCCCAGTTGCTTAGATGAGATGGGTGAATAGATTACAAAGAACCAACTTGTTGTGGCAAAACTGGCAGCAGATTTGGACAGTGAGGAGGGTTGGGGAGGAACATGGGCCAGTCCTGGAGTCTGGGGAAGGCTCTGATGAGGGCTCTGTGTCAGAGGCAGAAATGGGGCCAGGACAGTCCGACAGTTATCAGCTGCATTCAGAGGCAGACATCAGTGAGGCAGAGGAACAGATGGAGCCTGTTCCCAGTGTGCGCATGCACAGAGTTGCCAGACGAAGAGAACAGCTAAAGAACGGGGGTTGACTTGGGAGTAAGGTCACAGGTGGCTGATGAACGGGCCCTCCAAGAGGAAATGAAAGAGGAGCAAAAGGGGAGTGGAGTTTTCAGGAGACAATTGGCGCAGTGGTTAGGGTGCAGTACTGCAGGCCACTTCAGCTGACAGTGATCTGCAGTTCAGTGGTTCAAATCTCACCGGCTCAAGGTCGACTCAGCCTTCCATCCTTCCGAGGTGGGTGAAATGAGGACCCAGACTGTGGGGGCAAGTTGCTAACTCAATTTGCTAAAAAATTTGTAAACCGCTTAGAGAGGGCTGAAAGAGTTTGCAGGAGACGATTAGTTTGCTTGATTGGTTTGTGACTCTCCGAGACTCCTTGCCAAGTTTTGCAGATATCGGCCTGGCAGCTCTCCAAGCCAGATAAGGTCCGTGACTGTAAATCCTCCCTTGAAAGACTTTGCTGGGTGTGAATAAGCAGAATTCACAGTAAATTAATAAAAGAGGTTTTTGTTGGGACAATGAGTTTGCTTCCTGCTCTTGGGAAGCCTAGGTCAGAACACAAATCTTCTACTCACACCCTATAATCCTCAGTAGCAACACGGAGCTAGAAATCGTCAAAAATGGATGCTTCGTACGCTCAGAGGCAGGAGTTAGGGAAGCTACATCTGGCCTTTCTGAGGAAGTCCTGAAATGGTATGCACACTTTTGCGTGCGAGACAAATTACACCTTCTTCCTGTCTTCACAAGTTGAGTATATAGAGACACATTACCTTTCTGCCCCCTGCAGGAACAAATCTTTTTTTTTCCCCCTCAGAAATGCTGCAGCCTGTGAAGTTGTTTCCCAACCACCAGATGGCAGTATAACAATGGAAGAATTTTTTGGAGCCTGGGAAAGGGATAGATGTGTTGGCCAATAATAATAAGAAGAATCCTTAAGGAGAACTAAGAAGCCTCTACAGCAGTGTTTCTCAACCTTGGCAACTTGAAGTCCTGTGGACTTCAACTCCCAGAATCCCCCAGCCAGCATAGCTGGCTGGGGAATTCTGGGAGTTGAAGTCCACAGGACTTCAAGTTGTCAAGGTTGAGAAACACTGCTCTACAGAGACTTAAGTTGCTGAAGTCAAAATGTCCTCCAGCTATAATTATGAGGCCTTGATAGTTGATTTAAGGCTTTATGATGACAATCACGAGAAGGGGGTAGTAGAAGTGGGGATTAAAATATAGAGTAGAACCGAGAAAAGTTAGCTCATCGCATCTCCTTGGAGGAAAGTGGAGGTAGATGTGTTGACCTCATATTACTTGTACTGGCATGCCGACTAGCAACCAGGATTTGGAATCCGCCACCAATTTGCAAGGGCTGGATATCTCTAAAGCTGCCAGAGAATAAGAAAATGAGAAGGGTTTGTTTTTTAAACTGGAGGCGGTTCCATCACAAAACCGCGCTCGACGAAACTGCGTCATCAACAGGGCGACAACAGCATGGAGACAGAAGCACGCTGTAAACGCTAAACCTAAAATTAACCCCTAAACCTAAACCTAACCCCCCTAAATCTAATCCTAAACCTAACCCTAAACCTAACCCTTAACCTAACCCTAAACCTAACCCTTAACCTAATCCTAACCCTTAACCTAACCCTAACCCTAAACCTAACCCTAACCCTTAACCTAACCCTAACCCTAACCCTAACCCTAACCCTAACCCTAACCCTAACCCTAACCCTAACCCTAAAGCTAACCCTAACCCTAACCCTAACCCTAACCCTAAACCTAACCCTAAACCTAACCCTTACCTTAAGTTGAATCGGCTTGCTTTCAAAGCGCTATTTAAAGCGCCCTTCTTTCTCTGCGCTGGCTGTTGTCGCCCTGTTGATGACGTCAGCGACGCGGTTTAATCGGGCATGGCTTAGTCGAGCGCGGTTTTGACGGGTCACGACTGGAGGCAACCTACATGGCAAACGTCTGGATCCTTCAACAGTGGGAATTGGAATAGCCAGCTGTCTGAGGCTTCTTCTTCTTGTTGTTGTTGTGCCACATCATCAGACGTTGGCGATCATGTTGGCGATCCTATTTTGATCAACAGCCGCATGAAAAAGGGCTGCTGAGTTTTGTCCAAACCAATCCCTTAGATTTTGAAGCCATGGTGCTCTGTGGAGCTGGCAGCAGAGTCGGACAGTGAGGAGGTTGGGGAGGATCATAGGCGAGTCCTGGAGTCTGGGGAAGGCTCAGACAAGGGCTCTGCATCAGAGGCAGAGAGGGGGCCAGGGCCATCTGGTAGTGTGCTGCCTCTGGAGCCTCCAGACTCTGACATTAGCGAGGCAGAGGAACACCCACGTTACACCTATCCTCCGCGAGCTGCACTGGCTACCGATTGGTCTCCGGATACGCTTCAAAGTGCTAGTCGTAACTTATAAAGCCCTTCATGGTATTGGACCTGGGTACTTGAGAGACCGCCTGCTGCCAATTACCTCCCACAGACCCGTTAGATCGCACAGGGTCAGCCTCCTCCGGGTTCCGTCTACCAGCCAATGCCATCTGGCTACCACCCGGGGGAGGGCCTTCTCTGTTGCAGCTCCAGCCCTTTGGAATGAACTCCCCGCGGAGATTCGGACCCTCACCTCTCTCCAGGCCTTCCGGAAAGCCGTCAAAACCTGGCTGTGCCGGCAGGCCTGGGGTTGATGAGTTCCCCTCCCCTCTCGACTTGTATGGCTGTATGACTCTTGTGTATTTTAATTATGTGTATTGTGTTTGTATCCCCTTTCCCCTTTTGAGTTGTACGCCGCCCTGAGTCCCTCCCGGAGAAGGGCGGCATACAAATAAATTAAATCTTAATCTTAATCTTAACATGAGCAGAGGTGCCAGAAACAGTTAAGACAAAAGGGGCAATTTGGGAGTAAGGCTTGGAGATGATTGGCCCCTCCCATAAGACATAAAAGAGGAGCAAATGGGACGTGAGCCTTTGCAGGAAGCAATTTTGTTCGTTCTGGTCGGTTTAAACTCTGAAGCTCTGTTTGAACTCTGTGTTCCATTTGGCCTTGCAAAACTAATTGGCAATTAGGTCTTCGGCAGTGTTTCAAGGGAGATAAAGGTGGGTGCTTATCAGCCTTACCCTGAAAGACTGTGGCAGACTTCTGTCAGACTTCACAAACTGTTTGTGACTCATTGCTGGCTGCGAATGAACATAATTCACAGCCGTTTAAATAAAAAGAAGGCTTTTGGGACTAAGCGTGTGATTTTTACTGTCTCAGGAAGCTTAGGTCAGAACAATGATGTTCCTCTTCTGCCTGGACCTCATTTGCCTTCAATCTTTCCCAGGAGGGTTAAGTGAGGTATGCCGCATTTTTCTGGGTGTCACATCCCATGTCCGAAATATTCTAACTTTCGCATTTTTTTGTGGTTTTGACGATTTCCCTTGGCTTTCCCAGGAGACTTATCATGTCCTCATTCGTGATTTTGTCAACAGCCACCTGTAAATCCACATTTCCAATGCTTCTAGTTTCTTCAAGTGGTTTTCCGTCAGAGACCAATTCTCCACTCCGTAGAGCAGGATAGAAAAGATCTAACATCTGACAAGCTTGGTTTTCAGTCTTAGGCTTATGCCATGACTGCAGAAGACCTTTTCCATTTTGAAGAACACTGTCCAGGCTTTCTCTATCCTTGACTTTAATTCAGGGGTCGTTTCCCAACTTTCGTGTAAATTAGAACCGAGGTACGTGGTCCTTTCAACTTTTTCTAGCGGTATTCCTTCCTAATTTATCGGTGGTAAATTAATGGGTTGTTTGCTGAGGCTGAATTTCGAAAATGGGTGGAGGGGAGAGTCCATTAGACGTAAGAGCAAGTCATCCTGGTGATTGACCCAGGAGTGAAGGCAGAGGACATTCTGCTCCCCTGGACCCTGCAATCAGCTCTTCATGACTGACCCATTGTGTACTCAGATTTAATTGAAATGCTGAAGATAGGAAGCAAAAACAGACATTGCAAAGAATCCAGGAAGATTCCTTTACAAAAAATGTCATTTTTCCTTCCCTCCCAATTTTTCCTTCCTTCCTTCCTCCCCCTCCCTCCCTTCTCTCTCTCCCTGCTTCTTTTTCCTTCCTTCCTCCCTCTCTCCCAATTTTTTTCTTTCTTCCTTCCTCCCTCCCTTCTCTCCCTCCCCTCCTTCTTTTTCCTTCCTCCCTCGCTCCCTTCTTTCCCTCCCTCCCTCTTCCTTTTTCCTTCCTATCCTTCCAATTTTTCTTTCCTTCCTTCTCTCCTTCTCTTCCTCCCTTCCTTCCTTTTCTCCCTCCCCCTCCTTCTTTTTCCTTCCTCCCTCCCTCTCTTCTTTCCCTCCCTCCCTCCTCCTTTTTCATTCCTACCCTTCCAATTTTTCCTTATTTCCTTCTCTCCTTCTCTCCCTCCCTCCCTTCCTTCTCTCCCTCCCCCTCCTTCTTTTTCCTTCCTTCCCTCCCTATTTTTCTTTCCTTCCTTCCTCCCACCCTCCCTTTTGAAATTAGGTGAAGCTGAAGGCCTGTCAGCCCTCCTCCTCCCGTTCATCGTTTCTAAGCCGGTGCAGCCACAGCTATTGAGTCACTGTGAGGGTAGTTGAGAGTGACTCAGCTTTTTCTTCTCTGCCAGGTGAGAACAGCCCTGGTGTTTTTGCCCTTTCTTTCGGCAGAAAAAGGAAGCATCTAAGGGGAAGCAAGCTGTGCTGCCCACGGAGCTGATTAGTAGGCTGGTCCACATCCTTTGGACCTGGAGGGCTGTAACCAGGGAAATAAGCAACGCAGGTCCATGGCCTGGTTCATAAAGCAGGACTAATTCCCTCTGTTCTTCCTCCTTCATATTCTCCCTCACCCTTGTGAGTCTCTCTCCCTCTCTCTCCCACTCTCTCGCCCTGTCACTCAAGGCTCCCTTCTTGGACCTGGGAAAGGACCTCACCCTGTGATGCAATTCTCAACGAACAAGTTAGAAGAAGGAGGAGAGCCTTTTTTTTATTCATGAATTAAAAAGCCCAGGCCTTTTGGGTTGCATGAATTCCAGGAGCAAGATTATCTGGGGCTTTGATTCAATTTTCCTGAAGTTATAATAAAATAAAATAAAAATCACATGGAATTCTTTGTTTAGCTGCTTATGGTGTGTCTATATATATATAGTCCCCCCCCCCTCTCTCTTTCTGTCTCTATCTCTTTCTCTGTTTCTCTTTCTCTCTCTCTCTCTCTGTCTCTGTCTCTTTGTCTGTCTGTCTGTCTCTTTCTGTCTCTCTTTCTTTCTGTCTCTCTCTCTCTGTGTGTGTCTCTCTCTCTCTCTGTATGTGTGTGTGTGTGTGTCTGTCTCTCTCGCTCTCTTTCTTTCTGTCTCTATCTCTTTCTCTGTTTCTCTTTCTCTCTGTCTCTTTGTCTGTCTGTCTGTCTCTTTCTGTCTCTTTCTCTTTCTCTCTCTCTCTCTCTCTGTGTCTGTCTGTCTGTCTGTCTCTTTCTTTCTTTCTTTCTTTCTTTCTTTCTTTCTGTCTCTATCTCTTTCTCTGTTTCTCTTTCTCTCTCTCTCTGTCTCTTTGTCTGTCTGTCTGTCTCTTTCTGTCTTTCTTTCTTTCTGTCTCTCTCTCTCTCTGTGTCTCTGTGTGTCTGTGTGTTTGTGTGTCTCTCTGTCTCTCTCTTTCTCTCTCTGTCTCTGTCCCTGTCTCTGCCTCTTTGTCTGTCTGTCTTTTTCTCTCTTTTTCTGTCTCTCTTTCTTTCTGTGTCTCTTTCTTTCTCTCTCTCTCTCTCTCTCTCTCTCTCTCTCTCTCTCTCTCTCTGTCTGTCTCTCCCTTTCTGTGTGTGTGTGTGTGTGTGTGTGTGTGTGTTCGCTTAATGGCCTAGAATCCTTAACTGAAATTGAAATAGGACGCAGATGAAAAATGAGATGTTTCGCCGAGAGTTGGGGAATATCAAAGTTACATTTCTTATTATGATGTTAACCTGTGTTTTGTTTTTTCAGATTGGGGCCAAAAAGAACCGAGGTTTGCAAAGGAGCAAAACCTCTTCGTTTTTTAACAGACGATGTGTTCGTGTGGGTTTCTGCCTATCCGTTAAACCAGATGGGAATTCTTCCCCATTTCAAAAACAGGCACTCCGAATTTCCCAAAGACCCGCCAACACGGGCATTTCCTTCTCTACGCCGACTGCACCATCTTGAAGTCAGAGCCACCCTTTGATTGCAGGCGAAGAAGGAATCGAGGCAGCGTTTCAATTAAATATGAGTACACAACACGAGGCAGACGCCAGGCGTTTGAGCGTTTGAAATTATTCTCGGAGGAGGTTGTCTCTTGCTTCGGTGCTTGGCTCCGAAGCTAAAATGTGTCCCCGTTTTTTTATTGCCGGCGATCATTTATATGCATCTTTATTATTTTTATTCATAGCTGCTTTGGTTAAAAAGAAAGAAAAAATAACAGCAAAAGCAGTTGCTTTTTTAAAATGCCTCGGTTAACTAGTCCTTAATTTGGAATCCTTCCTGCCCCATTGAGCAGGTCAAGACTAGTTGAGATTGGGATACAGAAAGCGAAGGTGAATGGGCGGCCACACAGAGAGAATTACTTTGATTTTGGGCGGGGTGCTTTCTGGGATAGGGTGGGATGTCAAGGAGGATGGCACCAATCATGGGGCAAAGCCGGAAGTTCTTCTTTAGAGATTGGTTCAGTTCACTTATATAGGTCATCTAAAGCAGTGGTCTCCAACCTTGGCAACTTTAAGACCTGTGGACTTCAACTCCCAGAGTCCCTCCCAATTTTTTCTTTCTTCCTTCCTTCCTTCTCTCCCTCCCCCTCCTTCCCTCCCTCCCTTCTCTCCCTCCCCTCCTTCTTTTTCCTTCCTTCCTCCCTCCCTCCCTTCTCTCCCTCCCTCCTCTTTTTCCTTCCTTCCTTCTCTCCCTCTCTTCCTCCCTCCCTTCCTTCTCTCCCTCCCTCCCTTCTCTCTCTCTCTGCTTCTTTTTCCTTCCTTCCTCCCTCCCTCCCAATTTTTTCTTTCTTTCTTCCTGTCGGGTTTCTGGCACTCTGGCACCCATGTGCCTTTCAGTTTGGGCACCCTGTACCTAAAAGGTTCATCATTGCTGCTCTAAAAGGATGCAAATGACCAGCTATCTGCAAGGAATACAAATCTTTCCATTCGCCACTATCCGGTCAGAGCTGAAGAAGCTTCAAAGAAAAAACAAGAAAGTCCAGTTGCCTCCTGAAAAAGCACCTTTGGGACAACCATGACCTGGATGACTGAGAATCTCTGCAAAGTTTCACCAAAGAGAATAAGATCTCTTTTCAGACCAGCTTGTCTAAGATGTTTTAAAAAAGCAAAACAAGTTCAGGAATATTGAAAGATACGTTAATCCTGAGTTTGCAAAAAATAACTTCATCACAATTGTTTCCACCGTACATTTAGGGGAGAATGGAAAACCGGCTGTGGAGGAGTGGTGGTGGTGGTGGTGGGGAGAGCAGGGATAAATAGCCACATAACAAATCCCACCATGCCTTAATAGTTCACGTTAGGACGCAGAGAAGTTTATAGATTCTGCAGCTGCAGCAGGAAATATTAGAACCTTGTGGGTGGCAGCCAGGAGAAAGAGAGAAGTCTATTTCCAATTGGCCCAAGCCAACAACCACAAAAATGTAGGGATAGGAACCCCATTGTATTGATATGAGCAATGCTGGGAAGATGGAGAGAGAACCTCATGCAGACTCTTGAACACGATGTGATGAACGGCCATCATGATGGATAAACAACTGTATTTTTCAGAGTATAAGATGCTCCAAAGTATAAGACGCGCCTAGCTTTTGAGGAGGAAAACAAGGGGGAAAATCTGCTTCTGCCTCACAGCAATTTGCCTCCTTGCAACAAACAGCAAACAGTACAGACAATATGCACTGTTTGTAGTGTCACATTTCACATTATCCTTGTACAGAGGCTGTTAACATTGATGGGCTTTCTGGAAGTATACGTTATTCTCTGCTATTTAAAAGAAGATACAATAGTACTCTTCAGGTCAAGCATTTATTTTAAAAAGCTTCTTCATTTTGTTAAGATGCCTAGAACAGTCTTTAAATAAATAAAATTTATCTTTAAAAGATGTCTAATAATTTGAACACATTCTATAGGCATTTATAGTTATTGACTTACCTTCTTGCAGCAAACAGCCTGATTAGCACGAGAAAAAAAAATCTGCCACTGCCTCCCAGCAATTTGCCTCCTGGAACAAACAGCAAGTTTCATTTTCAGTTTAAGCAAGCCACCCAATCATCAGCTGTTTCAGGCTGCTACTTGTCAGGAGCAATTTGAGGCATGTAGAGAGATTGACTGAGTCAATCTCACAAACGTCCATCTCAAATCAGATACAAAAGTCCATCTCAAATCAGAGAGTTCACCAGAGTTCTGATTCTCATCCTCCACAGCCAGCATGGGCAATGGACATATGCAGTGGTGGGATTCAAATAATTTAACAACTGATTCGCCTAGGGTCAGATTGGCTGTCGTGTGAGGTGTGGCCCAGTGGTGGCTTTCAAAATTTTTTAGAACTTCTATAGGTGTGGCCTGCTTTGTGGGAGTGGCTTGCCAGCCATGTGACCAGGTGGGAGTGGCTTGCCAGCCATGTGACTGGGTGGGTGTGACCAACTTGTAAAATGTGGTGAAACTCACTTAACAACGCTTTTGCTTAGCAACCAAAAAGTTGGCTCAGGAACTCTGGCATTGAAGCACTCAAGTCTTAAAGCTGTCAAGTCACAAGACCCTTGCACCCCTAACCCTTTAGAAAAAAACCCCAGGGGTGTTCAAACTTGACAGCTTTAAGACTTGTGGACTTCAACTCCCAGAATTCCTTCTCTCGCTCTTCATCTTGATGATGTGAGGACGGGCGGGGGGGGAGCTGGAACCGGTTCTAAACGGCGCTGTAGATTTGTGGAACCTCTTCAATAGAAGAGGTTAGAACTGGCAGGAACCCACCCCTGCTTCAGAGTCAGCAGGAAGCCAATCAAGCACCCCCATTTGATAAATGGATGAAAAGTAGACTTTATTGCAGAGGTGTCTGCAGGGAAAGACAAAGAGAGAGGCTCCGACGGCGGGACTGAAGTTTTCCTTAATCTTTATGTGCATTGTAACATGCAATGCACATAAAACCTAAGTGGGGTTTTCATGGCACTCTTTGGCCATCACTTTTGGGATCCATACCCCGTGGACTTTCTTGCTTTATGCAATCCATTTATCTCATTGTTTGCATTCAGAGGAGTTTTATTTTTCACCTCTCCTTTTTCTTTCTTTAGTTAAAGCGGGCTTAGTTCTCAGAGGCAGAGGAAGAAAGGGAAATGGGGCCGCTTGGGAGACTCTCAAACACTTGGAGGAATTTTTACTCTTATCTACAGGACAAGCTCTTTGTCCAATGTGCCTGAAATTTGGCAGATCTGGAAGCCGGGAGGGGAAAGAGAACGCCTGCGAATTTCAATCCACATTGGACAGAAAGATAAAAGGCAACAATAGGAGTCTGGCTGGGTCATCCATTGTAATAATAATAATAATAAAAAATACTCCTCCTCCCAAATCTTGATTACAGCTGAATTTTAAAAAATGAAAGCAATGAAATTAATTCCATTCCCCTACCCATACCTCAGGGACGTGGTGGCTCAGTGGCTAAGACGCTGAGCTTGTCGATCAGAAAGGTCAGCAGTTCGGCGGTGCCGCATAACAGAGTGAGCTCCCGTTACTTCTCCCAGCTCCTGCCAACTTAGCAGTTCGAAAGCATGTAAAAAATGCAAGTAGAAAAATTAGAACCACCTTTGGTGGGAAGGTAACAGCGTTCTGGGCGCCTCCGGTGTTTAGTCATGCCAGCCACATGACCATGGAGACGTCTTCGGACAGGGCTGGCTCTTCGGCTTTGAAACGGAGATGAGCATCGCCCCCTAGAGTTGGGAACAGCTAGCACATATGTGCGAGGAGAACCTATACCTGTCCAAAATGCAGCCGCGCGAGCGATTGTGGGTGCACCTCGGTACACCCACATTACACCTATCCTCCGCAAGCTGCACTGGTTACCGATTGGTCTCCGGATACACTTCAAGGTGCTAGTCGTCACTTATAAAGCCCTTCATGGTATTGGACCTGGGTACTTGAGAGACCGCCTGCTGCCAATTACCTCCCAAAGACCCATTAGATCACACAGAGCAGGCCTCCTCCGGTTCTGTCTACCAGCCAATGTCATCTGGCTACTACCCGGGGCAGGGCCTTCTCTGTAGCGGCTCCGGCCCTTGGAACGAGTTCCCTGCAGAGATTCGGACCCTCACCTCTCTCCGGGCCTTCCGAAAAGCCATTAAAACCTGGCTGTGTCGGCAGGCCTGGGGTCGATGAGTTCCCTTCCCCTCTCAAATCGTGTGGCTGTTGGTTATTTTTAAATACCCTATATTTTTGTAGTTTTTGTGTTTTTCCCTTCCCCTCCTTGGGTTTGTGCGCCGCCCTGAGTCCTGCAGGGAATAGGGCGGCATATAAATAAAATGAAAAAAAAAAACCCACCCTCATCTCTACACCCACAGTTCTAGATTTAAAAAAAAAACTATTTCCAGAAGCCCTCACAGAATGAGCAAGTAAAAAAATTCAGTACTCTCTGGTTTCTTTGAATTGCAAATCTTACTTGGAGATCCCAGTGAGATTGCATTGGGGGGGGGGGAGAGAATATGCACTAGGAGCATTTTCTCAGCTGACTGAACTGTTCTTTGCCAAAAAACGGACAAAACAGAATCTGAAAGGACAGTTTTTTAAAAATGAAACAATAAAACTGGATGCATCTATCACGGGCATTAGAAATGGAGGACCATATGATCCAATTTGTTGTTAAAATGGGTCCAAAGGATTCCGCACAAATATTTTCCAGGGGTTGGAAAATTCTTGCTTGGCTAAACATCGGGAGCTCGATCTTCCAAAAAAGACTTGGAAACAGCTGTTTGGAATCAGGCCCTTGGCTTTCAGCGATGAGAAAGAAGGGCCCATCATCACGTGAAGATGCTGAGTTTGGACGACGCTGCAGTTGGACGTGAATGTATATGTGAACCTATAGAAATGTTTACTTTGGGAAGATCACCAATGCAGAAGGTTTGCCAAGGGATGATCACACCAAGGTATACATTTCAAGAGGTATTAACTCACTGGGGGTTACCAGAGTCTTAATCACAAACAAAACTTTTTAAATGCTTTCAGGTTTTTTGAACATGCCTGACGCGGAGTGAAGTCCCCTGTTATAGAAAGCTAGCACCTGCCCCTCTCCTAGAAGAATGAAATATTTTGAGAAGTATGAAAAAGGCAGAATATTATATTTCCATGGATGGGAAATGAAAGAAGATGCTCTCAGAAAGCAGCCCCCACCTTTTTTAACAGCCCACAGCAGATGCCAGCACTTAAGAAATAAAGAGATAGATAGCTCTATTCATAAGCAAGTTCCCTGCAGTGAAGTCTGAAAAGAGGTAGGATTAGCCCTCAGCCACAATAGGAATTGCCCAAGGCCCCTTTCATTGCATCACTCTCAGAAACCTCAACCAAACATAGCTCAGGAAAACCCCTAGATTTGTACATGGCCCCAGGGGAGCTTGACAACAGCCAATAGAATACATGTCCTTTGTGTGTGTATGTTCCAGCATAACTCTGGAACGCCTCAAACAATTTCAACCAAATCTGGTACATAGATGACTTACTGTCTGGAAAAAAAATACTGTGGGGGTAAGACACCCCTAACACCCTTTGGGGTGTGTGTTCTGTTAAAATACAGCCTGTTGTGCCCTAAAAGGGCTTCTGCTGTACTGCCGTAAAATGACTTCTACTGTGCAGCGCAGTGCAATTGCCATGGTAACGGCTTCACAGTACTCCACAAGGGGGCTCCCTCTGGTAAGGGGGAAAATCCAACATTAGAAATTACGTTTGGTCCAGACATTTCCCCCTATAAATAAATATGTCGGCAATGCCGGGTTATCAGCTAGTTCGCTATATTATTCTATTCTATTCTATTCTGCATCAAACAGATTTGTAAATTTCTTTATCTTCTGTCCAAAGTGAATCTGGAAATGAATTTGAAACGGTTAAGAAGAAAAAGAGAATACAGCCACGGAGCTTCCATTTCCTCTCCTGCTCCTCCAGACAATAGACCCCATTATGCCAATTTGATGTGGAATTATTTATTAACTCCATCTTTCTTAATGGTCCGGGTTATGCACTCCCTCTGATCACTGATGCATAAAGCTGCTGCTTTCTTTGAGTGTTAGGGCTGTGTTAGCTATTTTCTCCGAGTTTCTCCGGCATCACAGAAACACACAGCAAGCTTCCCTCTGTCACTGCGGCTCTTCCCTCCAAGATCACGGAAGAGAAAGAGAGAATATGCGTCTTTATTGGTCTTACAGCCAAGTCTGGCTGCCGACGGCAGTCCCGTAAATTAAAATAGTTTCTGACATCCTGAAAGGTGCGGGACCGAAGGATTTGTACCGTTTCCTTTTATCTTTTGACTATTACACTCCGTGGTTGCTCCTTCTTGTAGATTAGGAGAATTATCTCAATTTGCCAGAGGGGGGTTGGGAACAGAGAGAAAAGGCCTTTCTTTCCTCTTTGGAATTAAGAAAAAAGTCTTTTGAGAAGAAGCTTTTTCTGGAATGGGGGCGGTGGAAAATGACACTCCGGAGACCAGAATAAGTCAGAAAACAAGTCAATTCATAACCAATGCTTTTTTTTAAAGAACCTATTTGAAATTAGTAGCAAGAAATTAATACAGGTGGTCTGTTGTGACCCACCAGCGAAGTGGAGCAGCAGATTTGGACAGTGAGGAGGTTGGGGAGGAACATGGGCCAGTCCTGGAGGCTGGGGAAGGCTCTGATGAGGGCTCTTTGTCAGAGGCAGAGAAGGGACCAGGGCCGTCTGACAGTTATCAGCTGCCTTCGGAGTCAGACATCAGTGAGGGAGACAAACAGCTGGAGCCTGTTCCCAGTGTGCACATGCACAGAGTTGCCAGAAGAAAAGAACAGCTAAAGAACAGGGGTCGACTTGGGAGTAAGGCCACAGGTGTACGGTGAATGGCCCCTCCCATAGGGAATAAAAGAGGAGGGAAAGGAAGTGGAGTTTGCAGGAGACAATTAGTTCATTTATAGCCTTTATATCTGTACTCCATGAGCCTTTAAACACAGAAGTAATCATACCTATGATAGATGTCTGAACTACTACAGGTAGTTCTCAATGTAGCATCATTCATTTAGCATCCATTTGAAGCGCTGAAAAAAGGAGGAATTTAGGCCTGTACTTCTCACTTGTGATTTTCTCAGTGTCCCCCCTATCATATGATCAAAATTCGGGTGCTTAGCAGCCACAGGCGTGGATTGACCATTGATTTCTGCACCCTAGGGTAACGTGATCCCCATTTGTGACCTTCGCAGCTGGCTTCCGACAAGCAAATTCAATGGGGGAAGCCGGATTTACTTAATGACCACATGATTAACTTCAGGAGTCTCCAACCTTTGCAACTTTAAGACTTGTGAACTCCCAGAATTCTTCAGCCAGCTTTGTTGGCTGAGGAACTCTGGGAGCTGAAGTCCACAACTCTTAAGAGTTGCCATGGTTGGAGACCCCCCGATTCACTTTACAACTGCAGTGATCTAGTCAATCTAGTATTCTGCATCCTTAAGCACGATGTTACAGGCAGAGCCACTCTGTCCTCAGGTTGTGACGGGAGGTACATAAGTGACATCTCTCATGCTTTACAAAGCTTCCGCTTTATTTTACATGTCCACGCATTTATTTTACACAAGTGTGTCAGCCTCACACCTAAAATTATTGCAAAAATAATTATTGCAAAATTAAGAGCCGAGGTGGCGCAGTGGTGAGAGTGCAGTACTGCAGGCCACTTCAGCTGGCTGCTAGCTGCAGTTCGGCGGTTCAAATCTCACCGGCTCAAGGTTGACTCAGCCTTCCATCCTTCCGAGGTGGGTGAAATGAGGACCCAGACTGTGGGGGTGATATGCTGACTCTGTAAACCGCTTAGAGAGGGCTGAAAGCCCTATGAAGTGGTATATAAGTCTAACTGCTATTGTTTAGTTAGTTTAGTTTTAATAGATTTGTATGCTGCCCAATCCCGAAGGACTCCGGGCGGCTCACATAAAAACAGATTAAAAACAAAATACTAAAAATGTTAAAATACAAAACAGCGGATTAAAAAAAGGACACAACATACACTCGATGTTAATGGGGCTGAAGCTCAATCAGAGATCAGCAGCCCCAGGCCTGCCGGAACAGCCAGGTCTTAACAGGCTTTCGGAAGGCCGAGAGATTGGGGAGGGTCCGGATGTCAGGGGGTAGATCGTTCCATAGGGCTATTGCTATTGCAGCCCATTAGCTTTGCGTGTCCTGCCATCTGATAAGACAAGCAGCTACGTCTGTGAAAGAATTCACGACAGCCATAAATCACTTGGTCTTTCAAGTCCATACAAGCATCGGCAGCTATTATTGGGAAGGAACATCTGGAATGTGTAAATTCCTGGTGGATTTTTTCTAGTCATAAACAAAATAAGCTCGCAGAAGAGAAGAGAGTCAGACCTTGCTCTCAAAACGTGCTTTAAAAAAAAAATGCAGCACGCCTTACAGATTGATGAATGAAAGCAGAACTCTGATAAGGCCAAGGACTTATCTAGTCCAGGATTCTGGGTCCTTTTGATGGCTGGTGAGATGCAATCAGGGCATTCACAAGCAATCGCCCCCTTCCACTATCAGTCCCCAGTAATTGGGACTTAAGATACAGCGCCTGGGAATCAGCAGGTAATAAACAGGTGTTAAGATTAAAAGCCACTGATTGCTCGATCATCAACTATGGACAGAATCCTGGTTTTTTTTTAGGCTAAATTGGTGGCCATTATGAAATCTGATGACAGCAGCAGAAATCTTCCCTGGCTGTGGAGCAAGCCTCTCCTGCAAGGGATGGAGCATTTTTTTTAAAAAAAAAATAGAGAAACGCACATACCCCCACAGTTTATTCCGAATATTAAGTGACCTGGTAGCAATGCATCAACAGATAAAATATGTTTCCAATCAAAGCTTTTTCAATACACTAAGCTTTGGCTCTGAACATTGCCAACAATCGCAGTCAGCAGTTCTATCTGTTTTGGCTTGGAACAGTTATTAAGAAAGGAATTGAAAGTTTCTGATTGTTATTTAGAGGGACACTCAGCCAGGCACTTAAAGCCTCTGTTTAAGGATGTCCACATCTCATTTAAATTTATCTGACAGTTCCATAAGTGTGAAAGGACACTTGATAAAGCAGAGCCAAGGGCTTTGGAGATCCGAGTTGCAGGGAGAGAATACAGAGCTTCAAAACCGAGGTGGCGCAGTGGTTATAGTGCAGTACAGCAGGCCACTTCAGCTGAACTGCTATCTGTAGTTCGGCGGTTCAAATCTCACCGGCTCAAGGTTGACTCAGCCTTCCATCCTTCCGAGGTGGGTGAAATGAGGACCCAGACTGTGTGGGTGATATGCTGACTCTGTAAACCGCTTAGAGAGGGCTGTTGAATGACTCCAGCTCAATTCTAAGACCTCATCTTCCCCTATCTAGATTCCCAAATATGGGTGAATCACGGTACGTAGTCTTCAAGAAAGCAAACTGGACATAAGTCAAGAACCTACCTGCATAATGTGGTGGTTGGAATGATGGACTAGGTTTGGGAAGACTAGGTTCAAGTCTACTTTCACCTGTTCTGACCTGGGTTTCCCAAGAGCATGAAGCGAATCCCTTGTCCCGACTGTGAATTCTGCTCATTCACATCCAGCAAAGTCTTTCAAGGGAGGATTTACACTCACAGACCTTCTCTGGCTTGGAGAGCTGCCAGCATCTGCAAAACTTGGCAAGGAGTCTCAGCGAGTACACAAATCAATTAAGCAAATTAATTGTCTCCTGCAAACTCCACTCCCCTTTCGCTCCTCTTTTATTTCCTCTGGGAGGGGCCATTAATTGTCCACCTGTGGCCTTACTCCCAAGCCGACCCTTGTTCCTTAGCTGTTCCCTTCGTCTGGCAACTCTGTGCATGCGCACACTGGAAACAGGCTCCAGCTGTTCTTTTGCCTCACTGATGTCTGATTCTGTAGGCAGCTGATAACTGGCATTTGGCTCTGGCCCCCTCTCTGCCTCCGACACAGAGCCCTCATCCAAGCCGACCCCAGACTCCAGGACTGGCCCATGTTCCTCCACAACCTCCTCACTGTCCGAATCCACTGCCAGCTCTGCTGGCTGTTTGCGGGCCACAACATCACCCATTGTATTAGCCTTTCTCATTCACAACAGAAGCTGTAAATGCTCCAACACTGGAAGCTTTTAAGAAGGGATTAGACAACCAACTGTCTGAAATGGTTTATAGGGTTTCCTGCCTGAGCAGCGGGTTGGACTAGAAGACCTCCAAGGTCCCTTCCAGCTCTGTTACTCATTTTCTCTTAGCCCAGCTTTCACCACAGGCTGATTGTTGAGAGAGAGAGAGAGAGGAATGCTCATAATCAGCAGCAAAACTATTCTAGTCATAGATCAAAATCAGACAGCCTTGCAGAGACATAAACTTTGTCTTTTTAATACAGACTCGGTTATAAATAAATCCAGATTAGTCATCTTGTCCTACGATGGTGTCTTTTTGATGGTGCGCCCTTGTTGCTAAGTAGTGTGATTTGGCGACTCAGTAGGTAAATGTGGGATCTGGGTCTTCTCTAAAGTGCAATTCCTCTGATTGACTAAGCATTTTTATTTTCAAAAGCAGCCAAAGCAGTTTTTGGCTTAGATAGGCCTAGTCAAAAACATTCAATTTTCTCCTAATTCAAAGCAGCAAAGCCTCTGTAAAAAATACATATGGAATTTTGTTGAACCTGCCTCTAAAGTTGCTGTAGGAAGAGCATTAAGTCAAGCTGTAGCGAAACCCATCAAGAGTTATAATAGGGACGGAAATGAAGATATTTCACTAGAAGGAGCCTTCATGTTTCCCTTCATAGTTCAGTGGATGTATACAGCAGTTTGCCTCAATTGATTTGAAAACTCAGTATTGGCGAACCAGTGCCAAATATTTCCTTGGCCTTATCCAGAACTGGTGTTAGCAGAAATACAAAAGAAAAGCCACAGGAATGTCAGGCCTATTATTTCGGCTTCTGGGGCAAAGTCCTGATATAACTTAGCAACCTGAAATACAGAGTACAATGAAAATAAAATATGGCTATTTCATATTTGTTATCCCGGAAATCTTGCAGGAAAGTAAGAGGATTAAATGCATAAAATGTGTGCAAGTTGTTGTTGTTAGTTGTGAAGTCGTGTCCGACCCATTGCAACCCCATGGACAACATTCCTCCATGCCTTCCTGTCTTCTACCATCCTCTGGAGTCCATTTAAGCTCACACCGACTGCTTCAGTGACTCCATCCAGCTATCTCCTTCTCTGCTGTCCCCTTCTTCTTTTGCCCTCAATCGTTCCCAGCATGAGGCTCTTCTCCAGTGAGTCCTTACTTCCCATTAGGTGGCCAAAGTATTTGAGTTTCATCTTCAGGATCTGGCCTTCTAAAAAGCAGCCAGGGTTGATCTCCTCTAGGACTGACTGGTTTGATTGCCTTGCAGTCCAAAGGACTCACATAAGGTCTTCTCCAGCACCATAGTTCAAAGGCCTCCATTCATTGGCGCTCAGCGTCATATCAAGGATACAAATCCATATTTTATTCTACTTTAAAATAGCCATATTCTATTCTCATTATACAATGTATTTCAGTTTGCTAAGTTATGTCCGGCCAAGAAATTAAGAGACACTTGCTCCTGGGGAGGAAAGCTATGGCAAATCTAGACAGCATACCAAAAAGCAGAGACATCGCCCTGCCAACAAAAGTGTGTATAGTCAAGGTTATGGTTTTGCCAGTTGCACTGTATGGCTGTGAAAGTTGGACCATAAGAAAGGCTGAGCGCCAACGGGGCCAGTCAGAGGTGGTATTTACCGGTTCTCCGAACTACTCCAAATTCCCGCTACCGGAACTGGTCAGAACCTGCTGAATACCATCTCTGTTGGAGACCCCTGTTTTAAGGGACTCCCAGAAGGATATCAGGGATGGCGGAATCGGAGAATTTGCTATGGCCAACTCGCCATGGGATAGTTTAACAATTCAACTGAATTATTTCAAATGTCATACATAACAATTAATTCTAATTTTTCTCATTCACATTGCGTTCTTCTGTCCCTCCTTCTGCATCCTTCCTTTAATGAGTCTATCCCGCCATTTCTTTGATATTAGTGTAACTTTTGTCCTGTGGCAAAACTGTAACTTTTGTCATATGGAGAATTGGCCATGGTCAGTTGTCCCACAACGAGTTGACCCTACAAGTTGGCCGTGGCGCGTGGGCCGAGGGATGGGTTCAGGCTGACCCTGTGTGGAAACACAGATGGCCCACTTTCAAAGATTCCAAGAAAACATTATCTTAGTGTTTGCAGAATTCTAGACAAGAATTCTAGAGACGAGGTTCGGAGTAGAGTAATAAAATTCTTTTTATTAAAAATCTCTCTGGATCAACGGTTTGCAAAGCGTGGTGGATTCCTCGTGTGTTACAAGAAAGAGCCACACCCACAACGAAAGCGAAACAGCAGTTATACCCTCCCTAACTCCTCCTACTCCCATATCAGCTAGCCTGATCGGGGCGGTTACAAACCAATCAGCGACAGTAACGCCCTAACTATTACCTTATATAGAATTATGACGTTTAACCAATCAACTTCTAACATTGTTTTTCTTTAACCAATCAAATGATTACACATTTCTTTTCTAAAACTCCCTCTTGGGCTCCCTCTAGTGCAGTGTTTCTCAACCTTGGTGACTTGAAGTCCTATGGACTTCAACTCCCAGAATCCCCCAGCCAGCATAGCTGGCTGGGGAATTCTGGGAGTTGAAGTCCATAGGACTTCAAGTCACCAAGGTTGAGAAACACTGCTCTAGTGGTCATACAAAATATTAACTCTTTTTCAATTTATTCCATCATTAGACTTGTAGTTATACATGATGCTAATGCCAGACATAAAACATATTTCAGTTTCTCTGATAGGTTGGCTGTCCCTCGGCCTGTTATTCTGACCCAAATCTGGATCCAACTTCCTATTCAGCAATTAAGGAAGCAGTAATTAATTTCATTAAGTAATTAAGTAACTAAGTAATTTGCTGATGCAAATGTGAGGTCATGCCTTCCTCTTTTCACTTCCAGTAATGGGTGGAAGACTAGCTTGATTGGACAATTACGCTATTATTTACTTTCACCTTGTTTACTCTTTCGATGTGGGCTGGGCAACAGGTAAGGAGAGCTGGATATACCGGTAGATCAGGCAATCTGCTGTATACCAGCAAGAATATCGAGTCTCAGTTATTTAACAATGCTAACAACAAAATTATATGCTTATGCAAAGAAAAGAAAGATACCGTTTTTGGTAACTTATCATATTATATGGCTGAATGAATGAATTATAAATTATATTTATATAATAAATTGTAACACACTTAGGATCCCAATTCTTTATTTCCCACTTTGGCAAGAAAAAGTTCCTGTTTAGCAATCCAGCAATCAGTCAGCATTTCTGACATGGGCTCGCTTAAGCAATAAATAAATATGGTATATAATAACATTTCCCCCCATACTTCCTTCCCTCCTTCGCTTTGCCTCTAGCATGCAATTTATAGTTCTTTTTACTCACCTTTGAATGTATCTTAATCTCACTTTGCATATGAAAGAAAATCATTTAAAAGATGTGAGATGCAAAGAACTAAAATACAGAAAGACAAATGCTACTTTTATGGAGCACCTGTCTACAGAATTAATCAATTTTTGGGGGGTTTACATGGTACACTGAATATAAAAACTAAGTAAATGACCTGGAGTTGCAAAGCAAACTATATTACAGTTCAATAACCAAGGATACAGCTAACCAGGTTTAATATGTTGCATGATTGCAACAGTTGGGTTTTTAACTGATATGGCAGAAGTTAAAGTGGCATTATGGCTATCTGGGCATATCTTAGAGATCAAACCAAGGAGATCTTACAGAAATGCAACCATTCCTCTTGAACCTTGTGCTATCTCCTGTACAAGCTTTTAAAAGAACTATATATTATTGTTGTGGCCCAGCAGGAGCCGTTGGAGCTGCCACCAGACTCCAACAGCGAAGGGCCCTATGAGTCGACTCTGGAGGATGTGGAGGACCCTGGACAGGGTTCTGACTCCGAGCAGGGTGCAGAGAGGCTGGTTGGCCACCAGGAGGTGCCTGAGGTTTGGACCAGTGGGGAGGAGACAAGGGAGAGTGAGCTGGACGCCAGCAGTGAGTTGTTCCTGGATGCCCGGCACCGAAGAGCTAATAGGCGTCAGGAACAGTTGCATAGTTACAGGAGATAATTGCACTCAGCTGGTGGTCATTAGGCTCCGCTCCAGACTATAAAAGGACTGCTTGTGTACACGCGCCTCTTGCAGAAGTCAACGCAGGAATTAATGTTGGAGAACATTATTGTGAGCTTGGCAGGCTGGATTGCTGCCACGGCTTGTCTGTGCTGGATTGCTGCCCAAGCTTGTCTGTACCGGTTTCCTGCCAAGGACCTGTCTGTCTGTTAATTAAATGTCGTAACTTATCTTTGGCTTGGAGTGTGTTGGTGTGGGACGAGGGGGGTCAGAACAATTATGTATAATAGTAATAAGGCTATGGGGGGTGGGGGCATGGTGGCCTAGTAGTTAAGACTCTCAGCTTGTTGACCAAAAGGTTGGCAGTTCAAGACTCAAGTGCCATGTGATGGGATGAACTCCCATACTTGCCCAAGCTCCTGCCCATCTAGCAGTTCAAAAGCATGTAAAATGTGAGTAGATCAATAGGTACCACTTTGGTGGGACGGTAACAGCAGTCCATGTACCTCGGCATATAGTGAAACATGGATAATATCATTGGACAATGCTGGCTTTTTTGGCCAAGAGACAGAGATGAGCACTGCCCCAAGAGTTAGGAACAACTGGTCCGGGGACAACAACTGGGGTTGCCCAAGGGAACCGAATCTCATACTAATCCAATCCCATTTAAGATACCTTTAGCCTGTATTGTAAATGCAACCATTTGGTTTACTGACTAAACCAAGGTTGGCTGGGTTTGTACAATTACTAAGCCAGAAATTGTGGTCCATAATGGCTGCATTCACAAAACATGTCAGGTGACAGACGAACCACGTTGGATGTAAATCCAATCACTGCAGAGGAAATGTACTGTTGTGGCTTGCCAGCAGCCAGTGGAGTTGGCAGCAGATTCAGACAGTGAGGCGGTTGGGGAGGAACATGGGCCAGTCCTGGAATCTGGGGAAGGCTCTGATGAGGGCTCTGTGTCAGAGGCAGAGATGGGGCTAGAGCCATATGCCAATTATCAGCTGCCTTCAGAGTCAGACATCAGTGAGGCAGATGAACAACTGGAGCCTGTTCCCAGTGTGTGCATGCGCAGAGTTGCCAGACGAAGGGAACAGCTAAGGAACAGGGGTAAACTTGGGAGGAAGGCCACAGGTGGATGATGAATGGCCCCTCCCAGAGAAAATAAAAGAGGAACTAAAGGGAAGTGGAGTTTGCAGGAGACAATTAGTTCGCTTAATTGGTTCGTAACTCTCCAAGACTCCTAGCCAAGTTTTGCAGATATCGGCCTGTCAGCTCTCCAAGCCAGATAAGGTCTGTGAGTGTAAATCCTCCCTTGAAAGACTTTGCTGGATGTGAATGAGCAGAATTCACAGTCAGTTAATAAAAGGGTTTTTTGTTGGGAGTTTGCTTCATGCTCTTGGAAAGCCTCGGTCACAACACTTACTTTCATATCACAGCTGCATCTGTTCCAACAAGGGAGAGGATTTTTTTTTTTAATGAGCAATGAATACGCACGTGGTGAATAGAGAAGAAGGAACGAAGGAACCTGTTTTCTAGAATAAGCGAAGCAAAGGCAAGCTTCTTCTCTTCCCTGCCGTTCCGTGATTAATAGATCCTGTGATTCATCTTCATAATCGGCTGATGATCAAAATTATCCACCTCCAGCCAACACACCATCTCATAAACATTCCCTGGAAGCTTCACTCAGAAATTCTGTCACCTGCTGTGATAATGAAGAGTGACTTGGTTAGAAAACAGCATCTTCTTCCACTAAGATACCATATATCTGTTTCCCACAGGGCTGGGCTGGCCTCATCAATATGGCAGAACAGCATGATGTGGAAACACAACAAGCAAAAGAAGCACAATTTCTAGAGTATTGGGATTGCCAAAGTTCCGGTAGGACGTATGCTCCTCCCCTGGTCCAGGAAATGAGCCAGAACAACAGAGTTGGAAGGCACCTTGGAGGTCTTCTAGTCCAACCCCTTGCTCAGGCAGGAGACCCTGTACGATTTCAGGTGAATGGTTCTCAAATCTCTTCTTAAAAACTTCCAGCAATGAGGAAGGAAGGAAGGAAGGAAGGAAGGAAGGAAGGAAGGTAGGAAGGAAGGAAGGAAGGAAGGAAGGAAGGAAGGAAGGAAGGAAAGAGGGAAGAAAGGAAGGATAGCAGAATAACAGAGTTGGAAGGCACCTTGGAGGTCTTCTAGTCCAACCCCTTGCTCAGGCAGGAGACCCTGTACGATTTCAGGTGAACGGTTCTCAAATCTCTTCTTAAAAACTTCCAGCAATGAGGAAGGAAGGAAGGAAGGAAGGAAGGAAGGAAGGAAGGAAAGAGGGAAGAAAGGAAGGATAGCAGAATAACAGAGTTGGAAGGCACCTTGGAGGTCTTCTAGTCCAACCCCTTGCTCAGGCAGGAAACCTTATACCATTTCAGACAAATGGTTGTCCAATCTCTTCTTAAAAACCTCCAGTGTCGACGCACCCACGATTTCTGGAGGCAAGTTGTTCCGCTGATTAATTGTTCTCACTGTCAGGAAATTTCTCCTGAGTTCCACGTTGCTTCTCTCCTTGATTAGTTTCCATCCATTGCTTCTTGTCAGAAGTTTCCATTCATTGCTTCTTCTTGTAGAGAAGAAGTGCTCACATCCCATTATAAAGTGGTATATAAGTCTAAGTCCTGTTGCTATTGCTATGCTTTTTCTTAACCCCCACCCCCTTCACTCTTTGCCTTTCTAAAAACTTTAATATTTAACTTAAAACTTTAAAGCCCTACATGGTATCGGACCTGGTCGTGACCCGTCAAAACCGCGGTCCACAAAAGCGCGCTCGACGAAAGCGCACATTTGACGTCATCACAGCGCGACGAAAAAAATTAAAAATTGAAATAAAAATAAAATTAAAGCAAGCCGATTCACATAAAGGTAAGGGTTAGGTTTAGGGTTAGGTTTAGGGTTAGGTTAAGGGTTAGGGTTAGGTTTAGAGCGTTAGGGTTACGTTTAGCGTTAGGTTAAGGGTTAGCGTTAGGTTTAGCGTCAGGTTAACGGTTAGGTTTAGGTTTAGGATTAGGTTTGGGGGGGTTAGGGTAAGGTTTTCGCTTTATTTTTACATTTATCGATCACAGTGCGATGTTTTCGTCGCGCTGTGATGACGTCACGTACGCGCTTTCGTCGAGCGCGCTTTTGTCTACCGCGGTTTTGTGGTGGAACCGGACCTGGTTACCTGAGAGACTGCCTCCTGCCAGTCACCTCCCAAAGACCTATTAGATCCCACAGACTAGGCCTCCTCCGGATTCCATGAGTCCCTCGGGAAGAGGGCAGCATACAAATTGAATAAACTACTACTACATCTGCCGGCCAATGTCAGCTGGCGACTCCCCGGGGGAGGGCCTTCTCTGTGGCTGCTCCGGCACTATGGAACGATCTTCCCGTTGAGATCCGGACCCTTACTACCCTTCCGGCCTTCCGCAAAGCGACTAAGACTTGGCTGTTCTGGCAGGCCTGGGGCTGTTGAATTATCCAGCCCCATCCGATGTTATGACTGTTGCTGTATTTTTAATTGTTGTTTTTATTTTTTGTACCCCCTTCCCTTCTTATTGTTAGCCGCCCTGAGTCTTCCGGGAATAGGGCGGCATACAAACCAAATAAATCTAATCTAATCTAATATCCTTATAGTTATATCCTCCTTATAAGGAATGACAGCTTATTTCCTAAACTGGACTTAGGTCAATGTGTGATCCCCCCCCCCCAACATGCAAAAAACTGGGCTCCTTCTACATCTGACATATTTTCTCTATAATGCACACAAATCAGGGCAGATACATTTTAAAGACTGTGATCCTGACCCTTCTCTGCTTATAGGATGTTCTCCCTGCAACATTAATCTCTTGTCAGCTTCTTTTTCTGCTAGCCTGAAGATTATTCCCCTATTCTAGGAAAGTAGACAAATCTTTTCAAGTTCTTGCTTACACCACAGCTGTGAACATCTACCATGTCGGTTTTTCCCCCAGTTTCCTTTCACTTCCGTAAGTTGTATTAAAGTGCCTGCCCAATTTACCAGATTTTCTTCCTTCTCTGCATATTTACCCTCTTTTTATAGTGGAGTTTTTATTGGCATTAATGAAGAAAGAGAAATGCACCAGATTTTATTCCTTCTCTGCATATTTGTCCTCTTCTATAGTGGGTTTTTTTTATTTCTATTAATTAAGAAAGAGGAATGTCTGATTGTTAAAATCTTGCCCCCCTGGAACAGCAGGGAGTTTGGTTTTGACTAGTAGGCGCAAAGACAAAACACAAACATATCCTCCATGTGTAAATAATTGTTATCAGGTTTTCATGGTTCACCAAAGTGACAGCAATAGCATATTGCTTTATTTTTGCTTAAATAAGTAGTATGTTTTCTATTTATCCCATTTCCGGCCACCAAAGACTTTTCAAAACATGAATGTTGGTTTAATCATTACTACTTCATTTTTATATTTAGAAGTTGATAGCCTTACTTTGTTTAAGCTCTTTTTTTTAAACCAGACAATGGGTAATTAATCTTCTGCACAACTTTTCCTTATGCAGATGGAGTATTTGGTTATTAAAAAAATAATACAAGCATACTAAACAGCCACCTCTTAAACATCTTGTCAATCAAAAAGCACCCTGATGGGTTGATAATTTTCCCTTTGACAGTGATTTCCAAGATGGTGTGTAGATGGTGTGTATATTGATTTTGGTTGGAATAGAAAATTAGCATGCCAGAATGAGGTTTTATACTCAGATTCCAAAACAGGTTTGATGGGAGAAAAAATACAACTAAAGACTAGCAATTGGTGTAAGGAGTAAAAAAAAAAAGTAAATGGGAATTTAGAACTATTATAGCAAAAACACTTAGATTTATATAGCATTGCATAGCAATAGCAATAGAAATAGCAGTTAGACTTATATACCGCTTCATAGGGCTTTCAGCCCTCTCTAAGCGGTTTACAGAGTCAGCATATTGCCCCCAACAACAATCTGGGTCCTCATTTTACCCACCTCGGAAGGATGGAAGGCTGAGTCAACCCTGAGCCGGTGAGATTTGAACAGCCGAACTGCTGAACTGCAGTCAGCTGAAGTAGCCTGCAGTGCTGCATTTAACCACTGCGCCACCTTGGCTCCAGTACTTTATAGGACTCTCTGAGCAGTTTACAAATGTCAGCATACTGTCCTCAACAATCTGGGTCCTCATTTTACCAACCTCGAAAGGATGGAAGGCTGAGTCAATCTTGAACCAGTCAGGATCGAACTTCTGGCAGTAGGCAGTTAGCTTGCAACACTGCATTCTAACCACTGTACCACCGCAACTTGTAATTTATAAAAGGTAATGTCGGGCCTTTCGTTGGGGGCGTTACTTGGAACCCTGACAGCTAACTTATCAAAGTTACTATTATAAAAGTTACAAATCTTTTAAGAAGCGGTAGGTTCACTTCCTGTACAATCCTGATCTCAATGCAATCAGATTGTAAAATATTATTTTTGATCAACAAATTGTTGTGAATTCCTTCCTGCATTGTGAAGTGGAAATCTAGCCGATGAGGTTGTTTGGGTACACAGGATGGATGAAATTGCTTCTACTGTATAGGGTACCTTCAGAGTCAATCATTTACTAAGGGTTGTCCTGGCTGATGGGCTTTGAAGTCCAAAGCATATTTGGTGGACACCAGGTTTTCTACTCTTGCCTTAAAGGTCATTGATTGGAATTCATACTCCAAGTCAGGGGTGTCAAACTTTAGGTTCATGGCCCATTTTTGGTCTCCACAGCCTCCAGCAGCACTCTGTTGCAGCGGTGGGATTCAATTTCTTTTACTACCGGTTCTGTGGGCGTAGTGTGGCTTGGTGGGTGTGGCTTGGTGGGTGTGGCCAGGGAAGGATATTGCAAAATCCCCATTCCCCCCCCCCAATCAGCTGGGACTCAGGAGGCAGAGAATAGATGGGGCGGGATCAGTCAGAGGTGGTATTTACCGGTTCTCCAAACTACTCAAAATTTCTGCGACAGTTCTCCAGAACTGGTCAGAACCTGCTGAATCCCACCTCCGCTCTGCCAGCTGAAAACGGGCCACAATTGGGTTGGACTGGATTAAAATTACGTGGCCTCAAGTAAGTGCCTCATCTGGATAGAAAACAAGCAACATCCTATGTTAATACTACAATTTAATGCTAGATTTTACACACTGTAGGTCCATTTAATCTACAATCAACAATCTATAATCGACAGCCATTTCTATTTACTATCCTGAAAATTTACCTCTGCTGTTAGGTCTTGTATTATCAAGTTATTTAGGCTATTGTATTTTTATTATGAGCTGAATAATAAAAACACAATAGTATAAATAGCTTTTCTGCCTGGAAAAGCAATCTACCATTAAACAATGGGGTATAAATTTAGGAATAAAAAGTTTTGTGGAGTATGACGAATAAGTAAGAAATGTTTGCCAGTAATATCTGGTAGAAGAGACAGGAAAATGGGTGTAGTAAAGAACTGTGGATAGAAAGAAGAGAAGGGGAAAAATGCATCTTGAGCTTGTGTCAAATGCCTACCATGTCCACGCCCACCCCCAGCCACACACACACCCTGGTCCTCCGAGGTCAAACACAACCTTGATGCCGCCCTCAATGAAATTGAGTTTGACACACCTGATCCAGGTTGACCACTCATAGAAGAGATAACTTCCCTGTAAGGTTGGACATAGTTGATGATTGGTCATTTGTGACAGTCTACCCTAACTTTTAAGGGACACGGTGGCTGAGTGGCTAAGCTGTTGAGCTTGTCAATCAGAAAGGTTGGAAGTTTGGTGGTTTGAATCCCTAGCGCCGTGTAACGGAGTGAGCTCCTATTACTGGTCCCAGCTTCTGCCAACCTAGCAGTTCGAAAGCACGTAAAAAATGCAAGTAGAAAAAAATAGGAACCACCTTTGGTGGGAAGGTAACAGCGTTCCATGCACCTTTGGCATTTAGTCATGCTGGCCACATGACCATGGAGACATCTTCGGACAGCGCTGGTTGTTTGGTTTTGAAACGGAGATGAGCACTGCCCTGTAGAGTCGGGAATGACTAGCACATATGTGCGAGGGGAACCTTTACTTTTAAAACAGAAAGAAAAGTATGGGTGGACAGGGGATTTTATAAATCTACCATCACCCCATGTTCTTTGCTCTTTTGACTTTGCTATTGAATGCCACAATTTTTTAAAGAAACAGTTCAGCACCAAGGAATTATGAGTCAACGTTGTGTTCTAAATAATATCCCCCAGCCAGATTCCACAAACAACAAGCTTTTTATTTCAAAAGTGTTTCCTCCTTCCTTCTCTCCCTCCCTCTCCCTCCCCCTCTCCTTCCCCCCACCTCTCTCTTAAAAAAAGAGCATTACTGGACAACCACAAAATAATTTCCCAGGAAGGGAAATGTTTGTTTCCTCTTCTGGCAAATAGAAGTCTTTGATTCAAAGAGCATCAGTGATGAAAAACATCTGGAACTCAGTTCAGATAATGATAAATCTTGTATTTATACAATCCGGGTTAATCCAGTCAGGTCAAGAACTAATAGAAACATTCTCACACTGTGCTTAGGTTGTGTTAATCCTTTTGTCTCTCTGCGTATTGTGCAAGTCTAACTCGTTTAATTAATTTATGGCCCAATACATTGCGTAAGACCAGAAAATGGGTTTATTTTAATGACTGGCTTACCAGTGTGGCATCAATCAGATTATGTATATGTAATGCATGTCTCTGTATTCAGAAGAGTACGTTGGAAAAGGCTTTTCTGTTTAAGAGTATTGCTAACATTGATTGTAGGGTCACCAAAAAGACACACCCTTTCCATTCTTTGCCTTGGTTGTGTCGGTATGTAATAAATTGCATTGAAGGAACTCTAGTGATCCTCTGGATTGCTTCCATGACTATAATTTGTGAAGAGCTTTAATTACAGTTACTGTTTCTAGGCTGTAACCATCCAAAAGGCCACTAGATGGCAGCAAAGGGTGCAGGAAACTCTAACTTTGCTGCCATCTAGTGGTCCTCTGGATGTTATACATCAACAGTAATTCTAATCAAAAAGCAAAATGCTTGCCTTAAATGACTCTCAGCTTAACTGCACCTGTTCTTGAGGCCTTTCCCTCTTTCCGTTGGTGCATGCATTTGCTGAAAGATCCCCACCCTCCTGCTTTTCTTTTGTGAACAATGCACACATTTAACAATGGCACTGAAAATGAGTCCAATTCTCTTCCCCTGAGCAGAGATCAATTTTCATGAATAATAGAATAGGGAGACTTGAGTCGGTCAGGTTTAGAGTGGCATTATATATCCCTGGGAACGCAAGGCTGGAAACTTGCTCTCCCCGCCAAGCAGTACAATCGTTTTTGTCAGCAAGGATAAATCTGGTTCCTAGCCAAAGCAAGCAACAGAGGTAACACTCAGAAATGCTGTTTCTCCTGAATTGGCTTGCTGATTAGTGAAGAAAAGTTGTTCAGCACGTTTTTTAGATTTATTAGTGACACTGAAGGAGGTATTTTACCAAGGACGGTTTTCTGGACTGGAGATATGCTGATATGAAATTATGAATAGAGAATTTTTCCCAAACTTTAAAAATTGTCTATTTGTATTATAGAGTTTGGGAGAAAGAGAAGTGAGAACAGGTTATTCTAGGACTCGTAATAGCGAAAGCAAACCGTTTGTTAGCCTGTTGGGTAAATCAGGCCATGTTAAACCACAATAAGATTGATTCTGGCTTAGCGTGAAGTAGAACACAGCTCAATTTCTTTTATAATCTTTTTAACGGTAGTTTGATGAAAAATTATACATATTATGCCAAGAAACTAAAATAATAAAAGGTTCAGAATAAAATAAATAATAAAATAAAAATATAATAAAGAAAAAGAATATATAATGATTTCTCCCTTCATTACAACAAATATGAGCAATTTTAATAATATCACCTCTTCAAATACTACAAATGAACTGTTTTTCCCATATCTCATCTATCTATAACAAATTTCCTTAAAACCTCATCATTTCAATCCTGATAAGCAAAAATCCACTACAGGTACCAGAAATAACTTCAGTTAACAGTTAAAAATAACTGTTTTAACCTTGGTCAAATAAACCAATTTTATATTCCTTCATTTTACTTTTTACCGCATAGTTCTTTAATACCCACAAAGAGTCCTAGAACTTAATTTCATTTTTTGTCTTCATCCCTTCTCACAAAACCTTGCATCCTTTAGCTGATGGCAGCATCACCCCAATTCAGTTTTCTTTTTATAATCTACATTTTCAGAATAATGGCTGGTTTGCCCCTTAAATTCATCCCTTACAACTTTCTTCAAACTACTGGCGTGGAACCCATTGGTCAGGCATATCAACCTTTCTGGCTTCTTAAAATAGTGTGAGTTTGAGTGCTTAGCAATTATTTCTATTGCTAGGGGTCGAACAACCCTCTTTAACCAAGTTCCACAACCACCAATAAGCTAACAAACTGCTAGAAGACAATGATATTTTCAAATGAGCAGAATAATTAATTTCCAAAATCGCAATTTTTCATGATCATATCAGACAGGTCAGGATGTTGTTCCCTTGTTTCCTTGTGCACACCCCAATCATTGCAAATAGCAATAGCACTTAGACTTATATACTGCTTTACAACCCCTTCTAAGCGGTTTACACAGTCAGCATATTGCCCCCAACAATTTGGGTCCTCATTTTACTGACCTCGGAAGGATGGAAGGCTGAGTCAACCTTGAGCCTGGTGAGATTTGAACTGCCAAATTGCAGGCAGCCCGGCAGTCAGCAGAAGTAGCCTGCAGTACTGCACTCTAACCACTGCGCCACTGTGGCTCATGGTTTAGAGTAGGAATGCAAAAAAAAAAAAGTGTAGTTCATGGGGTCCTTGTTTATGATCTCCAAATGGACAGAATTAAAACATTCAGCCCTTTTCTTTTTGCATTCTGGGGCTTTGGGGATTTTTAAAGGACTAGTGCCAGAGGGATAAAATATTCAAAATAGCATGTGGCAGATAAAACATTCAAGATGATCAAAGGCCTGTTCTTTTATGGGTATTGCAGGAGTGACACATTTTAAAAAAGGACAGAGTTTTAATCACACAGTCATGGCCACCATCTTGTTTTTTTTTTTTGAACCTCTTGCAAACATCCCAACGAGTGCCTTCACCCTCCTCACTGTATGCTTTCTCTGGATCCAAATCAATGGTGGGATTCAGCAAGTTCGCACCTGTTCGGGAGAACCAGTTGTTAATTTTCTAAGCAGTTGGGAGAACCGGCTGTTGGAAGAAATCTCCTTTTGTTTTTTTCGCCCACTTTACAGGGCTAATCCTGTAAGGAAGGCAGGAAGAAAGCATTCTGGTGTTGTTTCTAGCCTAATCTTTATTGCCCTGCTTACAGAAACTGCTTCTCCGGTTAACCCTTATTACATTGCAACAGCTAAGTAGAAGCGCCCATTGACATGACCGACATTGAGTTGTCCATGCCCATCCAGTCACATGACCACCGAGCCACGCCTGCCCGTCATTAAGGCAGAGAACCGGTTGTTAAATTATTTGAATCCCACCACTGATCCAAATCCCACACATTGGAAGCTTTCAACGTCAAACCCAACTAAAAACTTGTGTATCTCTCCTTCCACTCAGCTCCATGTGTGGTTTGAACTCAGCCATTCCGTGGCCTAGTCAACTAATTAATTAAACAAACCGAAACTTCGCCCAGTGTTCCAATCCGGGCAGGAAGTTAATTGCTCTCTCATGAAAATTCCTTTTATTGTTTTTCAGCCTCCCCCGAAAAAAAATCATCTTCAGATGTACTCGGTGATGACCCCTTCTTTCTCCCAGATGATCACTTAAAAGAATAATGAAGATGACAGCGCCTGGGAAAAAAAGGAGGAGACACGTCGAAGTATCTCTAGCAATTTCATTCAACAAAGGTCCCATTGTCTGCCCCTGTGGGATACTTGAACTCACGTAGCCATGGGAGGATTCTGACAAGCTACTGCAAACAAGGCGAGAGTTTGTACGACTTCCTTCCGGCATCCAAGAACGTCGCGAAACCCGGCAACCACTTGAGGGACCTTAGAAAGCTTCGTGGGATGAACCCCTGCAACCGATGATGCATAAACATACAAATTATTTCTTTTCCTTGCTGGAATGGAGCACTGGGCATGTCTTACACTAATGGGGCTGACAAAACTACTTGTTTCTGCTCATTATAGGCAACTCTTTGGAATCAACCACTAATGAGAAGCTGAAGAGGGAAAGCTCAGTCAGAGCTGGAGACGACTACTGAGGCAGGTTCAGTGACCCCAAGCATTTCACCATGAGAGAGAGAGAGAGAGAGAGAGAGGGAGGGAGGGAGGGAGGGAGGGAGGGAGGGAGGGGGTGAGTGAGTGAGAGAGAGAGAGAGATGCTGATTTATCTCAAGAGTTCTGCCTTCCCCTCTAATGCATGTGAACCGCTCAGCATGGCTTGTGAATGGTTCAAATTAGAACATCCTTTGAAACAAGTGAAAAAGAGAGAATCTACAAAAATGATAAAGTAGGCACTTGCAACTTCTAACATTTCTCTTGCTTGCAGAGAAAGGATACCTTCCTAAAAAGGAAACAAAAAAAAATCTTCACCCATTGAAGATAGAAGTTTCAAGGTTGCAACTTACAATTTCTTTTTCCACATTGCCCAGTTTACCTGTGTCACCGTCTGTAAGAGAACTCTGAGGAACTAACACATCCCCTGATCCAATAGTTTATTTTAAACCTATCCTGAATAAAAGCTCAGGGCGGCAACGTAACAGAACAGGGCAAAGCACATTTCCAAGTTGTCCCAAGACATCTGTAAATCAAATGTACAATTTTTAAGTAGGACAATATTAGGCTGCTTTTACAATGAGTGTCTTTCCCATGAGATAAAAAAATGCAAATATTACATGCAAAATAGGAATTTATTTTAGAAGTAAAGGTTCCCCTTGCACTTATGTGCTAGTTGGTCACAACTCTAAGGGGCGGTGCTCATCTCCGTTTCAAAGCCGAAGAGCCAGCACTGTCCGAAGACATTCCCCCTGGTCATGTGGCAAGCATGACTAAATGCCAAAGGTGCATGGAACACTGTTCCCTTCCCACCAAAAGTGGTTTCTATTTTTCAAGTTGCATTTTTACGTGCTTTCGAACTACTAGGTTGGCAGAAGCTGGGACAAGTAACGGGAGCTCATTCCATTACATGGCGCTAGGGATTCAAACCGCTGACCTTTCTGATGGACAAGCTCAACGTCTTAGCCACTGAGCCACTGCGTCCCCTATATAATCCTGTATTGCAGGTCAATTCAGCTGACTGCTGGCTGTCAGCAGATAGGCAGTTTGATCCTGACTGGTTCAAGGTTGACTCCTTCCATGCTTCCAAGGTGGGTAAAATGAGGAAACAGATTGTTTGGGATGAAATGCTGAATCTGTAAACCGCTTAGAGGGGGCTGGAAAGTTCTATGAAGCGGCATATAAGTGCTATTGCTATCGCTTTTATACGGAGCTTTTTGTTGAAAGAAGAGACTTTGCTTGTCGGAAACCAGTTGAGAAGATTGCAAATGGTAATCCCATGACTCCAGGATCCTGCAACTGTCATAAGTACATGCCAGTCAGGGGTGGGTTTCTCGCCCCGTTCCAACCGGTTCGGTTGGAACGAGGCCGGCGGCATCCTCGCGCACGTGTGCGGTGTCCTTGCGGCCACACGCGGCGTGCGCGTGCACGCATGCAGCGCGTGCGTGCATACTAGCATCTGCGCGATGCTCCAGCTGCTCCTGGAGGATCGCGCAGGCGCTGTATGCGTTCTGCGCATGCGTGGAAGCGCAGAATTCGTAAAAACCGGGTAAGGAGCGGGCGCGGGTGTGTGGGCGCACGCGGGCACGGGGGGGGGGCTTCGCCGTTCCCGGAAGTTACTTACTTCCGGGTTCGGCGACCAACCGGATCGCAGGGACCGGTGCGAACCGGTTGAAACCCACCCCTGATGCCAGTTGCCTATGATTTCAAATTTAATCATATGAATGCAGGGACACTGTTAACTGCAAGCCTTTTTTTCCAGCCCTGTCGGAACTTTGGATGGTTTGCTAAACGTATGGTCATAAGTTGAGGACTATCTGAATGTGTTTCCGCAGAAATAAAACCCAGTGTGTTCCAGAAAGCATTCATAGGTTTTTTTTTTCTTGGACTTCTTGATGCAAGGCATGTCCGTCATCATGGCGTAGTGTTTCCCAAATGTTTCACACCATTTGCACACGCTTGGATAAGGGGTGCAAAAGAGGCATCCTTTGTGCGAAGCAGCCGAGAGCAAGATGCCAACCCATCTGCTGCCTACAAAATTGCCTCTCTATTCTACCGTCAGTTTTTTTGCAGTCGAGTCCTTTTCAGATTCAGCAGGCTTCTTGGAGAGACGCAGCTGAGGATTTTGGCGGCGGCTGCATTCCGGACTCCCCCGAAATTTCAGCCCGAAACGGCACTGTGGGAAACTGACCTAAGCTCTGGGAAATATTAGTTTTAAAAGGGTGATGGGGGAGTTGGGGGCGGGGGGGATGAAGAGATTGACTTTACGGCCTCAGCTTCCGGACAATCACGCTGTAGGAGGTCATGTCAAAGGAGAAAACAAAAAAACCTCAAACCCCCCCCCCCCATGAACTTGTCTTTATCCAAATGCTTTCACAACTAGTTTCCAGCCTGCAGCTAAGCTGGCATTTGGGCATTTAAAACCATCCCAACTGCAAATTCTAGTGCAATGGACAATGCAAAAGAAAAACAACATTGCAGGAGAGTGAAGATTCCCCCATCCCACCCCGCCGCCAGCCTTTTATTCTGTATTCCGTTGGCTTTTTAAATCTCAGCCATCGGATTCCAGAGCAGGAAAGGTCAGAGGGCAAAGGTCACGAAAGTCAGCTTTCGGATTGATTATTTTGTGCTACCGGCAGCTTCCTCTTATGAAGGGAGCCTGGCATTGGCTGCTAAGGCTGGAAAAGATAACATAAGAACGCCTGGAAACCTTAACCTGACATTGCCCAGGAAATCTGAAGAACCGTATAGGTTGGGGTAATTTTGGGAGGAAAGAAGGCATGACTTTTTCTTTTTCTATAAATAATTCTCTGGGGTGGTTTCAAGGCCCCCTTGGAGACTTTCAGGCTGTGTCTCTGCAGTTTCTTTGGCAAGATTTTTTTAAAAAGTGTCTTGCTTTGAGGCGGACGACTGGCCCCAAGTCACCCAGGTGATTTCATGCTAAAGCAGGACTAGAACTCAGAGCCTTCCGGTTTCCAGCTCGGGGACTTCACCGCCACCCAATCAGAGTCAGAATAGAGCTGGAAGGGACCTTGAAGGTCTTCTAGTCCAGGGGTCTCCAACAGAATTCAGAATTCTGGGAGTTGAAGTGCACAAGTCATAAAGTTGTCAAGATTGGAGACCTCTGTTCTAGTCCAACCCCCTGCTCAATCCGGAGACCCTATACCAGGGATCAGCAACCTGTGGCTCTGGAGCCGCATGTGGCTCTTTCATCCCTCTGCTGCGGCTCCCTGTCGCCAGTCGTCTCCACAATCGATAGGGCTTTCAGTTAGGACAGGTAGAGAAAAAAGGATGCCGCGCTAGGAGGAGACTCTATGGTGTGGGAAACGGATTTCCAGTCGGCTCCAGAATTGAATTGGGACGCTTCCGGTTAGGACCTTTGTGGCTCTTTGAGTGTTTAAGGTTGCCGACCTCTGCCCTATACCATTTCAGACAAGTGGCTGTCCAAACTCTTCTTAAAAACTTCCAATGATGAATCACCTACAACTTCTGAAGGCAAGCTACTCCATTGATTAATTGTTTTCACTGTTATTAACTTTCTCCTTAATTCCAAGTTGCTTCTCTCCTTGATTAGTTCCCATCCGTTGTTTCTTGTCTTGCCCTCCGGTGCTTTGGAGAATAATTTGACTGCCTCTTTTTGTGGCAGCCCCTCAAATACTGGAATATTGTTATCATGTCCCCCCTAGTCCTTCTTTTCCCTAGTCTAGCCATACCCAGTTCCTGCAACCATTTTTTATCTTTTAGCTTCCAAGCCTTTAATCATCTTACTTGCTCTTCTCTGTATTTTTCCCATAGTCTCAACATCTTTTTTGTAATGCGGTAACCAAAACTGGATGCAGTATTCCAGGTGTGGTCTTACTAAGGTTTTATAAAGTGGTACTAATACCTCAGGGGACGCAGTGGGCTCAATGACTAAGATGCTGAGATTGTTGATCAGAAAGGTTGGCAGTTCGGCGGTTCAATTCCCTAGTGTCGCATAACGGAGTGAGCTCCCATTACTTGTCTCAGCTTCTGCCACCCTAGCAGTTCGAAAGCATGTAAAAAATGCAAGTAGAAAAATAGGAACCACCTTTGGTAGAAAGGTAACAGCATTCTGTGAGCCTTCGCCATTTAGTCATGCTGGCCACATGACCACGGAGACGTCTTCGGAAAGCGCTGGCTCTTCAGCTTTGAAATGGAGATGAGCACCGCCCCCTAGAGTCAGGAACGACTAGCATATATGTTCGAGGGGAACCTTTACCTTTACCAATATCTCACTACCAGTGGTGGGTTTCAAAAATTGTTTGAACCTACTCTGTGGGTGTGGCCTCCTTTGTGGGAGTGTCTTGCCACCCATGAGACCAGATGGGAGTGGCTTGCCGCCCATGTGACCGGATATGAAGATGCCGACGACACTTGTCAGAACCACCTTAAATTACCTCACACACAGCACTGGCATGCATAAGATTATGATGTAAACTTGTTTTTTAAAAGGCATCTTTGGTTTGCGTTAAAACAACTTCAACACACGCAATGTTCTGATTGCACCACAAACGCAGTAGTCATCCTTACCTTTCACAGAGGCACTGAGTTTTATAAATATGAGCATGATAGTGTAGAATAATCATAGCCAAGGACCAGTGGTGGGTTTCAAAAAATTTTGGAACCTCTTCTGTAGGTGTGGCCTGCTTTCCGGGTCCACTGGTGGAACCTCTTCTAACCGGTTCGGTAGATTTGACGAACCGGTTCTACCGAATAGGTGCGAACTGGTAGGAACCCACCTCTGCTCACTAGACTACAGTTAGTTCACTACACTAAACTAAGCTCTCATATGCAATTTATAATCAACATTTCTCGAAGGAAATTGCATCTTTCCATATATCTGGATATTTACTTGTTCACTATCGTTTCTAGAGCTGGAATGTTTTTGTTTTTTTAAAAAAAAATGCCTGAAAAGCAAAAAATAAAATAAAAATCAAATGAACTCAGATTAACTCTCCAATAAAAAGCTTCCCTTGTGAATTTGCTCTCTCCCCAACTCATCCCCACATGGATGACCTATTTGCAAAGTCTTTGGCATTGGAGAGGAAAAGCAGCCATGAAGCTAGGCTGGAATAAGCACAAAGCAGAAGGATGAAATATTCTGTTCAAGAGTCACATGTGCACTTTAGTCTTAGGCAAATTCATTCAAAAGTATATGCCATTTATTTAAACGCGACTCGCTTCGACGGGCAAGCTTAAAAATTCCTAGACACAAAAGTCACTGCATTGCATGGGTTAGCTGCCTTACTTTTTCCCGAGGCAGCCTCTGAAACAGGGGAAATTGTCTAGCTTTCTGACAATCAGCCCTAAAAAATGCAGCGTTTCAAACCATTTTCATTCCTTCCCTCTCCGTACTGTACCAAATTCTTAGGATTAGCAAAGTATATTATATAAAGCTATGGTTAAATCTTTTTTATTTTTAATGACGTGCAGAGTGCTTCCCTATCACAAAGCTGTCTTCCTTCCTTCTTTATCGTACTGCATTTAAGAAAAGGAAGATAATTTTCTATTAAAATTCAAGGTTTTATGACTACACTGCCGAGTGTTGTTTTACTGCTAGGCTGGCAAAATCTCGGACATTGCCAGCCTTAATTGCAACGGGGACATGACTGAATTCCCAGAGATCAGGGGCTCCATAATTCATGAAAGGCACAAATGGCAATGTATTGATCAGGTGCTGATCTCATACAGAAATCTAAAGGCAAAGCGCTAGGCAAAGTTCAAGTCGAGTGCAGGAATTGGGAGCCCAGATGCTCTGAGGTGTATGTAGTACTGGAATGGTACTAATCGTCTTTGACAGCAAAGGAAGAAAAATAATACATGAGGCCGTTGCATCGAATACAGTATAAAACATCCTCTGGCAATACTGTATTGAACTATTCAAAAATCCAAATGATCGCTCAGTGGTTAAATTCTTAAGTGATTACCCTTTAACAGTGGAATAGTAGGCAATTCTGTCCATCAAACAGACATGTAAACCAGCCTTCCTCAACAAGGGCTTAAGAAGTGCTGATACTCTGGGTCGGCATATTGCAGTAAGTCAAGATTTGCTTAATTCTAGTTTGTTGACCAACATCAACTGGGTTTACGCACAGAGTAAGCATTTTATAAATCACAAGTGGGGTCAGCTCAGTGGTGGGTTTCAAAAAATTTTGGAACCTCTTCTGTAGGGGTGGCCTGCTTTCCGGGTCCACTGGTGGAACCTCTTCTAACTGGTTCGGTAGATTTGACGAACCGGTTCTACCGAACTGGTGCGAACCAGTAGGAATCCACCTCTGGGTCAGCTGTACCAATCTTTCCATCTTTCACTATGTTTTGAGTTCTTAATGGGGATCAGAAATGGTTTTGCACGTGTGGAGTGCTTTTCGTAATTCTCACAGTGAGTGATTTGAGCCAAAAGAATGTTTAAACCTTGGTCTATTTTCACGCAATGTTTGCCCAAATTTAAAAAGTCCTGAATATGCCTAGTCCTCAACTTATGCCCGTAACTCTGCCCAGGATTTTTGATCCTAAGCGAGACATTTGCTAAGTGAGTTTTACCCCACTTTATGAACTTTCTTGTCCAGTTTTTTAAGTGAATCACCGCAGTTGTAAGTTAGTAACACGGTTGTTAAATGACTCTTGCTTCCCCCTTGACTTTGGTTGTCAGAAGGATGCAGAAGAGGTTCCTGTGACCCCGGGACACTGCAACCGTCATAAATATGAGTCAGTTGCCAAGGGTCCGGATTTTGATCATGTGATAGAAATGCTGCAATGGCCGTAAGTGTGGAAAACAGTCATAAGTCAATTTTTTCAGTGCCTCTCTAAGTTTGAATGGTCACTAAATAAAATGTTGTAAGTCAATGGCTACTTTGGACCACTGGCCAAAATAATCTATTTTTCTTTTTTGCTGGTTATGTCAGGAGGACAGAAGAAGAAAAATGGTTGGTAGAAAAAGGGGTGGAAGGAAGCGTACCCTGACTTTTTGGCTTTGGCCACTTATTGCTGGATTGGGCCCAGTGGTGGGATTCAAATAATTTAACAACCGGTTCTCTGCCCTAATGACCAGCTGGGTAGGCGGGGCTCGGTGGTCATGTGACTGGATGGGCGTGGCCAACTCAAAGTCACTCACGTCGATGGGTGCTTCACCTTAGCTGTTACAATGTAATAAGGGCTAACTGGAGAGGCAGTTTCTGTAAGCAGGGCAATCAAGATTAGGCTAGAAACAACACCAGAATGTTTCCTTCCTGCCTTCCTTACAAGATTAGCCCTGTAAAGTGGAAAAAAACAAAATGAGATTTCTTCCAACAACTGGTTCTCCGAACTGCTTAGAAAGTTAGCAGCCGGTTCTCCCGAATAGGTGCGAACTGGCTGAATCCCACCACTGATTGGGCCCCACCTCCCACTGATTTACAATACGTTACTCATATATTACTACTTTGATAACAAACAAAACCCTTTGCCTACAAGTAATAAAGATCTTAACACCGATGGTGGAGCAAAGTTCCAGCTCGTACACAGAAATGTGCTTTTTTAAAGTTCCAAGGAAGCTGCAAAGCAACTTTGTCGGTTTAGTTCAGACTCGCGAGGATATCTGGTTTGCATGCTGTGGAATTAATAAAGCCGAAAGGGGGAAAATGCCCCCATTTTGCATTTTAGGTTTGAGATGAAGTGAGGACGAACCTTTCATTCTTGGCCCAAAAACGTGCTTTTCCAAAAGGCACCTGGACTTGGCATGTCGAAAAATCCAGCAGAATAGTATAATAACTTTATGGTCACTTTGGTGGTGGGATTCAAAATTTTTTACTACCGGTTCTGTGGGTTTGGCTTGGTGGGCATGGCAGGGGAAGGATACTGTAAAATCCCCATTTCCTTCCGATCAGCTGGGACTCGGGAGTCAGAGAATAGATGGGGGCGGGGCCAGCCAGAGATGGTATTTACCGGTTCTCCAACTACTCAAAATTTCTACTACTGGTTCTCCAGAACTGGTCAGAACCTGCTGAATACCATCTCTGCTTTGAATGTACACTAATCGGCATACACTAAGGCTCACCACCTCCAATATATACTACATAAGCATGACAAAATAAATAAATCAATACATACAAAATTATGTATATGCCCACATATATTTTATGACACAGAGAAAAATAACCACCTTGATTGGGGGGGGGGCGGTATGTGTGACACACATCCACCCGAAACAAAAGAGAAACAATTCTTTATCTCTCTCCCACTCCCCATTTAAGCCACCCTGAACAGTGGCTCTTGCTGACAGTGCCAGGGCTTGGCTTGAAGTCCAGGTCTGTGCCTAGATTTTTGCCTTACTGCCACCACTGCCATTCTGAAAGACCACTAGGTATCATTCTCCAAAGTGCTGTTGTGCTTGCGCCCACCGCTCTCAAGTGTTTGCCAATCGGTTCTTACCTTTAGGCAGTATTGTCTTTCTGTTGCAAGGGTGGGCAGTTAAGTTCTCCTAAAGGGCGAAATGATAAACTGGGACTGTTGCGGAGACCCATACCAGTAGGGCCGAGGTGGTGTGCAGATATGCACATGCATATCTGTGGTGGTGTGCAGATATGCACATGTGCAGATATACACATGCAGATACATACATTTTTTTGGGGGGGGGAAATAGCAGTTGCCTTCAAAATAAAAAACAATGCAGTTGTATTATGTGCATGGAGTACACTTATTTACATTTGATTTCCGATTGGCTTCACGTGGGCTGGACAGGAATTGCCAAAGGGCCGGATGTGGTTGTAAAATGCTCAGATTTGTTCTGTTGACAGGCCCCTGCAACCCCCCATAACTGGTTTAGATCACATGAGGCCTTTACTTGTGAAGCAGTTTCTGTGAATGCCTTTCTACGACCTCTGTGGCTTCTGAAATCCATGTGAGAATAACAGAATTGGAAGGGGGCGGCCTTGGAGGTCTTCTAGCCCAACCCCCTGCTCAGGCATTCAACCCTCAAAACTTCCAGGGATGGAACACACAACTTCCTGAGGCAAGCCGTTCCACTGGTTAATTTTTCTCAATGTCAGGAAATTTCTCCTTAGTTCTAGGTTGCTTCTTTCCTTGATTAGTTTCCACCCATTGCTTCTTCCCCAGCCTTCTAGTGCTTTGGAGAATAGATTGACTCCCTCTTAATTGTGGCAATCTTTTAAATATTGGAAGACTGCTATCATGTCACCCCTAGCCCTTCCATTCATTAGATTAGATATATCCAACTCCTGCAACCATTCTTAGTAAGTTTTAGTCTCTGGTCCCCTAATCATCTTTGTTGCTCTTCTCTGCAGTCCTTCTAGAGTAGGACTGTCAAACTCAAGGCCTGCAGGCTGGATCTGGCCCACGAGGTGCTTAGATCTCACCAGTGGGGCCGCCCTGGAAGCAGCAAAGGACCGGCCCGAGGTACCTCTACCAGTGAAAATTGAGCTCTTGGGTTTTGTTTTCAGCTGCGATGGTCTCCTGCAGCTCTTTGCCAGGAAGAATGGAGTTCGGGGAGCTACACACAGCCCTCCCCCATTTCCATTTTACTGGCAAAGGGCTAGGAAAACAAACTAAAAACAAAACAAAAGGAGAAATGTTTCCCCTTTTGCATTTGAGCATGGAAGAAGGGATGGGAAAGGAGAAAGGGAAAGAGGAAAAGACAAAGGAAAAAAAGAGACGATGGGAAGAGAGCAAGGAAGGAAACATAAGGAAAGGGGCAGAGATGGGTTCCTATCAGTTCGGACCGGTTTGGTTGAGTAGGTAGTAACTTGGTCTGCCCCCCCCCCTCCGGAACTGGTTCTATCGGCCGTGACGCCTTGAATTTGGCTTCTGCACATGCGCAGAACAATCTTCCTTGCAGAAATGTCATTTTTTCCTCTTTTCTAGCGTTGTGCACCTGCGCAGAGCTTTTTAGGTGTAAATGCACAGGCGCACGGAGCAAAACTTTTTTGCGCGCTGAGCTGGCGGTAATGCCGGCAGCAACCCACCCCTGGAAAGGGGGGAATGAAGAAGAAAGGAGAATGGAGAGGGAAGGAATAAGAAGGAAAGGAGGAAGGAAGGAAAGATACAATGAGAGTGAGAGGGGGTCTGAGGGAAGTCCTGCCTTAACACTTGGCCACCACAGATGCCCCTGACATCAGTGACGTCGAGCTGGTCCCGCCCCCTGCTCCGCCCTGAGATCAAACACAACCCTGATGTGGTTCTCAATGAAATCGAGTTTGACACTCCTGTTCTAGAGTTTCAACAACTGCGTCCCATCAGATCGCATAGAGTTGGCCTCCTCCGTATTCCATCCGCCAGTCAGTGCCGACTGGCGACTACTCGGAGGAGAGCCTTCTCTGTTGCGGCTCCGACACTATGGAACAATCTCCCCGTGGAGATTCGTACCCTCACCACCGTCCAGGCCTTCCGCACAGCCCTCAAGAACTGGCTAACCCGGCAGGCCTGGGGATAATCTTATTTTCGCCCCTCCCGAATGCTGAGTGAATGTTGAGTTTTATTGTCTAATTTACTTTGTGCACATTTCTTTTTTCATATTGTCCTACACTCCCCTTCCTTTTTGATTGTAAGCCGCCCTGAGTCCCCTCAGGGAAAAGGGCAGCCTATAAATAAAATAAACAAACAAACAAACAAACAAACAAACAACTTTTTATGTTGGGGTGCAATATTCCAAGTGCGGCCTTACCAAAAGGTATTACCCAGTGGTGGGATTCAAATAATTTAACAATTGGTTCTCTGCCCTAATGACCAGCTGGGTAGGTGTGGCTCGGTCATGTGACTGTGTGGGTGTGGCCAACTCAATGTCACTCAGGTTGATGGACGCTTCGCCTTAGTTGTTACCATGTAATAAGGGTTAACCAGAGTTTCTGTAAGCAGGGATATAAAGATAAGGCTAAAAACAACACCAGGATGTTTCTTCCTGCCTCCCATACAGGATTAGCCCTGTAAAGTGGAAAAAACACAAAAAGAGATTTCTTCCAACAATCGGTTCTCTGAACTGCTTAGAAAGTTACCAACCGGTTCTCCCGAATAGGTGCGAACTGGCTGAATCCCACCACTGGTACTACCTAACACTTCATGTGATCTTGTGATCCTGATCTTGGCACTTTGGCGATCAGTGGCTATCAGATGTTGGTGAACACTGGCGTTCACCCCAAAATTGTGACATGTCCTAAGGCAGTGTTGGCGAACCTTTTCGGCACAGAGTGCTGAAGCAGGAGTGCGCATGGGTGCACCAGAAATGGGAAGAGCAGCTCCCCGATACGCACACAGGGGAGCACTGGAAACTGGAAGAGCAGCTGAACTTCCGTTTTCTGGTCTTCCAGTTTCTGGCATGCATGTGTGCATGAAGTCCAGCTGGCCAGCATGCAAGCACACACCAGAAACCAGAAGCTCAGCTTCCCGGTACGCTCATGCGTGCCAGGGAGTGCTCTTCTGGTTTTTGGCACTTCCATGCACACAAAAGACCAGCTGGCTGGAACCTGGAAGAGCAACATGCAATGGCTGGTGTGCCTGGGGAGATGGCTCTGCGTGCCACTTCTGGCACATGTGCCGTTGGTTCTCCATCACGCTCCTAAGGTTTGCCATCAGGAGGAGCCTATGATGCTCACATGGGCTACGAAGAGCAATTTTACCCAAAGTAGTTCAAGCAGCTCGTGATACTGATGTCAGCTGTTCCTACTCATAAACAAAACTTCCCCTTGAGCCAAAGCATGAGCTGTGGTTGTTGAATGACTTCCTTCCACCTCATTCTGATACAGTATCTCTGGCCTGCATTCTGACTCAGTGGTAAAAGGAAGCCTCTTTGGATTGCACATTCCTCCAGCCGAAACTCACAACACACCCTGCAAAGAAAACAGCAGTAACCTACTACCTAGAAGAGTTTTCCAGCTAACTTCCTCACCTGATAATTTTCTACAAATATGTGTATCTATCTATCTGTCTGTCTGTCTGTCTGTCTGTCTGTTTCTATCATCTATCTATCTATCTATCTATCTATCTATCTATCTATCTATCTATCTATCTCTATCTATCTATCTATCTATCTATCTATCTATCTATCTATCTATCTATCTATCTATCATCTATCTATCTATCATCTATCTATCTATCTATCATCTATCTATCTATCTATCTATCTATCTATCTATCTATCTATCTATCTATCTATCTATCTATCATCTATATCTATCTATCTATCTATCTATCTATCTATCTATCTATCTATCTATCTATCTATCTATCTATCTATCTATCTATCTATCTATCTATCTATCTATCTATCATCTATCTATCTATCTATCTATCTATCATCTATATCTATCTATCTATCTATCTATCTATCATCTATCTATCATCTATCTATATCTATCTATCTATCTATCTATCTATCTATCTATCTATCTATCTATCTATCTATCTATCTATCTCTATCATCTATCTATCTATCTATCTATCTATCTATCTATCTATCTATCTATCTATCTATCTCTATCTATCTATCTATCTATCTATCTATCTATCTATCTATCTATCTATCTATCATCTATCTATCTATCTATCTATCTATCTATCTATCTATCTATCTATCTATCTATCTATCTATCTATCTATCTATCATCTATCTATATATCTATCTAATCTATCTATCTATCTATATCTATCTATATCTATATCTATATCTATATCTATATCTATATCTATATCTATATCATCAATATCTATATCTATATCTATAAATAAATATTTTTTGGCATTAATTGCAAGCTGTCACTCGCGCCTAAAACATTTCCCTTCGGGGTAAACTGGCCTGTTTCAGTCCCAAGCTTATTTTCTGATTATTTTAATAAGACAGAAGACAGAATTGAATACAGAATGACAGAATTGGAAGGAACCTTTGAGGTCTTCTAGTCTGACCCCCTACTTAAGCAGGAGACCCTATACTCGTGATGGCGAACCTATGGCACGTGTGCCAGAGGTGACACACAAAGCCCTCTGTGTGGGCACACACGCGGTCACTAGCTGCTCTTCTGGTTTCCGGTGTGCGCATGCGCCAGAGACCCAAAGACTAGCTGGTGCATGTGACACCTGGGCGTTAGATTTCCAGTGCTCTGGGCGCATGAAGACCAGCTGGCTTGTGCACAAGTGCATGTTGGAAACTCAAACACCAGGTGGTTGGCGCACACATGCGCACCGGCCACCTGGTCTTTGGGTTTCTGGTGCTTTGGTGTGCACACATGCGCGCGCAGTTTGGGCACTCGGTGCCGAAAAGGTTCGCCATCCCTGCCCTATATCATTTTAGAGCCAAGGTGGCGCAGTGGTTAAATGCAGCACTGCAGGCTACTGCTAGATCAGCAGGTCAGCGGTTCAAATCTCACCGGCTCAGGGTTGACTCAGCCTTCCATCCTTCCAAGGTGGGTAAAATGAGGACCCAGATTGTTGGGGGCAATATGCTGACTCTCTGTAAACCACTTAGAGAGGCCTGAAAGGCCTATGAAGCGGTATATAAGTCTACTGCTATTGCTATAGACAAATGGTTGCCCATTCCCTTCTTAAAAAGCCTCCAGTGTTGGGAGCACCCACAGCTTCTGAAGGCAAGATGTTGGGTTGCTTGCTCTTACTGTTCAGGAAATTGCTCCTCTGTTCTATAAGGACGTTATTCAAGTAGGGAAAGTCCACACCTCCATGGCATTTACCCTGGTGTGGGGAAATAAGAATGCCCAAAGCAGAACATGGACCAGCTCAGTCCATCCACCATGTCAGATTGTGGTGCTTTTATACTTCTGTGGCTCAGTGGCTAAGATGCCGAGCTTGTCGATCAGAAAGGCCGGCAGTTTGAATCCCTAGCGCTGCGTAATGGAGTGAGCTCCCGTGACTTGTCCCAGCTTCTGCCAACCGAGCAGTTCGAAAGCATGTAAAAAATGCAAGTATAAAAAAATAGGAACCACCTTTGGTGGGAAGGTAACAGTGTTCTGCGCGCCTTTGGCGTTGAGTCATGCCGGCCCCATGACCACAGGGACGTCTTTGGACAGCGCTGGTTCTTCGGCTTTGAAACGGAGATGAGCACCGCCCCCTAGAGTCGGGAACGATGAGCACATATGTGCGAGGGGAACTTTTACCTTTAGTAAAGGACCTGAACCACAAAGGAGGCTGCAAAATCATTTATGTAGGAGCAGAAGATGCAACGTTTAACCTTTCCCCGTGGGTGGGCAGCGTAGTTTAAACACCGATCAGTCCCCGAGATGTATAAGTGCGACATGTGTTCATAAACCACAGTTTATGGCTTGATGTACTGGGCAAAGTCATCCAGCGGGATTCCTTCCAAAAACCTTCTTTGCAAAGCTCTGTCAAAGCCAGAGTTTACACTAAGGAACGTTAAGCCACAAACCAACCAGCCACATTTGGCCTTAATGTGCAAGACAAACCCAGCCATGATGCTTTCCAGTCCCCCGCTGATGCTTCAGTGAGTTGCGGGTTGGCGTCTGAACTCCCTTTCCAAGCAATTAACCACAATCGAGGACCACGGGAGTCGGGTCGACGGGTGGCCAGCCCCTTTCTCTGCGAGCCTCCCCTGGAAAGTCCCAAATGCAGGTATTTGGAGCGGTCACGAGTCAATTACCAGGCCTCTGAATTGTGATCACACAACTGTGGGTATGCTGTATGGGTTGTAAGTGTGAAAAACGGTCCTAGGTTGCTTTTTTTCAGTTGGGTTGTGGCTTGAAATGGTCACTAAATGAACTGTTGTAAGTCGAGGGCTAGCTGCAGAAAAGCCGGAGGTGGGTTGCAGAGGAAAGTGGAGAGAATGTCAATGGGCTTCCCCAAGGATGCAGCGGAAAGTCTATGCATCTGTTGCCCTTTCGCTTCCTTCCATTAATCTGCCTCCCTTGTAGGAACGTTGTTGCAAGGAGGTGGAAGAAAACCAGCCACTCCCCTTTTGCACTCACCAAAGCATGAAGGCAACTGGAGGACAGAGAGCCAAAACAGGTGAGCCTACGTACAATTTCTCTCTTCCCCTCCATCACCCCCTCCGTCTCTTTTCTCCACCTTCCCTCTTCTTCTCTCCCTCCCCCCTTCCCTCTCCTACCCCTGTCCTTCCTCCTTTCTCCCTCTCCCCCATCACTCTCCCCTCATCCCTGCCCTCCCTTTTCTTCCTCTCCCTTCCCTCCCCTCTCTCTCACCTCCCCCTCTGCTTTCCCTCCCTATCCTCTCACCCCCTCCTCCCCTTTTCTCCCTCTCCCCTTCCTTCATTCCCTCCTTTATCCCTCCCCCTCCCTTTTATCCCTCTCCCTCCTGCCCTCCCTTTTCTTCCTCTCCCCTCTTTCCCCCTCTACCTGCTCCTCCCTTCCTCTCCCCCCAATTCTCCGACCCCCCCCCCCGAAGCAGCGCCGCGCGTTGGAACGTGAGGAGGCGGGGCTCCGGAAGCGCGCGGCCCCGCCTCCCCCTGGCCCCCTCAGCCCGCCGCCGCCGCGAGAGGGGGCGTGGCCTGCGCGCGCCTGCGCTTTGGCCATCGCCCGCCACCGTTGCCTCGTTGCGGCTCCTTCTCCTCCTCTGAGGCGAAGGTGGCGGACGGGCCCCGCGGCGCTGAGGGCTTCTGGCCAGCGAAGATCCCTGGCCGTTTGCTTCTTTCCTTCCTCCTCCTCCTCCTCCTCCTCGGCCTTCCCCTGCGGCTTGTCTCGGTCGGGCGCCCCTGCCTTCCCTTCGCCTCGGAGCCTCGAGCCGGGATGCGCCCCGCCGCCGCGCGCTGCCTGGAGGCGGCCCCGGCGAGGAGGCGGCGCGGGTGAAGCGGCCCCGGAGCGGCGGTGGCGGTGGAGGCAGGGGAGCAGCGTCCCTCGACCCCGGCGGAGGTAAGCGGCCAGGGGGCGCACTTCGGTGCCCGTTTCCATGCGGCAGCCCCGCTGCTCTCTCCCCTGAAGGTCGGGCTGGCTGGCTGGCTGGTGGTGGTGGTGGTGGGGACTGTAGGGGAGGATGGGCATTGTAGTCCGGGAGAGGGTGGCTGCCCGTGGGAAAACACCCCCAAATCTCTGACCCCCTCCCTCGAGCTTTAGCATGCCCTCCCAAGCCTGGCTTGGCTTCACCCCCTCCTTTTGGGGGGGGGGCTGTAGGGGAGGATGGGCGGGGGAGGGGTGGCCCCGTGGGAAAACACCTCCCCCCCCCGCAAATCCCCGGGACCGCTTGAGCCTTAGCAGGACCCCCAAGTCTGGCTCTTCTTCACCTCCCCCTTTTTTTAAAAAAAATGCTTTAGGACTTTCTGGAGAGGGGGGTGGGCTGGCGTTGCGGGGGGGGGAGGAGGAGTGAGGAGAGAGAGACCCCCAAACCGATTCCTTAACGGTTGGGTCTTGTCAGGCGGGGGTTCCTGCAAGGCAGCTGGTTAAAAGCATGCTTTTCACCCAGCCATTGTGTGTGTGTGTATGTGTGTATTTGTGCATGGCTGGGGGGGGGGGGTGGGAGAAAGGGGGGGAGGCAGGGGCTACATTTCTTGATCCGCAGCTGCCTTTTCCAGAGCTTTTCATCTGAGAGACCCTTTCCCCATCCTTGACAATGAGCCATGGAGACGCCCCCAGCCCCCCCAAAAGCGCTTTTGGGTCGAGGTGGGTTGCCTCTCATCAGGGATGGTGGGAGCCTTATTGGAGCATGAAGCTGGGTCTTGTGGCTTGATATTTTGCCAACGTTTCTTTGACTTTGTGGAGGGTCTCGGGGATCCCCAGGGGACCCCACACCACCGTGCACAGATCTGCAGCTTAGAAATGCCAGGTTAGGAGGGGGGGGGGGAAGAGAAGGTTGAAGCTGGGCCTTGGGCTCAAAAGCTGCAGTGGGATTGCTTTCCCTCTTAGGGTGCACAGGATTGAATAGGATTTATGGGATACTCTTTATTCTTTCCCCTTTGAGGTTGTCCCCTCCCCCCCCTTTATAAGATGGGGGTGGTACTGCTCAGTAACAACCTTTTTGCAAAGGTAGGCTGGCCGATCTCTCTGCAGGGTTTTCCTTGAGTCAGGGGTTGCGATGCATGGCGAGTTTCTTTAATCAAGCAGGCAAGGCTTTGGCTGGGATGCTGCTACCTGGGTGATGGGGGAGATGGTTGCCTACAGCTTGGACCACGGAAATAACAAAAGGCTCATGCGGCACCTCAGAGATTTATCATGACGTAGGTTTCTTGCGGATGACACTCTACTTCATCGGACACATGGGCTGTTGTCGTGACGGAATTGCGTGCATGAAAACCATGGCTCAGAGCCGTGTTGCATAGTAATGCTCGCCTTGTTCTGTGAGGGGCCAAGGACTTATGGCTTTGAAGGGCTCTTTCAGGATCTGAGTCCTTTGTGACTTTCCCTTGAATGAGCTTTGGCACATAAAACCTTAAGAGAGACTTCCAGTACCACACAAGGTTTAATAAACATGTTGGTTTATTGAATGTTTCTGTGATTGTGTGGAAAATAAAAGACTTCCATGGAGCTGGGCAATCTTGTCTGGTGACGAGGATTACTTTCAGTTAAGTTTGAATCCGATATTGCAGTTTTAAAGGCTGCCTTGGGAGTACAGCTATTCAAATATCTCCCTTTTGCTAAATTGTGTTCAGTTAGGATTTGGCTGCACGTTTCCTCAAGTTCCTTGACATTTAGATCTCAACCATTCTATAATCCAGCTTTTAAACATAGATGCTGGAAATCCATTGATTAAAAATGACCCAATAGTTGATTTCCCACACTAGCAGCAATTAAACTAGATGATCATCTGGTCTAATCCAACGTCATAGTTTTCTGACTTACCTCTTTAGAACCTTAACATTAATTATATTGAAGTTGCATGCTTGGACCCTTTCTCCATTCTTTCTCTTTCACATTGGTGGTTGTTTCCCCCCCCCCCCTCCTTCTTTGAAGGAAGGATGTCTCTGATGACTTTCCCTAAGGTCTAAATGCAAAAATCTGGTCCAGCAAAAGATATTTTTCCAGAAGGTGTCATGATGAGACAGATAAGGATGTCACCTTGTGAAGGTGTGGCCAGGGGTTAATTCTTATTCAGCTAGGTTCCACAGAAATTTGGGGCTTGGGAAAGCACAAGGAGATTGGTTGTATACCTTTAGGTGAAAGTAACTTCCCTGTTTTTTTGAGAATCTATTTCTCTGGGGGTGGGTGGGTGGAGAATGATGTCACTGCTAAGGCAGTGACACTTGAAAGTCTTGTTGGAATAGTCATGAGTGCCTTTATGATCCTTGGAGTTCTTCAGGCCCTAAAATAAGGACATTGCTTTACAATCAAAGGACATCTACTCAGTACTATGCGGTAATAATTCTAAGAGATTCTTGAGAAGTGCCGCTAAGAAAGTTGATGTAAGACTCTGCAGGCAAGTGCTGAATGATTGAAAGAGAAAGGTATTCCAGAATGTGCTAGTGCAGCCATAAAACATAATTGTGGCTTCTATCGTGATAGGGAGAAATTCCTTCATAAGCAATTGTGTCCTTCATGAGTGCTGCAATGAACAGAGGCTAACAAAGAACCTGTGCCATTTCCTGAATCTGCTGTTCATTCTAATTATGTGCAATGAATGCAGTGTCTTGAACGATGCTTTTTAATCTTTTCTGTTCAAGAAGCTTTGCATAAAAAAAGTTCTTAGGCTTCCAGTGTAAGCATTGCAAATAGTCTGTTTTGTTGATGGATAAATAGAATGTTTCCATTGCTTTATTTTTTGTTGTTTTCTAAAAATGTTTAATGTACAGGGTTCCATTTGAAACTTTTGTTGCTTTCTTTTTGTTGCTGGGGGAAGAGAGTGAAACAAGGTTTTTAAGTACTTTGTTGCTCATTTAATCCTCTTAGCATCACATGAAATAAATATATTGAATGACGATGACAATAAGATGTGTATAGTTACAATCTATAGAAAGTATGCTAGTATTGTGTAGTGGTTTGTGAAAGGGGAGCTTTTCATTTTCCTGATAAATAACAGCTAAAAGATTGTGAAAGGATGCATACAAATAGATTTTGAACTAAATATATAGAGCATAAATGGAATTCTTGTATGTTTGGGCATCTTATTACCATCTGGAAATAACATCATTCAAAGTTGAGAATTTTGAATGGACAGGAATATCTACCTTAAAACCCCATTCTGTATATATTTGTACATGTTCAAATACATTTACAAATACAGCCTCATTAGGACTATCACTAATAATACCATTGATGGTTCAGGCAACCACATTTTAATTGGGAGACTCTTTAACTGGGTCTGTATTTGCAGAGATATAATAGTTTACTGCAGTTTTATGGCTAAACCCTTCATGCAATTCTTTTTTTTATCAAAGCAATTATGTTGATAGGCAATATATTTTATTTGCTAATACTTCAGTGCTGCAGATCATTTATGTGAATGAACTGTGCCATTTTTATTGATTGTGAAAAAGCAAAAAAGGGATGATCTGGATTTCTGTTTGGAAGATTTCTGGTCAGTCGATATGACCTTCAATAGCAATAGCACTTAGACTTATATACGGCCTCATAGTGCTTTACAGCACTCTCTAAACAGTTTACAGAGTTAGCACCCAACAATCTGGGTCCTCATTTTACCAATCTCGGAAGGATGGAATTAAAGGACTGTAAGTCTTTCTTTTTTTAAAAAAATATTATAATGCTTTGCTAAGAAGTAAAATTATAATTGAAGCTGCTTGCAGAATGGGATAAGTTCCTTGATATATTTATACATATACAACCTTTTGAAAGAAGGCTGACTCATTTGGGAAGAAGAAACACACCTTCTGCTTGCAGAGGTTGCTGTAGGTGGATTTAGATGAAGCTCAAGTCACTTTGTAGGTCATAGTTACTTCAGGATCACAGATAGTTCTAAAGGATACACAAACTTTCTCTGCTTGACAGAATGTGAGCCTAATTGTAAGCAATAATGTGATCTGTTTGGCTTTGTCTCAGCATGTCACGAACCACAATACTGTGGTTCGTAAATTACGATTTTGAGTCATAGCATAATATGCTAACCTAGCCCAGTTGTGGTTTTTACATTATAGCAAGCCAGGTAAGCTTTGCACAAAGCACGATCCTGATCATAGTGATCCCTGCAAGAGGAAGATATGAAGGTATTTTGCTTGCTTTACTCTTCCCAGGTGAATCATTTGGGAAAGGGGAAGAGAGAGGGATGATTCTCACAATGGTTTGTAGCATCTTTGTCTCCTTTGCTGCTGGAAACCGGATCTGAAGTTGTATGTCGGTGGCACACCACGCACAAGGGTGGTGTTGTCACAAATATTTTATATCATAATCCTGTTTGTTCCACATTTTTTCTTACACAAAATGTGTCGAAACAGTGAGTAGATCCCCTAGCACATGTTTTGTTAGGCCTCTGTAGTCTTGGAGGTAAATAGGGAATAATTGTTGCCCGCAGTCTCATACCTTTCATAGATTTTTCCCTCGAGGCAGACTCACAAGCTTTTGTGCCAACTAGCAACCAGTCTCAAATGCCCCTTTCTTGGGCAAGAAAATAAAGAGGGTGTTGGCTAGCTAATTGGCTGCAGCCAAGTTTAGAGGAAGCAGATTTTGTAGCCCTATCTTATGCTGGCCTTGGGCCATGGTGCAGCATGGAAAAAGTCTTGACTGCTCCAATGCCCTTTTCCGGAAGATAAACAAAGATCCCATTGAGAACTCTGCATATTTTGTTGGAATCACTGAGATTGGAAAAGAGGAAAAGAGGGTTTTTCACGATTTCCATTGCTACTCCAAGTTCATTACCAGGGAAAGGTGCATCCGTTTTGATTCAAAAGATATACATTAAAACATTAAATTTTGCACATGAGGGCAGATACAGGGAACTGTCCACCAGGGATCTGACATGCTGGTAACTCTTGGTTTCTTGAAATGATGATAGGGGTGGATGATTGTAAGTAAACAAAGGATAAATCCTAACAGGCAGCCAGTTGGGTCTAGTGGTGAAGGCACCAGTCTAGAAACTAGGAGACACTGCGTTCTAGTCCTGCCTTAGGCGTGAAGTCTGCTTGTGACCTTGGTGGGCCGGTCATTATTTGTCATCCCAAACTACTACTGAATAATGTAGCCAAGAAAAGTGCAGGAGTTTCCCCAGGCAGTCTACAGGAGGTAACACTGATCTGAAGGCATTCGCTCACACACACACACATACACAAGCCCTAGATACAGGGACACCACTTTAATTAAAAAAAAAGGTGGTCTCCCTTCATCTAGGAATTGAGAAGATAAACTATTGTAATCAAGGTTCTCAGTTGAGTCTGTTACCAAGAGCACAGGTCAGCTTTGGCAAGGAATGCTAACCATCTAAATCATTTATAGCTGAAATAACTTTCTGCCAGCAATTAAACTAGCTACAAAGCCCCAGTATCAAGGTCATATTTTGACCATGGAAGATTACAGGTAATCCTCGGTTTAGGATGGGTAATTGGGACAGGAATTGCTGTAACTAAGCAACGCAGCTATAGTGGGATGTCAAGTGATTGTGCATCAATTCTGATGGATCCAGTTGCCACCGTTAAGTGAATCGCTGCACGTTGTTAAGCATGAAAAAAAAAAGGTGGCCACCATTTGCAACCTCCTGCCAGCTTCATCATGGACTTCGTTCGATTGAAGCCAGCAAGGACCGCATGAGTGGGTATGCTGCAGCAGCCAGAACTCTGAAGATTGGTTGTAAGTACCACACATTCAGTGCCATCATAAGTTAAGTAGCTAGTTAAGGAAAACTATCTGTACCGGATGATTTTGGACCAATAATTCCCTCTTATCCCAAACCAAGAAGCCAAACATGGCAGTTTTTGTAAATCATTACCATGTTTCCCTGAAAATACGACCTGTCCTGAAACTAAGGCCTTGCCATATTTTTCTGGTGGGCAAAAATATAAGCCCTCCCCCGCAAATAACAACCCCCCCCCCACCTCCAGCCAGGCAGAGTGCCACTCACCAACCTAGCAGTATCCCGAAGGTGCCAAGCTGCGGGAAGGGGGGGCAAATGTACTATGCCCAGCTCTTTGGAAGCCCGCTCGCAAGAGAGCAACCGCCCAGCACCCCCCCCCCTTCAGCTGGGCACAGCGCTACTCACCAATCTAGGGTATCCCGAAGGCGGCAAGCTGCTGAAAAAGCAATGCAGGGATGGCGGCGGCAGTGGAGTTGTTCTGGCTCTGCGGGGAGAGCTGGGGGCCAGGGCATCGTGAGGCTGGGAGGTGCGCGAGCGGAAGCAGAACAGCCGCTCGCACAGCCCCCCTCTCCAGCCATGCAGAGCGCCTTCGACTGGCATTTCAAAGGTGCCAAACCGCGAGAGCTGGGCGGCGGCGAACAGGTGCTCTCTCGGCTTGGCAATACCCCTAGGTCAGTGAAATGGGGCTGTGCCCGACTGGAAAGGAGGTTTGCCGGGTGGCTGCTCCTGAGTGTGGTTGCTTCATGGCTGCTGTGTTGCGCTGCTGTGACAGCGCAATACAGCTGTTTGCTCCTGAGGCTGTGCCTGGCTCTTTGGGAGCCTGCTTACAAGAGAGCGGCTGCCTGGCAACCCCAAAACAATGAGCCCTCCCCTGATAATAAGGCCCAAGCGATATTTTGTGTGCAAAAAGAAAATAAGACCCTGTCTTATTTTCGGGGAAACAGTATATAGTGTTGTTATTCATGGAGGAAAGGCGCAACAGAAAACTAAGGACTGAGAATAACTAAAATAATATAAAGATAGCCTTAAAAATAAAAATAAATCGGTGCAGAAGGGAGGCTAAAAGGAAATGTATGTTCTTTGCTGTTCAAGTGGTGTTTGTTCCCTGAAACTTAGAAGAGCTAATCAGTAATGATGATCCAAAGCCTGATAGAATTATGGTCTGACGGTTTTCTGGAATAATAATTAGGTTTGTATGCGGCCTGATTCTCAACAGCTCTACTTCATGTTTAGTTATTAAATAACTTTATTTCCTAACTTCCAGTAATATTTTTATGCTATTTTAAAAATTTGTTCAAAGCATTAAGACAATTTTACTCACGCTAATACGATGTAGTAAACATTTCCATTAAAGCTGAAGAACAAAATGCTTCATAAACTGCATCTGTGAATCACTTGTAGCTATGTATTAGAATTTACCTTGCAAAATACACTTTTTTACTTTGGTAAAATTGAATACAGCCAAACACTAAATCAGAGAGTCACCAATTCAGAATGCATAACTTGCAAATATCAGTCCTATTACTGCAATGTAAATGTAAGTACTTATGAAATGGCAAAATATTGTATGTAGTATTAGTGGCAATGATGTTATATACTGCATTATTATATAAAAGCCCATCCATATGGTGGATAAACTGACCCTTAAGTTTTAACAAAGATTTCATGGGAAATGTTCCACTTGTGGATAAGCCAATCTGCATTTTTCATGTTATTTTCATTAGAAATTATAGTATGCTTATCTGCGGATGGGTTTATATGCAGATGTGAATATATGCAGTAAATATGAGTACTTTAAAAAAAAAGGATTACCAGATTACCGTGTGTGTGTGTGTGTGTGTGTGTGTGTGTGTGTGTGTGTATAAACCCATCCACAAATAAGCCAAACCAGAGTTACTGGGTGCATTTTGCCATCTTAAAATTCTCAGCTTATTTCCGGGTATGTACTTAAATCAAAATTAAGAGGATTGTTCATATGTTGTTGAGATAATTTCTCATATATATTGAAGCGGTGGCATTCCCTCCCTTCCTTTCATTACCATTGCTTTACACATGCATTTTGACTCATTGTACAGCTATCTCGGTTGACAGTTATATCAAGAAAAATGATTCAGCACACATATCCAATTAGTAATCACACATTTCTCTGCTCTGTTGATAAGCATCTTTGAAATATATGAGTAATAATTCCCTGCTGTTGGAAAATGTTTTCCATGCTTTATAAATATTGTCACCTAGGTTTGCAATAAATAACATGTATGTGGCTTGTTGTTGTCTGTATGGCTACCATCTTTTTTCATATTATTCTTCTGTAGGCTAGAGACCATCCTGAATTGACTTTTTAAAAGGACGACTGTCACGTTAAATGTTGGCAGAATCCTCATGACCTCAAATTTGCAACAAATGGGAAGATGAAAACATTCTGTTTGGTGGTAATCCTGAAAATGAATTTGAAGAAGGGTGTACAAATTCCAACCAATTTGTTGGTTTGATGTAGCAAATCAAATTTAATTTTAAAAATGTAATCAATTTAAGGTTTGATTGAATACTTCTGAACTGAATCTTTACACCATCCTTCTTTGAAAGTCACCATCACATCTTCATTTTGAGGGATGGAATTTGCAGATTAATTCATTCATTTCAGAACTATAAAGGATTGTTTTTCTATTGTCCAGTTCATCCCATGTAGAGGTATTATTTTTAATAGCACAAATCAATCCACTGCAGGATGAAGGCCTTGTCATTGAAGCTAATGGACTAAATCTACCATGATGGTCCAGTATGGATTGGTAGAGATTTTTCAGCTTTCCAGGTTAGAGCTTGGAGAATGTGATTAGTTCAAAATTACTCAGCTATCTTCACTGCCTAAGGGAGGATTAGAATCTGGGTCTTTCCGCTCATAAACCAGCAATTTCTCCATTATACCAATCTGGCTCTCATGTAGTGGTATATATCTACTTAAAAAAGACTTTATTGTTATCTTTCAGGTAGGTAAATTTAATTAGCATCTACAAATATTTGTCAATGTGTATACAATTGATTTGGTGGTGTTCTTGCTTTTAATAGAATAGAATTTTTTATTGGCCGTGTGATTGGACGCATAAGCAATTTGTCTTTGTGCATAAGCTTTCAGTGTACATGAAAAATACATTCATCAAGAATCATAAGATACATTTAAAAAAGTCATACACTAAATAAGCAATCAAATCATACGAGGAAACTAAATAAAACAATATAAACCATAAAGATAAAAGCAACAAGGTTATAGTCATAAGTGGGAGGAGATAGGTAATAGGAAGAATATTAGTAATATAGTCTTAGTAAATAGAATAGTTGTTTAGCAGAGTGACTGCATTTAGGAAAAAAAACCTGTCCCTGTGTCTAGTTGTCCTGGTGGGCAATGCTGTATATTATAATGTCATTTTGAGAGTAGAAGTTGAAACTAAATATGTCCAGGATGATACAGCTTTTCCTAGTAAACCAATGCTGCTTGCATCATTCACAAATTTAAAGAGTGGAATGTAATACATGAAAAAAGAGTAAATGATCTGAAAGAAAATATGGTTTGTTTTTGAAGTATGGACCAACCCTAGGTTCATCTGCTTATCTATATGTAAGCTACGAGAGATTTATAACTGATGACTAAATAACACAAAGGAGATTCTAGGGTGTTATTGCTAAATGATGCATATACAAGTTTTGGATGTAGCACTTAATTATTGTAATGGATGCATCTTTGTTCCATTAAAAAAAAGGTAACAAAGGAGTTGTTTGTTAAGTACCATAGAACTTTCCATAATAGCTCCAGTGACCTTTAAATCTTAGCGGCTCTGGATCTGCTGGAAGATTTGGAGTAACTGCCAAGAGATGAGATCTGGTTTTCAATCCCCTTTTTATTTTCTTACTGTAATTTTCTTCCTGGAATATGTTAATGCCACAGACTTCTCATTTGGATACAATGAGCGCCCTTTTAGTCAGCAATATTCTAGCTTGATTATTGCCCCCACCCCACCCCAAAAACTCTCGCACACAATATTTTTTAGTTAAAAAAATATTGTCGAAGCATTTGCACAGAATGAAATGCGATTCCTTCTGGTGGATTTTAATGAAGTCGTCATGATTTTCAATGGCAAATGTCACTTCTGTGTAACTTCTTTGTGTGTGTGTGTTTGTGTGTGTGTGTGTGTGTGTGTGTAAACAGATCCCAAATAAGAATTGAACCCCTGTGTCTATGTACTGAGTGAATACAATGAATAGCAAGACCACTTGCAGGTTTTAGAGGAAAGGTGTGTAAAATGTTTCAGCATTGAAATTGGATGTTGTGACCTTGTGAAAAGTCAGATTTAACAGTTTAACAAAGTTTGAAGGGACCTTGTACTGTAGGTTATCTAGTCCAACCCCCCCCCCAAGCAGGAAATGCTACACACCATCTCTCACAAATGACAGTCCAGTCTCTTCTTGAAAGCCTCCAGTGATGAAGCTCCCATGACTTCTGAAGGCAACTTCTGTCCCATTGGTTGATTGTTCTTACTGTCAGAAAATTCCTCTTTATTTTTAAGTGGAATCTCTCCTTGATTAGTTTCCAAACATTATTCCTTGTCTGGCTTTTGGGTGCTTTGGAGAATAGCTTGACCCCCTCTTCTCTGTGGCAGCCCCTCAAATATTGGGGCACTGGTGTCATGTCTCCCCTGGTCCTTCTCTTCACTAGAGAACTTGCCACGCCCAGTTCCTGTAACCGTTCTTCATATGTTTTAGCCTCCAGTCCCCTAATCATCTTGGTGGTTCTTTGCACTTTTTCTAGAGTCTCAACATCTTTTTTATAGTGTGGCGACTAAAACTGGATGCAGTCATCTGAGTACGATCTTTGCCAAGTTCCAAAATGGGGAGAAAACAGAAGTTTACTGTATAATGTTGTATAGCAGGGGTAGGAAGAATACTATGCCTTTGGGGCAGAACTTTTGGGAAAACCCAGGATTTAATTTTTCTGTTTTCCTAATCATTCCAGAGCTGATTTGGTGGTTTTCTAGAACTGAAAGAGAAGAGAGTTTCTTTCTCTCTGCTTGATCTTAGCTGCTTTGTAACAGACGGATAAAAAGGCAAAAGATTTATACAATCTGAAGAGAAACCAGATAAAAAGATTTTCCTATTAAATAGTGACACTTCTATACCAATTTAAGGTAGGCATCCAGTTTATAAATGTTTGTTCCCTCCATCCTCCTTAGAAGGCTAAGAGGACGTGGCTCAGGAAATCCAGCCTACAAAAAATACAGATTTAGGATTTAATTCATACACCTTTTTTTTTTGCACTTGGCACATTTTGTAAACGAAATAGCAAATTTCTACCGTATCTGCAGATGTTCAACTCTGCCAAAAGATATATCCATTTGTTTTCCTTGCGAAAAGGGAAGTACTTTGAAGCTTTGAAAAACCAAATCAAAGCAAGGCACTGTTTGGGGAAGAAATGTAGACCAAACTGTGAACCCAAGCACCTCTGCTATCTATTGTGGCAGAGTAAATTCCAAGCTATATAATTTGATATGCTCAGGTTTTGCCTCAGCCTATCAGGCAGATGGAGTGCCTCCCCAAATGGAAGGGAAAACAAAGCCTTGTAACTCTCATTTATAATATGTAACCCTTCCCTAATAATGGTACAGGTTTTCCTACCTTTCTAAATTATTGCCTGCAATTCAACTTGCTCGAGATTTTCTGGCTTTCGCGCATTTTGAAATCAGATATTCTTCCCTCTGATATATTGGCAGGTAGGTTTGGTGGAGCCAGGTGAGAAGGGTGGGCTGATCGCTGCTTCTCCTTGTTTTGGGATTGTGGTCTTGAGCTAATGTAAGTATGAGGTTTGGAAACTTAAAGTAATATTAATCACGATGGCATAGGTTCAGAGTCTGTTAGTTATCTAGCATTTAAGCCACATTCTTTCCTGAGAACCGTGTTCTTGTTTGCTCTAGGTATGCCTAATCAGATGGAACTCTGGTACATGTAAGGCTGAACCCTAAACCTGTTTTGTAATGGCTGTAGGCTTTATTGCATAATTTCTATTCACATTTGCTGGGAGACGTCTTTGCCTTAAATTAAATTCTATCCTCTTATTGTTTGTAATTGCTCTTCCAGAGCACTTCTGTAAGAATTAAAACCCTTTGCTCCGGGTACTGTCTTTCTCAGATGGGGAGCTTTCCTGTTGAGGAACATAAATTTCTTGCTCGACTTGTAACAAGTTTCTAAATAAACACCTGGCAATTTGAAGAGGGGAACAATGGTTGCATTTTTGCTTGTGCGTGTTTGTGCATCTCTGCTGACACAAAGCTACTTCTTCGCTATTACTCAGGAATCCATTTGGAGTCCTTTCTTGGTCTTGGCCGTCGTCTATCAGTTGAAAATGTTGGCACTGGAAACGAACCTAAAACTGGTCCTCATACATACAATAATTGCAGCATCCCATTGTGTCCTTGTCCCGTCAAAACCTCTTTTATTAATTTACTGTGAGTTCTGCTCATTCACAGCTGGCAAAGTCTTTCAAAGGAGGATTTACAGTCACAGACCTTATTGGACTTGGAGAGCTTTCAGGCCGATATCTGCAGAATTGGCAAGGAGTCTCGGAGAGTCACAACCCAATTAAGTGAACTAATTTTCTCCTGCAAACTCCACTCCCCTTTCGCTCCTCTTTTATTTCCTCTGGGAGGGGCCATTCATTGTCCACCCTTTGGCCTTACTCCCAAGTCTACCCCTGTTCTTTAGCTGTTCCCTTCGCCTGGCAACTCTGCGCATGCGCATACTGAGAACAGGCTCAAGCTGTTTGTCTGCCTCACTGATGTCTGATTCTGAAGGCAGCTGATAACTGTCATATGGCTCTGGCTCCCTCTCTGCCTCTGACATAGAGCCCTCATCAGAACCTTCCCCAGACTCCAAGACTGGCCCATGTTCCTCCCCAATCTCCTCACTGTCCAAATCTGCTGCCAGCTCCTCTGGCCGCTGGAGGGCCTCAACCGTGTTCACATGATCACCATTTGCAACCTTCCAGACAGCTTCGGCAAGGAAAGTCAATAGTAAAGCTGGATTTGCCCCATAACCGTACCAAAGGAGATTTGTAAAGTCGACTCACTTAACAACTGCCTCACTTAGTAACTGAAGTTCCAATCCCAATTGTTGTTGTAAGATGAGGACTACCTGTCGACTCAATTGATTCTCACTATACTAGCCTGGAGTGCTTTAATGACTCTTAAAAAAATATTGCTTAGCATACGTTCGTGCTATTTGTGAGGGATTTGGGTAAGTGTGTACCCAACAAATCTGTAGTGTTAGGTTTGTGAATCTGGATGCCTTTTAAATTAACAAATGGCAAAATTTTTGGGAAAACTGCCTTTTCCTATCTGGTTGCCTTCTGCAGTTACTGCCTGGTTGTGGGAAAAGACCCAACTGCATGAAAGAATAGCGCAGAGGTCTTTCTATCTGTGCCCTCACGCTTTCCAAACTACTTTTCTGAAATCAAGTCTAAACAATTGTGTCACCCTATTGCCTGTGGCAACTGGCAGCAATACTTCCAGATTGTGTTCAGTGTGCTAAGCCATATTGTAGTCCGTTCCATTTTTGCTGAATGCGAATCAACGTGATTCGCAGACTGTATTTTACGATTTAGCATAAATGCATGTGTGTTTTAAATAACTGCAGCACTATTAGGCTTCCTAGCGTTGGATATTAGCTTTTAATTGTGAAGATGCAGTTTCTGAAGTAAAAGGTGGGAGCTGTGCAAGACCTAATGGCCGTACATTAATTTTTAAAGTTAAGTTCTTGATTGTTGGAAGGCCGTATTATCATCATCATCATCAGTTTTCTTAATAATTCATATGGTTTGAAGTCCCAGAATGACCTTGGGTTTCTGGATTCTTTGTAGTAACAAAGATTACTCTCCAGTGCAGGGGTACAAATTGGATCTACTGAACATTGCAGAGAAATTTGGAGGTGCATTTTTAATCCATTTGTCTGGTAGACTCTGGTTGCTCTATTAGGAGAAAGAGAAAACAAGAGGCATGTGGGATTTCCCATCAATTTTTGTCATCATCTAAAATTTTATACCCTTGTCTTCCATTCATTGCTTTTTAAACACCCAATTATCAGTCTTTTGATAATTTTGTTGCCCTTTCTGACACTCTTACAATTCCTGCTTGAAATGTAGTGAAAATGGCCTTGGCAGTTTAATTGTGACCCCTTCTTTATGCGTTTCTCTATGTAAGTGGCTATAGCACATTAAGAGGAAGCTTTCTTCAAGCTGTAACATATTCTCAAGATTTTTTATTGGGTTCACATTATCAGTACACAGGAGAGAGAAATGTTCTGATTCAGTGCGTCACTTTAGAAGTTGATCGTTTTATAGATTGGATTCTTCTTTTTAGAACCAAGCCTACCACTAGATCTGGCTCAAAACCAGTGGATTGCTCTTTACTTTCAATAGCTCTGCCACCCACCCACCCACCCACCCACACACCCATCCATCCATCCAGTTTGGGACAGCGCTTCCTGTATAACTTTGGGAAAGCTTCATATTTTTCATAGCTCTTCTTTCATCTTGCAACATGTGGAATAGCAGTGGCTAATCATCCAGAGTGATTTTGACATGCTGTCTTTGGTGTTAAATCTTGTATTTTTAATCTGAGGTGGGGGTGGGGGGTTGCATCAAAGCTTAAACCATTTGAATAGATGTAAGTATTAGGCATGTTTAAAATTGTGAACTGTGTACGTGTAGGCTTTGAAATGTAGATTGAGACCTGGGTTTTTTCCCTCATCCGAACTGTATCTTATATGGATGTTTAAGAAGAGGTCACCCCTTGAGCGTGAGAAAAAGAAGAATTTTTGAATTGCAAAAGAGTGTCCTTGTCTTTTTGAAATGTTTTGTGAACAGCTGAACACGGTATACAGTGTTGTGGTCAGCTACCCCCTTGTGTTTTGCAAGTTCAACCTTGGAATAAGGAATGTTTCCTGCTGTTAATTAAATTGGGGATGTGTGCATTGTGAGCGTCCAAAAATAATTTAACAGGACCAAACTTTAAAATGTTGCGGAGGTATATAAAACTGAATAATCAGTTAAGGCAATATTTTAAAAAGAATTCTTTCACAATTTCTTTTTATGACAGTACTATGCAAGGATAAATAGTACTTCATATTCGCATATGGAAGGATGGAGATTAGAAATATTTTTTTCCGAACTGGTTTCTTAGGCACAAGACTATTATCTATTATTAAACTCTCAATCAAATTGATGAATTAATTTCTAATTCATGAATTTGTATATTGTATTGTTTTAAGAATCTTATATAGTGGGAACTCAGCCTGTAAAGGTTAGACTTAAGTGCTTATAAAGGTAAAATTTGCACATATGTGCTAGTCGTTCCTGACTCTAGGGGGCATTTCTCATCTCTGTTTCAAAGCCGAAGAGCCAGCGTTGTGCGAAGACGTCTCTGTGGTCATGTGGGCGGCATGACTAAATGCCGAAGGTGCACGGAACGCTGTTACCTTCCCACCAAAGGTGGTCCCTATTTTTCTACTTGCAGTTATTTTACATGCTTTTGAACTGCTAGGTTGGCAGAAGCTGGGACAAGTAACAGGAGCTCACTCCATTACGCAGCACTATGGATTGTATCGTATAGTAGTTAGGGATTATTGCTAATTCAAATTTAGAATGAGTAAAAAAAACACACATCATATCTAATTGCATTCAGTTGAATCAGCCACTAATTTAGCCATCTATATGGGTGAAGGAATGCTTCTGACAAGCTTTCCCTCCTTGTTTATAGGCCTGCACAGGAAGCTTTTTAGCACTGATCCCTGACATTCCCCATAAATTAACCTGCATGCTTTGGAATGAGAAGCCTAGAGCATTTCATACGGAATCAATACATACACTTGTATATAAATGTACACTCTTAAAATGACCAGGAATTTAAAGGGGGTGGGGAGGAAATGCTGAAATAGCCTTCCTTTATAGATTTTATGATTTGAATCTGAAAAACGAGTGCCATGCTGTAAAAGACATGAAGGAACCTTTGTGACAACTGACATAATCATATAAGCGACTTATCAACTGAGCCTTAAAAGCTTTATATGTGAGTAATGTATCCAAGGCATTTATTGAAATGAAAGTATTCTACAACCATATGGAGCAGGGGTATCAAACTCGATTTCATTGAGGGCCGCATCAGGGTTATGTTTGACCTTGTGTGTGTTTGTGCGTGGGTATGCATGACCAGCTCAACGTCACTCATGTTGGGCGCCTGTAGTGGCCTGAGCACTCTGCCAGCGAAAATGGAGCGCCCATGCGCCAGTCCTTCACTGTATCTAGGGCAGCCTAGCGGGGCAGATCTAAGCACCCTGCAGGCCTGATGCGGCCCCTGGGCCTTGAGTTTTACACATAGGACATCCCAGCTGATATTTTGTACAGGCAGATTTTACTGTTCAATTTAAAATGGCGTTTCTATTTATTTTTGTAAAGGTTCAAATCTGCACCTACAGTATGATTCTCACTATAATACCAGTTGTTTCAGCTAGCGACAATGTTGGGCTAGCCTTTTCTGAGCTCAGAAACAAAACAGCACCAGGCCTGTTTTAATACTTGGAGGAGAGACGCCTGTAGAAGTGTTCTATAAGGCTAAGTATTCTGGGGTGAAGCAGAAAAGCTTTTGAAAGAAGATAGTAGCAAGAAAAACTGAATGAAATATCCATGGCTTCGCTAGGAGTTGAGGGTCAACTGAAGACAGCCTTGTCTTCTAAAATAGAGGTCCCAACATGTAGGCCATGGTCCACTACCGCAGTGGTTCCCAAACTTGGCAACTTTAAGACTTGTGGACTTCAACTCCCAGAATTCTCCAGCCAGCTGCCTGGAGAATTCTGGGAGTTGAAGTCCACAAGTCTTAAAGTTGCCAAGTTTGGGAACCACTGCACTACCGGGCCATAGCCTGTTGGCCACCGGGCCACATGAGTGGCTGGATAGTGCGCATGCCTGTGTGCGCATTAAGCCCCCCACTCGCACTATTGACTGTGAACATCTTGCGGGCGATAGTGTCGCGGCAAGCATCATGTGCATGCTCCTGGCTCTGTTTTCATCATACTCTCAGCCCTTTTTGCATGTGCGCATGTGCATGGAAAGGCGCCTGCCCCTTCCCCCCTCCTGGCCACCAACCCAGAAAGGTTGGGGAACTCTGTTCTAAAACGATCATTTAGCCAATAGTAGAAAAAGAGGCAGGAAATCTGGGGTAATCTTTGATGAATCGATATCTAGAATCAACCAGCAATTTAATATTCTCAGGTTCATGAATAAGAAAAGTGCTGTTGCTCATTGAAGAAGAACACTGTCATTTGTCTTGCTAACAAGACATTGTCTCTGTTTTTAGAATAAAAATATTAAGGACTTCAGTGCAATGAAATGATCCTGGCTGGAGTTTTTTCTAAGATTTTTCAAACATCGAGTGTACACTTATTTCCAAGGATATTTGACATTTAATGGTATTTTAGTTTTATACATACCGGTAATAAATAAGACATCTTAGATCAGATTCTAGCAAATCATTGAAAAGAACAGAGGCTGAATTCTCTCTCTTACTTTCAAATGCTACAGTTTATGAACGGCGTTGAGTGACTAGTGGTATTTTCAGTCAAGCTGGGAGCTTCATCCAAAGATATTTGGTCAGGCAAATTGACACTAATAATTTATGAAACTTGTGTGCTACGCAGCTCTCAAGAACTCCATGTTGCTCCCAACAATGAAAGAAATTAAAGGTAAAGGTTCCCCCCCACATGTATGTACTAGTCGTTCCTGACTCTAGGGGGCAGTTCTCATCTCTGTTTCAAAGCCAAAGAGCCAGCGCTGTCTGAAGATTTCTCCGTGGTCATGTTACTGCCATGACTAAATGCCGAAGATGCACGGAACGCTGTTACGCTCCCGCCAAAGGTGGCCCCTATTTTTCTACTTACATTTTTACGTGCTTTCGAACTGCTAAGAGCCAAGGTGGCGCAGTGGTTAAATGCAGCACTGCAGGCTACTGCTAGATCAGCAGGTCAGCGGTTCAAATCTCACCGGCTCAGGGTTGACTCAGCCTTCCATCCTTCCGAGGTGGGTAAAATGAGGACCCAGATTGTTGGGGGCAATATGCTGACTCTCTGTAAACCGCTTAGAGAGGCCTGAAAGGCCTATGAAGCGGTATATAAGTCTACTGCTATTACTGCTATTGCTAGGTTGGCAGAAGCTGGGACAAGTAACGGTAACGCTGTTATCCGGCGCAAACTCCTGACCTTCTGATCAACAAGCTCAGCATCTTAGCCACTGAGCCAAAACGTCCCTTCAAAGAAATTGCAACCAGATTAAAAAGAAATTAAAGATAAAAGATGGCCAGGGCTCATTCCCCCTCACCAAAGTTCTGGGTGAAGAAATTTCCAATTAAAAAATAGTTGTTGTGACTAAAGTACCCTGATTTAGGGTTATTGCTGGGTACAAGAATCCTGTTTAGTTTTAGTTAAGCCCTTCCCTTAAAGCTGTGCGAGATACAGAACCCCCTTTCTGCCTATATAAAGTATCTCACACTGTGTAAACAATATAAAAAAAAAGTTTGATTATTTGATTTCTTTCCCAGTTTGCTGGGTTGTAAACTTTTCAAGAAAAATATTCCACTGGTTAATTGTGCCTGAATCTGTGAAGTTTTCCAAGCCCAAGACACTTATTCCCAAGGGCTGTGTAGGGAAAGGATTATACAAACAGTGAGATGGATATTCCCAGAAGCTGTTTGAACATCTTCCTCCCAATGGAGAATGGGGGTTAAACTCCTGGAGCTTCACCAGGGGGGTATAAATCCTTGGGAGACCCTCTTGGTGGGAATGGGAGAACACAGTTTGCTAATGAATCTCTCCCGATTCTTCCTTATTTCCTGGAGCATCCATTGTATTATTTTCCCTTACAAATGAGATATCAACTTCCTAAACCTCTCTGCGTTACCATCTTGTTTTGCTATAGATGTCAGTATTTTAAAATGTATATAAAATCATTTTATTGCTTTCTCTTCATATTGTAAGGCATCCTTCCTTAATTTGGAGTCCTTCAGGCATTTTGGGTGTCGGTTTTCAGACTGATGCCAGTGTGAGTTGCAATAGGAATTCTGGGCGTTGAAGTGTCAATCATATCTACAGCCATCAGTCTGGACAAAGCTGAAACATCTTCATATGAATTAAAATTAATTTGCTGCATTAAAAACGTCTATGTATTATTGTCTGGCATGAATAAGTGCAGTAAATTGATTATCTTTCATCTCCCATAGCTTAATCTGCTAGGTGATGAGACATAACTTTGATAAACTGAAATGTAGAAAATTCTAGTTCCAATTATTTGTGAAACAACCTCTTCTCTATTTTCTAATGTGCTATTATTTTTTCCTCTTAAATATGCTTTAGGCTTTTCTTGATTAATTTAAATCAAGGATGGTGTATACTAAATGCCCGTATTATGATACTCTAGATGTATTATAACTTTTTCATTGGTTTTTATTGTATTGATTCATTCTGCTGCTTTGTCTGCTTGGTTTCTCTGTGCTGAAACTGTTAGCATATTGAAATTCGGATTATGCACAGATTCCTTTCATATTACAATGCCCATTTAGTGCAGACTGGAGTACAAGTTATAGTGGATAATAGTCATAAGACAGCTCTTCAGTTGGCTTGGAATTTTGTTGTTTGAAATTCAAAGGATTCTACCCCCCCCCCCGCATTATTTGGATAGCAGTAACTTGGAACAAAGACTGATGTGTCAATAACCATTGTCATAATTTCCAAGTAGTTTCTTCTTGTGTATTCTTGACTTACGTAGGGTCAATGGTACTCTCTGAGCTTGCTTGTTTTCTTGCAGATGTCTCATTACCCAAACTAGGTAACATCATCAGTGCTACCATAGTAAGGAGTACAGTTTGCTGTCAGTTTATATTCTGGTGACTTGCCTGTCAGTGTTTGGGGGTGGGTGGATATTCCTAGAGATTCTTTGGTTGGGCTGTTTGCTGTTGGCTTCTTTGGCAGTTTCTTGATTGGGGTATTGTTTACTTGACTGTTGGTCTGATATTAATTTTGGAGTTAATCTATGCTGATCTGGGTGCTGATTACTGGTGGAGAGGTGCTGGAGTCTTTTTGTTCTTTTTTGGGTTATTCTTGACCTGAGGTGTCAAACTCGCAGCCCGCATGCCGGATGTGTCACACGGCCACCCCACCCCCATTTTAATGAGTGGAGGGGAAAAGTTGTGATGCATCACATGACAACGTGTTGTCGTGAATCCAACACCCCTGTTGTTGACTCACCCTGTTGTTTCTGATGTTGCAGAAATGTTAGAAAGAACTTTAGAATTATGCTATTCAGTATTCTGCTTGTATTATATGATATTGTTTTTCAGAATTCTCTGTTCAGTGTAAGATGGTTTGTAGTTTTTAGTCCAAGTAACTCTTATTTTCTGGAATAGAATCTTCTCTTCATGATAGTGTTAAAACCAGTGGTGAGTTCCTAGTCATTAAATACATCCTACCTGCCAGAAATGTAACACATTGTCGTAGTGGCATTATGAAGAATGACATTAAAATGCACAGGAGAGGATGAAAAATATTTCTAAGCTATCCAAAGGATGGAATATGGCAGCTGCTCTTAATTTAGGGCAATGCAGAAACTATTCATCTTTTACTCTTTCTTCAGTGAAGGAAAAGCACAAATGACTCTGAGAAGCCAGCATTTTAAGAATGTTGTGTCATAAAATGCAGTGAACCAGTGGTTATCTAAATCTGTGTCAGCAAGATTCCTCATGGGTTCCAGTCTCGGTGCTGTGTGTATATATTGGAATATATTTTAGATTGACACTAAAAATAATGTGTGATATGTACTTCTTATCTGGCCTGTCTCTTGGTGGTTCCTTTTTATCAAGATTTAGTTCTGTGTGGAGAGAGAATGAGTGGAAAGACAAATATTCCATTCTAGAATTACTATAAATTCCTTCTTGGTTTACACAAAAATCTATTTTCAATGTTAATATAACAATTGGTATTAGTGGAGTTTACTCTTGTAGTTGCTATTATTTGTATTTCCAGGAGATACTGGTTTATTAGCCTAAACCTGATGTAGTCTTTCAAGCAAATTCTGCAGGCTTTTTTTTTTTGAGGTGAATAAGAGGTTTTTAGAGCATGAGTTGCTAATGGAACAGATGGGTATTTTCTACTATCACGAGCAACCTTGAACAGCTGTTAAAGGCATTAAGATTGTTCTGCAGTGCTAACAAAGTATGAAATGCGTATTTGCTCCTAATATACTTTTCAATAACAGCATAATGAATCTTAATCAATTTTAATCTCATCAGCCTTTTGTTTCCATGAATTCCTTTTTGAATCCACGTGTATTCCAGAGTTTTACAATATTACTCTCTATGTGATCTGCAGTTTTTGAAACTGTTATTGGTGATGCTGTTCAGTGTTTATATGCTAATCTTAGATTTCGTGTTTAATAAAGATACAACGAATGACAAATTTGAGTGTCGTAATATTTCTCAAGAATGTTGACTAGAGAAATCTGATATAATGCAAATTAAACGCTGAACAAATGCTGAACCAGGTTGCCTGTGGTCGATTATTTTTTTATTTATCCTAGATTTTTTTTTGTAAGATGCCTAGAGTCATTGTTCAAGTTGAGTGCCCATATACATTCTTTAAATAGATAAAAGTAAATTAAAACATGTATTAACATGGTAAGCTCCAGTAACCTTCTACTGATGATATGAGAGGAGGAATAAAATTTTCTGAGCGAGCAATCATTGTCTTTAACCTCCGAACCTTGAAAGCTGTAGGGAAACAAATTTTGAACATTAAGGAACAAAGATGCTTATAATATACAAAGCTCTTGTTTTCCTTAAAAACTGCCTTATGGAGATTTATGCAAGTTAGCAGTGAAGAGGCAAAATTAATGACAGTATAATATTTTTGCAAATATGCTGAAGAAATAGGCTGATAGTATAACAAGCTTTTTGCTTTGTTCAGCATTTCATGCTTCTATGATATACTTTCATTTTTATTGTACATAAACCACTTATGTTGAGATGATTGGGTAGTATATAAGATTTTAAATATTTTTTTTAAAAGAAAGATCTGACCAATTTGGGCTTTTTTCCTAGCATGCTGTTTCAGATTCTCACCTATATGGAACTATTTAGAGCTACTCAGGTAGACCAATTTAAATGTTAATATCTTTGGATTAATTCGCATATGCCGTGGAACATGTGGTCAGGCTCAGTGGCTGAGAAGCTGTCTTCAGTTTTTTAATTTCTCATTTTTATAGAAGTTGTCTTTAGTGTGAAGAGGAATGTAAGGTTTAGATGAAAGTAAACATTCATTATATGAGAGTCTTTCGGCAGTGATTGAATTTAGAGAAGATGGTTTAAAAGAGATAAAAAGAGAAATGCCTGGGAGAGGAGGTTTTTAAGGAGGACAATCAGATATATTCAGTGGAAGATTCAAATGAACTATCATGCTGAAGTAGAAATTCTCAGAGCATTTTTGTGTTATACATGAGAGGCTTTTGAATTGCCATCTGTGTTCTTAAAAAGCATTAAACAATCTATCTTAGTTTTCTTTTAATTTCACCATTTTACATGAGGGGTACTTTAACAAAATAGAAGAGTGAATTGCAGGTTAGTGTTCAGTCTAGCAAAATGTATGTGATGGAATGAACAATAACTTAATTTTGATTATATCCATGACTGGAAAAGCAAATACCATACATTGCAGATTTATGTAAAGTGTTACCCACCAAATCACTAGTGAACTGAGGGTTGATAATTACTTCCCTGTAATTATAAAAGTAGAAGAAAACTACATCAACCGTAGTATATGATAATTGTGCCACATAAATGTATTGATTGTGTGTGTGTGTGTGTGTGTGTGTGTGTGTGTGTGTGTGTGAGAGAGAGAGAGAGAGAGAGAGAGAGAGAGAGAGAGAGAGAGAGCGAGAGAGAGCGAGAGAGAGCGAGCATGTGTATATATATATTTCTTTGAATCAAACTGGGAACCGGAATTAAGGAGCACAGAGGCGTGGCTTCAAATTAACTGTCTCGTGGCCAATTGGACATCACAATACTCAATCCTGGCTAATCCTGCAAAACCACCTCAAACAACAGTTCAGGTAAAACTGTCATTTTCTTGTGTGGGATAGTTGAGATAAATTCTGGTTGGAATACCGGGACCCAGTTCCCATTTTCATTTGTTTGGCAGAGCAGACATACGCAAACAGAACCAATTTTCCGGAGCGAGGGACAGGAGGCTCCAGTAGTGGTATTAACACACCCAATTGGCCACGAGACTGGGATGAAGCTGAAGCCACGCCTCTGTCCTCCACCCTTGATTTCCAGTTCATCTCAGTCTGCACAGCCCTCAAGAACTGGCTAGCCCGTCAGGCCTGGGGATAATCTTATTTTCGCCCCTCCCGAATGCTGAGTGAATGCTGAGTTTTACTGTCTAATTTGCTTTGTGCACATCTTTTTTTTGGTATTGTCCTACACTCCCCTTCCCTTTTTGATTGTAAGCCGCCCTGAGTCCCCTCAGGGAAAAGGGCGGCCTATAAATAAACAAATCAAAAATCAAAAAAATATCCTCTACTGGTACCTCCTTGCCTCTGGAAAGAAGCTCCCTCCTCTTGCCAGTAATTATCTCTGCGTGGTTCCTATTACTGGCCACCAAAGAGATCACTTTAAACTGCTGGGGACTGGAGAGTTCGGTCGCTGCTGCGGTGGCCATTCCGGCTCCGCTGAACACATGGCGTCGATCCCTGGGTCCTGGGCGATCGGGAGGCTTGCGGGCTTGGGATTTCCAGCCCCACGGTCCCGTCGCTCCGCTTTGCTGGCTGAAGTCTTCGGTGGCTGGATTCGAGCCGTGGCGATCCCAGAGCACTAGCAAGTGCGCGAAGAGGCTTTTGGAGACTGAGGGCACGCCGCGGAGCGGCGAGATGGCACATGGGCGTTTGGAGCCGAGCCAGCCTCGGAAGCAGCCCCCAGGCACGCTGTTTCTTGGCGTTGATGCAGGGGCTGCCTAGATGGGGAGAAAGCAGCATTGTTCCTGCCTGATTTCTCCTTTGCCTGTTGCAGCTGAAGAGAGTGAGTGAAGAGGCTTCGTAAGTAGAGTGAGTACTGCCACTTGGCAAAGATGGTGGAATAGGTGAGAAGGTCCCCTTCGGCTGCATGTTCCCCTGGGGAGCAATGTTTTTTTTCAGTGTGAGCGGAAAAGTATAGTGTGTGAGCTGCACAGTTTCATGCCTGAGCACCTAAGAGAGCCACAGTTTGAACTGCTGTCGCGTCTGCTGGACATTTGCGCAACCTTCCAAGCGTCAAGCGCCAATTGCGAGCGAGGTTTCAGCCCGATGAATGCCAGACATGAAAAGTGCCACTCAAACACTATACTTTTCCGCTCACCCTGGAAAAAAAAAAGGCTCCCTGCTCAGCTTTTAGATTGTTAGACTGGCTAGAGAGAGACATGGCACCAACAGGGTCCTGGGTCCTGGCATTTTGCAGGCAACCTGTCCTCTCACATTCCTTTGGAATGCAACCCATCACATGTGAATTAGATTTTGCCAATTATCCTATTAAAAAATAACGCTATTATTCTAAAATATGACTAACTCAATATTAAAAACTGTAAATATGTAATGCTGATAAATAATAGCAGTAATTGTTATTTAGTATGATTAAAATCAGTATTGATATATCAATATAATATCTATCGAAATTGACAATATACACTAAAATAACAATACAAATATATAATGTGGAATATAAATGTAATAAATATAATATATAAATGCATTCTGGCTCCCCAGGCTGGGGTAGCTCAAGATCCAGAGAATTCCTGCTGGGACTCTTTGGATGTGGACGATCTCCCAAAAGGATTGCAGAATCTTATTGATAGGGCCATCTCCTCAGGAATTGTGCCTGGTTTGCAGCAACAGGCCGCTCAGCCCTTAGCATTAGATCAAGGCAAGACCCCTAGAGCCAGATCCTCCCAGGGACGCCCTCCATCCACTTTTGTGAGCCGCCCCGTCTCCCCTTCCCTAATTAGTGAAGGCTCAGTAGCAGGGGATAAGGCCCAAAGGGACCCTGACCTAACTGATGATGAGGAAGATGACAAGCCGGATCCTCTGGCCTTCACTGACCTTTCCCCCCCTAATTTATTCTGATCTCTCCTGCGCAAGGCGCGTGTTATTGCATAGGTAGAAGAGGGGGAGCAGAGTAAAGGAGGAGTGAAGGAAGGGACTAAGGATGGAGCTGCAGAGGGGGATGCAGCAAAGAAACCTCAGGGCGTGGTCTTCTCTGAGCCCGAGGCTGTTAAGGAGGAGATCCCTGCTCCCCACCTCCTCCTGGAAGTGGTGAAGAAGCAATGGGAGAAGCCCACTGCTTTCCCAAACCCTGGCAGTAATGATAGACGTTTTTATAATATTGAGCCAGATTTTTCCCAGGCCTTACAGCTTCCCACTGTGGACCCACTGGTGGTTGCTTTGGCATCTCCTGCCTCTCTCGTGGCCAAGGATGTGGCTGACAACCTTAAAGCGGATGACAGGAAAACGGAGATGACACTGAGGAAGACGTTCCAGTCTGCAACCTGTGCCATCAAGGCAGCAGCATTGGCTTCATTCTTCAACCGCACAGCTATCTTGTAGATGGAGAAGATCCAGGAGCGCATCCCCCCTGAAGATGTGCAACTGAAAAATGAGCTGTTTTTTTCAGTTTTTTTGCCTCCTGGGGCATCTGTGCATTCTGTTTTTCACCTCCCCCACTTCCAAACTCGTTGGCCTTACCTTACAGTTCCAGCCCACAGGGCTCGCGAAGGGAAATCCTGCACTCGGCTGAAGGGTGGGTGGGGCAATGTGGGCGGGGCAGCCTTGTGGTCCCACACGGGCCGGATTAATGGCTTTGGCGGGCTGCATGTGGTCCGTGGTCCGTAGTTTGAGGACCCATGGTTTAAGGTTAAAAAATGGACAAGGAAGTGTGGTGGAATGTAGTCTGTATTCCCAGGAAGGAAGGGCTGCATTCCAGAGAACCAAGAGACAGCAAAAATTAGATAGTTTGGTTAGAAGAAAGTGAGTCATAGTAGCGCCTCCCTAGAACTTCTTAGAGTATATTTCTAATGATGCAAGTAGTTGATTTATTTTGTAAGAGTTCTGTCTGTAGGTGAGGAACAATAAAGGAAACTGCTTCAAAGTAACTGTGTGTTTTTCTTGGTTTTTGGGGACCTGACAGGAAGGGATATTAAGAAAGTCAACATGCCAGTGGAAAGCCTACATTTCTGATATTTTTTCCTTATGATGGAGAAAATGAGGAGAAATAAGAAGTTGAAAGCCAGCAGAAGGAACAAGAGCAGTGCTTTTAGGAGTCTTCCCCAAATTATTCTGATTTGTGATCCTGGGAAAATTCTTGACTGCTTTAAAGAGTTGCTGATAAGTGCTCTATGGGTGCTCAGAACTAGAACTCCATATAGTTCTAATTATTACTTTATCTGTTTTAAACTTTCTTAAATCATTTATTTGTTAAGCTTTTTGCAAAGAATTCTTGAATCTTCCAATCCTTAAAGTCTCTATTTTAGTAATCCAGAAAAACCATGAAACTCACCAATAGGAATTTTATCTTTGCTGCATAGGGAATCTCTCTTTATTTGTAGATTAATTGCTTCCAAAAATGGTTAGAAAATGAGGATGGCTAGATATTTTATCTATATAAGCTCTTGTGTTTGCTGGTCTAATGGAAGAAAGTTGTGAGTCTTAGCTGCTTGGCCCCTAAGCCAACTTCCATTTTCGCAGTTAACTCATGAGAAGCAACCGTACACAATACAAGTTGATTGTCTCACAATCTCTTTGATCCAAACAGATTTCACTGGGCAACAACTGCCCTCCAGTGGGCGTTCTCTGCTGTAATGTCTCTCAACACCTATCGAGATATCAGCCTGCCACATAATCCTCACTGAAAGCTAGATTTCTATATTTTCTAAATTAAACATCCGGGAGTATATGTAAGCATTCGCTTATGGCTTTAAACTAGCCAGTATTTCCTTTTCAGTGAGTGGGTTTGTATGTTAAATTGGAAGTTGAACAAATTAGTGTTAATTATGATCAAAGTGAAGCCTAAAGTAGGTCACATATCTTTCCAGATGAAACACACTGAAGCATGATTTTTCTTGCTTGCTTGCTTAGGTTTGAAATATTATTTATAGGAGGTTTTAGCTAACACGTTTCAAAGAGCAGTCCCATAATCAAAATGTAGTCCTTTGATTTGTAGTGAGTGACCTTGGCCTTTGTATGTCCTGGAAGGTTCTTTTTACATTTCCTTGAACAGGTTAAGATTTACCATATTTATGGTTTTGTTTGTTTTTTTGCAAGAAAGTTCTTATTTTTTTCTAAGAACTGTAATGAAAGAAAAATGAGTGGCATTTCTATTTCTCTTTTTATAAATAGAAGAGCAAATAATATACGTATTGTTGCAGAATCCAGAAAAATAAAATGGATCGGGAACACTAAAAACAAACTTGTAAACAAAGGATTTGTCAACTTCTGAAACGATCTGCAGTTGAACATTTTATTGGAGATATTAAAGCAAATAGGAAACGGCTGCCCTGAAGGGGAGAGCTGCATTAAAAGCGTGGGATAGAATTTTGTATTTAAATGGATAGAAAATAAAAATAGTTGCAAATAGAAACAGCAAATTCCCTTGTTTTGTTTGAGTGAAGGCGCAATGAAGAGAAATCCATGTACATTAAACTTAGCAATAAAGTTTTTCTATCCGAAAGCAAGTCTCCCTTTGCTTTTATACATTCAACAAAGACAGCTTTAGATGTTGTAGATGTATTCTTTATATACCACACAAGAAAAGCAGATATTTCCTACTCAAAGATTTTTCTCCAGATGCTGCAGAAATTGATACAGTGAAATTCAGCGTTATTAAATAGAAAAATTGGAAGAATCTTCAGCTTCTTGGATGAGAAGCAAAATGTCTTCAAAGAAAAACCAGAAAGTCCAGTTGCCTCTTGAAAAAGCACCTTTGGGTAAACCATGACCTGGATGACTGAGAATCTCCATAGATATTTTAAATACTACATATTGACTCCATTTCCCCACTATTGGAATCTCCAATGGCCTTCTCCAAAGTCACATCTATTCCTAAGAAGGATTCTTGAAGTTCAAGTTCCATTGGCTTGTGTGTCCCACGGAAGTCTATTGGTTTTTCAGAACTTCCTCTTGGGGACCCATTTAGTTTCATTGATAATTAGGAAGAGATTATATAAGGCAACCATAATCCATCTTCCTTGCTTCCTGAAAGGGGCCTAAAAAGACTTTTGTCCTCACCACTAAGGCCATAAGGTAAAGGTAAACGTTCCCCTTGCACATACGTACTAGTCATTCCCGACTCTAGGAGGCGGTGCTCATTTCTGGCTCAAAGCCGAAGAACCAGCGCTGTCCGAAGACGTCTCCGTGGTTATGTGGCCGGCATGACTAAACACTGAAGGCACACAGAACGCTGTTACCTTCCCACCAAAGATGGTTACTTTTTTCCTACTTGCATTTTTTCATCCGTTTGAACTGCTTAGTTGGCAGAATCTGGGACAAGTAATTGGAGCTCACTCCGTTACAGGATGCTAGGGAGTCAAACCGCCAAACTGCCGACCTTTCTGATCGACAAGCTCTCAGCGTCTTAACCACTGAGCCACCATGTCCCATAGCTTACACTAAAAAATAAAATTAAAAACCCAAAGCAATTTCAATTTCAGAGGAGAATAGAATAGAATAACAGAGTTGGAAGGGACCTTGGAGGTCTTCCACCCCCCCCCCCCAAAGTCCAACCCCCTTCGGGCAGGAAACCCTATAGTTCCATTTCAGACAAATAATTGTCCAATCTCTTCTTAAAAGCATGTTAGCAGTGTTAGAGCATCCGCAATTTCTGGAGACAAGTTGTTCCACTGATTGATTGTTCTCAGTGTCAGGAAATGTCTCCTTAGTTCTAGGTTGCTCCTCTCCTTGATTAGTTTCCACCCATACAATATGAGTACATCATATTGATTCAGTGAATGATCTCATTACTGCCTAGTTGTTACCAATTCCCAGTTTTAAGCAATAGTGAAAGCAGCTTTGTTCATTTACAAGAGAGCTAGTGAGCTTAGTTTAAATGAAATGCATTGTTTTAAATGTAAGAAAGGAAGATCAAATGAAGTACCCAGGACTCCCCCCTCCCCCCCCCCGCAAACAGAATCAGCAGTTGCACTGTTCTGGTTGACAGTTGCTATATCACTGTTGCTTGTTCTTTTCCTTATTCTTCTTCCAACAAATTTTGTAAATAACGTGTACATACTGTATTTTTTGGAGTATGAGACACTCCGGAGTATAAGACGCACCTTGGTTTTTTGGGAGGAAAATAAGAAGAAAAAAATTCTGCCTGTGCCTACCAGCATCCATGGTATTCAGCTGACACATGGTAACAAGGTCAGCCAATGAATAGGCATAGCAACTAAGTCAGCCAATGAGGGCTATTTGGACTCTTGAAATTTGCTGTGTGAGCAACAAGGAGACAGGAAGGAGCCTGACTTAGCCGAGAACTGAAAGTGAAACTGCTTGTGTTCTGCCTGTATTTACTGCTACCTTGGAAAACCTGCTTTTGGCAATGTATTGTATATTATTATTATTTTGAATCCTGTTGAATCAGTTATTGTGCTTTCTGAATGTGATCACTGCTGTAAATTCTGACCAGCCAGGTCAGCTTCAGCACTTATTGCAGCCTGATTCAGCACAGCTGATTGGCGGGTGGAATGCACTTTCGCAATACCCCCAATCAGCCGTTGCCTCCATGCCTCCTGTTTTTGGCCTCTGGTGGGGGTGGGTGGGGCTACATTCTGTGTATAAGATGCACCCAAATTTTCACCCTCTTTTTTTGGGGGGGGGGGAAAGGTGCATCTTATACTCCCAAAAAAACGGTAACGTTTTACAGTATTATCCCGTAAGAGCTGCAGTTTTCATTATAGTCTGTTCTTAAATATTAGTCCCCTATGAATTGACACATCATCTAAAATAAATAATTTCATTAGTGATTCAAGAGTCTAATTGAGCGATAATAGGAAGTGGGACAATAATAGAATAAGTGTACACCGCCCAGAGTCCTTTGTGAGATGGGTGACTGTAGAAATTTGAGCAATAATTAACAATAATTCCCATCCAGGCATTTAGAATATATTCTATGTATGTAAATCAGCATCCTTTTTTAACGGCTAAATAATCTCCTGTGGGGTGGAGTCTGGGCAACTGAATGGAGCCGGTTGTCGCCAATGTGGAGCAGTGTTCAGCAGTTGTTTTTTTCAAATCTGCCCAGAGAGAGAAATACATCTGCTTCTACCCAGGATCAAACTCACCGCCTCCTGATTGTGAGGCAAAGAGCTCCACCTCTAGGCTACTGCCCCACTCATTTTATATATGTAAATAGAGTCTATTAAAATAAAAAAGACACTTCTAGTTCAGTAACATAATACAATCCTTCTTAGAACAATTTGCAATGATTAACTTATGAAACTCTGTCCAGAAATGTTTATCTGAGCCAGTTTTGAGTTTCAGATGAAAAGTATGCTTTCATTGCATAATATTTTATAGTGCATGCTTTATTTTGGAAATAGATAAGCTTTAGAATGTTTCTGCAAATATTAAAGGGGTGGGGTGAATTGTATTAAACTATTTGTGTGTAGAGGATTTAAAAGTTCTAATCCCTAGCAGTCTAGTTGAAAAGGCAGAAGGCTCCTTGCTAAAGGGAGAGTAGATAGTGCTCTTCATACAATGCATAATTAATTTAGTGCTACAGTATTTATTTGTTCTGAACCTACTGCCAGTCACTTTAATTGGATGACCCTGAGACCCAGGCTTATGACAGAGGTGGGGGGAGGGGAATCTAACGTGGGTAAAGGAATGAAGGATTTCATAGTTTCAAATATAGCTGCACAATAAATTTTTATTACGTTATTATGATATTTGCAATTAAAGTTTCAATCCCCGTGTTTATAATCTTCCATAGCATGGAATTTGTCTATAAAAATATTGCTGCATTATATTGATAGTTTTAGTTAAGGAAATATATTCAGAGGATAGTATGACTTGAAGTCCGGTTAGAAGGAATGGTATTTATGTGAACTTGAAATATCTTTTCATGATGTGTTCAAGTTATAGGTACAGTACTTTGATTCTCATTTGCCATTATGGTTGGAAAGGTTCTGTTAGGGAGCATAAACTGATGTAAAGTCCATAACCCACCTAATCTATATCCCTCCTCCCAAATCCTAGAGATCTTCTTGCAGTTGGCTGCTTATCTATGTTAAACTTCAACTATTGACTTGGCTTCCTTGGAATAATTTCTGAGAAAGAAAGAAATTGTACGTATTGCCTAATTTTTCTCAACAGAAATCTTCAAGAGCATAGAAGACATAATAACACCAATCAAATATGATTATTATTTCAAGATGAACTATATAGCTGGTTAGATCAAATAATGTCAGTAGAAACAGATAACTAGAAAAATGAAAAGTAATCATCCTTAATTCAGTTTCAGTTGTCTTTGTGTAAGCTGCTGAAAGATGGTAAGGGGGCGGATAGCACATTCATCTTCTAAATGTAGAAATTTTATCTTGGCTCATACATACCTTGATACATTCATTTTTAAAATATTGCATATTTCTGGCTTTTTAAAACCATTGAAAATATTACAGGCTTCCTTCTCGGGAGTTTATATGAGTCTATACTTAGCTAGGCATGGAGCCTGCTTTCTTTAGCCTTGCGAATAAAATCTGATTATCCAACTACTATTTTGATTAACAAAAAGTCTTGTGGTGATAAATTTACTCCTACCCCATGGTGTACTGGCAAAATCAGCATTTCATTAAGCATACTGCTTATGATTTAGTTGCACACAGTGATGTTATTTCTGCAGATGTGGTAAAATCTGATCTCCTGAGCTCGTTTCTATGAAGCTGAGAGTTTTTCCATTGTGTTTTTATTTTCTGAATGTTTATTTACTGGAGTTTAGAACTCTCTCCCCAACCTAGAGGACTAGCCCACTGGGTTGCGTGTATCTAGGTGGAAGGCAAGGAAATTTATTAAATTAAATAAATTCATTAAATTATTTGGTGGTGATATATAGGCAGTAGTTGGAGAGGTCCAGTGGCCGAGAGGTGGCACCATGGGCCAGTCCTTTGCTGTTTTCAGCGCGACCCAGCGTGCCAGATCTAAGCACCCCATGGGTCGGATCTGGCCCATGGGCCTTGAGTTTGACAACCCTGGCCTAAGAGCATGCCAACTCTGCCTGATTGTAGAGGCTGGGCAGAAGCCATGGAAGACGGATGTTCCTTTAGATATCCCCTCCGATTTAACGTGATTTGTACACCTAGTTTTTTTGAGAAGGCAGGAATAGAATTTGAATGAATGGTAGCATACAAGCTCTTTAGAATCATAGCATGCTGGTTCTTAGAATCAAGATACCTCTATAGTAAACATTTCTCTCAAATCCATTTGATGTGCTTTCAGAATGTTCTGTATTCTTACAGTCTTAAAGCACTTCATACTTTTTAAATAATAACTTAGGATTTTATTTATTGATTCATTCATTTTATTATTCAATTTATATTGCCACCTCTTCGCTCATGGATGCTGTATAGCTAATACTGCTTTGTCTTATGAGGAAAGCAAATTTTTAAAAGCCATTTTCTTTGTGTTGTGTGATGGACTCTGTAGTCTCTGCCAATCATTGATGGAATGGCTCTCATTTCTGTTGCTTGCTTTCACTTATTAATATGTTGCTGTGTTTAAATGCCAGGTATGCCAGAAAGGGGTGGGGGTGGGGAGAGAAATTCATTTGTTATTTCTTAAACGTATTTAATTCTTGAATGTAAAATTGGTTTTTCAAGAGATTTGGCTTAGGAAAACTAAAAACAGTAAACACAATTTCAGGGACAACTGCCTGCAGGCCACGCATTGCTTTGAAGTCCATCTGGGGCTGCAGCATTTGTAGATTCATCAATTGAAGTCTGCAATCCCAAGTTTTATACACTGCAGCAAATTTGAAAAGTGACATAAACAACAACAAAAAAAGATGGTGGAGCACATCGTAAATATTAATTATATTTCCAATGCAGCATCAGACCTTTTTTTTTTTTTTTAAGAGAAAGAGCTAAATTTCAGAGAGATTAAGTGACCTGCTCAAGGTTAGATGGCATACTGTGTGCCAATTCAGTTCTAAACATCTTACTGTAATCAGATAGATTCCATGGAATCGCTTATAAACACCCCCCCCCCCAAAAGGGTTCATAGCAGATGGGTTTGCCTACATTTGAATATAAAACAAGGATGTGTCATTTTACAGCAAGGGGAGAATTGATTTGTGTTCTTAACACCCCCAGTTCGGAAAGGGTTACATCTGAATTGCCTATCTGCAGAAAGTGTGAATCATTCAGGGGAGGAGGAATGCAAGCTACTTGGTCCTTATTGTCAGGATTTCATTTTTTATTTTTTTACCCCAAACGGTTAAAGAGTTTCTGTCAACTGCCAAGATGCTTGAGCACAAAACAACCCATGGACTATAAGAATGCAGGAGCGTGTGAGTGTGTGTGTGTGTGTGATGGGAATGTGGAATGGAGGGGAAGCAACTTTGTGCATAGACTTCTTCTAGGCTGCTGCCTCTGCAGTGTGTATCTGCGTGAAACCTGAAGGGAGGGACAGGAACAATTGATGCTGCTTTCCCTACTGCCAATTCATCAGCTTCCACTGCAGGGGTGGTAAGAATTGGTAGCTATCCTGATGAATCCAAAAGGTCAGTATTGCCGATAAATCACCGACAGGAAGGTATTTGAGAAATGCTTCCAGCTACTTCTTGATGTGTGCCTGTGTTTTTAAATACTGTGATTTTAAACAGTATTTTTTTTTAAAAAAGCATTCCAGTATTTGAGGGGCACCAACTTTTTATTGGTGAAAAGGTGTAGCTATTTGATTATGCTTTTTCTTCCCAGAATACACAGCATTTGTCTAAATGGCGTCCTTTGTTCCCAAACTGCATTACTTACCTGCCTTCTGCCTTTGAAGGGGTAGGCTTCAAAAATTTCAGCAAATCTCTCTGCCCAGTTGCTGGATGGGCGTGGCCTAGTTGGCCTCCTGCACCACAGGGGAAGGGCATTTTTACCTTCCTCGGGCTCTGGAGGCTTTCTTCGCGCCTCTGGGAGGGTGAAAACCTCCTCCCCTGGGCTCTGGGCCTGTTTCCTGCCTTCTGGAACTTCCAGGAGTCCCGTTTTCCACCTTCCCTGAGCCTTCGCATACGCGCTGCACTTACTGTATCCAAAATGGGCCATGTGGAGACTCCTGGAAGGGGTGGGGTGGGCGGGGCCAGCCAGGGATGGGATTTGAAGGTTCTCCAAATTGGCTATAACATTAGCTACGGGTTCTCCCAAACCTGGAGCAGTCCAATCCTGTTTCTCTCCTATAGACATAAACAATGGCAGAATCTATTCTTTACAGTGTTTGGCTTAGTATTTTCTTATCCCTGGGTAGTACTGAAAAAGGTGGGAGTTTGATCTTTTTACAGGGCTGCTGCAAACTTCAAGCGATTCTCAGCGTTGATTTAAATAATGGTGTAAAAACCCTTTGCAAGTTTTGAAGGGATCCCTGTTTTGCTCTTCTGATAGTGCAAGAGTAAGATCAGTGTGGTTTGTCTTGCAGTGTGTCCCAGGGTTGCCTTTTGCATATTATATCTGTCACCATTACATCTCTATAGAGGCTTTCCATGAAAGCACAAGGAGAAAAGGAACTGGATTTTTAAGCATTCTGCCAGCAGTAGCTCCTGCTAGCAAAAAGGAAAGATATTTTCATTGATTTCCTCTTTCCTTTAGAGTTCTAAGGGACGCTTCCCCTCTTATTCCTGAGTAGACATCAAAAGTTCAAAGCTGATTTTGTGGGGAGGTAGAAGGGACTCCTGGGGAGGTGTGAATTAGCAAAAATTGCATTTTTTTTCCTTTTTCCCACCTTGGAGCTGACGTTTTATTTCAATAGAAACCCTTCTGTTCTTGAAAGGCCAAATTTGGATCCAGCCCATTAAATCTGTAATGCTATTGTGCTTGCAGTTATATAATTCGAATTCCTGTTGACATTCATTTTCTTTCATTAGACTAGCAAGCCAGGTTAGTTTTACAGAATGGAAGCTGGGAGAGAGGCACCAAGTAAAGTATGTGAAACGTATCTGTAGCGTAGAGACAACGGTAATGCTTTTGTACGGTTGGACTAGAGGACCTCCATGGTCCCTTCCCATTCTGTTTTCATCCTCCCCAGGCTCCCAGAAAGCCTCTCGAGCCTGGGGAGGGTGAAAAATGGGTCCATCGTGCCATCACGTGCCAAAAGCGGCGGGGAGGGCAAGGGTTGCGTGCGCATGCACGGGGGAGAGGGCACATAGAATTATGGGTGGGCACACGCATGCCCGACCTCTCGCACTCCTCCCGCTTTTGGCACACATTGGCAAAAAGGTTAGCCATCATTGGGATATATTCATCCTTAAAGCCATAAAGTAGTCTTATTTAAACTTGCACACAATTAATTTTGATCCTTATGACTGGGTGTGGTTCATATATCTCATAGGTTGTGGAAATATTTCTGTTAGATTTGCTAATGATGAAGTAATGGCTTACACAAGCAATGCGTAATTAAGAGCTTATAACTGTATACCGTAAATCCGATGCCCTTTGTTCTTCGGAATTGGAATTTTAAATAGAAGTTGCTTGGTGCTTCATTTCTTATTATTTGGTTTCACTTCCCTAATAATCATTTAATGATTTTTTTTTTAAAAAAAATCACAGGCAGCTCTAGCAAACTAGCAAAGAAAGAGCTCCTTGCTTAGCCAAGCTTGTGGGGATGGACGGATAAGATCAGACATGTTAAGCAGTTCAGGGGGAAAAGGTGTGTGCAGATTGAGACATGGGAAAAGTGTAGAAAGGGATTCCAGGTAAAGGAGAGGCTGTGATTGGAAGTTCAAGGAAGTGGGAAGGAGAAAAGCCTATTAACAGGTAAGGACAAAGTATTGGTTTTCAAACACTTGATGGGTCAGGTGAAAATAATTCAGAATTACTGAAGTCATTTCTCTTTATTTACCTAGGAATATTAAGAAATTTCTATAATTACTTAAATATACCATTTTGCATATGAAAGTGTCTGTAATATTTAAATTCAGTGCCTGAGGTTATGTAAGTTCTTGGGCTTTTCAAACCACAACAATATATTTGTGTTCAGACAAAAGGGCCTGACACTTTTCTACTTTAACTTATTTTTATGTCAATTTACTTTTGGGTTGCTGCTTGTGTGGCAGTTAATGAAAAGAATGATTGAATCTAGAACATTTTAAAAGGGATGCTGTGGCTCAGTGGCAAGGACGCTGAGTTTGTCGATTAGAAAGGTCGGCAGTCCGGCGGTTCGAATCCCTAGCGCTGCGTAATGGAGTGAGCTCCTGTTACTTGTCCTAGCTTCTGCCAACAAGCAAGGATGTAAAAATGCAAGTAGAAAAATAGGAACCACCTTTGGTGGGAAGGGAACAGCGTTCCATCATCTTCGGCGTTTAGTCATGCTGGTCACATGACCACGGAGATGTCTTCGGACAGCGCTGGCTCTTCAGCTTTGAAACAGAGATGAGCACCGTCCCCTAGAGTCGGGAACGACTAGCACATATGTGCGAGGGGAACCTTTACCTTTACCTGGAACATTTTATTTATGTATTTATTTGAATCCATTTGTTACTTCTGCTGTAGTAGCATGCTTTTATTGTTACTCAAAGTGGGTGAATATATCCAACATACCCTACTACTGTTATCCCCACAACAATCCTCTGAGGTGGTTGGGTTGAAAGAGAGCGAGTGGCTCAAAGTCACCTAGTTGGATGTCAGGGCTAAGGCAGGACTAGAATGCTAGAACTCACGGCCTCCCAGTTTTCAACTTTTTATTTGCACGAAAGGACAAAATCCATACCTTGATTTGAAAACTGTATGAGAGAACAGCTTTTAAAGTGATGCTTGTTTATGCCAGTGGGATAATGCTAAGAAGCATATTTAGGTCAAAAATATCAAATGCGGTATTTAAATACAGTTTGTCTAAGTAAAGCAGTCTGCCACTCTTCCTGAGCGGTATTTCTAAGATGTAAAAGAAAGCAATATTAGTCTTTTTTTAAAAAAAAATAGGGAAACTGATACCATTGAAAGTGCTATTTTTTGCTAAATGGTTTATGTACAACAGGCAACTCAACTATACAATATTATTGATAAATATTTTATAATATATCTTTTGACCTTGACATGCTAACCAGATTTATTGACCTTAATTTTCTTCTTTTCAGTGTTAATTTCCACTGAATATGCTCTGTCATGTCCTCTATGTTTTGCTGTGATTGACTGGATGCTGAAACATTATTTGCCCTTTGCTTTCTCAGTGTTGGGTTCTCATCCGTGCAGGAGTAATGACAGATAGTCCTTGACTTACCACCACACTTAGTAAGAAATGTGTTAAGTGAATTTTGCTCCATTTTACGACTTCTTGCTACATTTCCTACATAAATCACTGCAATTGTTAAATTAGTAACTTGGTTGTTAAGTGAATCTGGATTTCCCATTGATTTTGCTCATCAGAAGGTCGCAAAAGGGGATCACATGATCCCAGGACACTTCAATTGTCATAAATATGAGCCAGTTGTCAATTATGTGACCATAGCGATGCTGCTACGGTCGTAAGTGTGAAAAATGATCTTAAGTCACTTTTTTCAGTGCCGTTATATCTTCGGTCATGAAGCGAACTGTTGTAAGTTGAGGACTCTGTACTTTTCCTTGTTCAGTTGCTTGAAGTAATGTTAAATTTCCTTTTGTCTTCATAAAATACTGTATCCAGTTTGTCTTGAATGTGTCAAACTTTGTCCATGTCCAAAGATCACATCCTAGATACTTAAACACACCGAATATCACATAGGTTGTATTTGAACAGTGGCTTTCCTTTGTATTGAATTGAGTTGCACGGAAAAGTCAGCTTGTAAGTAGAATTGATTTTACGTGACAATTTCGGTTATGCATCAGTCCTGGAATGCTTCTGAAATCCTCTTTATGTCAGCCTTGTTTCAGCTCATATACTTTGTGCTAAATGGTGGTTTAGGAGGGCGCATGGATTTTTGGTAAAAGATGGGAATTATAAAAGCTGATTCATTAAACCTTTTTTCATTCAAGCTTTTGGAACTCTTGAGGTTCACAGTTAAGGCTGAAAAAATGTTTCTGAAGCTATCCTTCCCTCCCCAATCTGTATATGAATATTAATAAAACATGCCTTTTTTACTCTTAATTGTATTCAGATAATTAATCTTATTTATTAAATAGGAAGTCAGCAATTTTCTAAACCACAGTGGATTGAAAGAACTTTGATTAAATAGTCATGCTCCTTGTTTTATAGAAGATAAGTTTCAGCAGACCTCAAGGTGATTGAAGTCTGAATGGTGTAGAATTTGATTTTCATTCTGAGATGCCAAAGGGAGATTTAAAATTCATCTTTAGTTTTGTACAGACTGTTCTGTGTGACAGGGTATCTGAACAAGAGGAAAGCTATGAAATGTAGCTTTTCTATGAAATAATACCGTCAACTTCATGCTTCTTGTGACGTTTAGCAGAAAAAATTATTTCGGTTACCAAAACATTTTAGCAGAGGGCACATATATCTGATGAATATATGTGTATATAGATATTGTGTGTACGTGTGTGCATGCCGTATTAAGAAAATACATTCAGGATAATTTGAGTATTCTTAGCTGCTTGCTGTGTGCTTGGTAAACTATATGGATGGACCTGCCTGCTGGGAAGTTTTTTTCGTAGGCATTTCACTTCATTTTTAAATTATTGTTAAACAGGTTTATGTTTTTGAACAAGCAACTCCCAGAAGAGGACAGCAGATTTAGGTTTTGTTCTGGAATCGTTCTGAAGAGCTAGAGTGGTGGGGTGGCCTAGAGGTGGAGCTCTCGCCTCACAATTAGGTGGCTGTGAGTTCGATCCTAGTCTAGAGGCAGATATTTCTCTCTCTCGGCACAATAAGAATATATCTGCTGACTATAACTCTGCAATGGCGACAGGAAGGGCAGTAAACACTCAACTCCATTCAGCTGTCCAGACTCCATCCTGCAAGGGATTATGGGGTCATTAAGAGATGATAACGATTGTTCTGAAGAGCTAGATCCTATGCAGCATGGAGAGTCCAGCCTGAAGTTGCTGTACCATCAATTTTGAGGAGAGATTTAAGTCATGGCTATCCAGGAAGACATTGTCTTTTTACTTCCATTTTGTGCCATTCAGGTTTAGTTTATAGATGACAGTTTCAGTGGCTTAGGTACAATTGTGTAGCACAACATTGCATGTGCAACAGTCTTGCCCACTCGGTGCACCTGCTACTTTCAGCCTGAAAGGACTGTCCTTCCAGTTCCAGAGTTTCTGAAAGTTTCATCTCCATTTTGTCATCTTCAACAAGAAATAAATCGCCAAGTTTTTGAAGTGCCCAACATTGTAAATTGCTGTATTTCGCGCATGTTCTATTATTGTAGCTGCAGCTTTGGGCATTGGACATTTGCTTTAACATGTCCGCTTTTTAAAAAGAGAAAAAGTGACACGTAACTCCTAAGGAAGTATCAATAGTTGTGCTGCCAAGATGCTACCAGGGGAAGGCTGACCCAAATTTTAAAAACTTGAAATGATAAATTGTTGGATTCTCGGGAGCTCTCCCCATAGTACATCAGTATAGGCTCTTGTTATTTGTTCTAAATAAATTAAAGGGAATAAACATTGAAAGCTTATAAACGCATTCCCCAAAGACTAATATTGCCAAATAAATCATTCCTTCCTTCCAAGAAGTCTCATTAGTTAGGAGTATGCTATAAAATAATGCACATTAGCATTTTAGGGTTGACATTGGGAGATTCTATAATTTTTTAATCTTCTAGAATCAGGGATTTATTAAGACAGCCAAAAAGTCCTCATTCTTTTATAATTACTTTTCTAGAGTTGCTGGCAATTATTGCTCTAATGCTTAGTGTGTGTTTCCTAAAGATTTATGCAGGACCATCATTTGGAACAATAAGTGCACCAGTAATCATAAAAGAAACAGGTAAGAAATAGTTCAGGCTGTGTATTTATTCAAAATGTTTTGCCTCTAGGTTTTCAGGAAGTGATCATCTAATATTTATTTACTTTTATTATTTGTGTGATTATCACATCTGAAGGACAGTGGGGTCTTTTGGGTGACCTGTATTGCATGGAAAGTAGAATTAAATCTTGGAACGTGTGTTAAACTGATAAAACAAAAGAATTCTGTAATAAAACGAGCAGAAATATTAAGGAAACTCAACTCAGATAAATTTTAGGATTAGTAGAACAATAACAGTTTCGGTAAATTTATTTTAGTCCTCCAGATACAAATAGTTAATAGGATCAGGATTTTGTTTTTACTTTGAAATCTTTGCAGTTTTCTTTTTCTCCTAGAATTGCCGCTTTGTAGGAATGACATAATTCAACAGAACTGTAGACATTTTACATGGGAGCCGTTTGATTCAACTGAACAGACAGCATAATACTAGAATAAACTTGAGCGACTGATTTCCACACGTTTAAAAGAAGTGTCTGTAGTACCATCTGTTGAAAGTTGCCAAAATAACTTAAAGTTATTTAGCTCATGTCATTAATGTTATAACTCTTTAAGGTGTGATAAATACAGCAACAGCATTAACAGATGGGAGAAGTGAGACATAATGAAAATCATCATATTGTTGCAGGTAATCCTCTACTTAACAATAGTAATTGGCACCGGAACATCCGTTGTTAAGTGAGGCGGTCACATAATCGGACCTGGGTACCTGAGAGACCGCGTCCTGCCGATTACCTCTCTCAGACCAATTAGATCGCACAGGTTAGGTCTCCTCCGGATTCCATCTGCCAGCCAATGTCGGCTGGCGACTCCCCGGGGCAGAGCCTTCTCTGTTGCAGCTCCAGCCCTCTGGAACGAGCTCCCTGTTGAGATCCGGACCCTTACTACCCTCCCGGCCTTCCGCAAAGCCACCAAGTCCTGGCTGTTCCAGCAGGCTGGGGGGGGGGGGTGAGAAGCATTTACCTCCACAGAAATTGTGAATGTTGGTTTTGTTTTTAATATGTCGTCTTTGTCTCGTTTTCCCCCTTTCCCTTGTCTTTTGTGAGCCGCCCGGAGTCCTCCGGGAGTGGGCGGCATACAAGACAGACAGACAAATAAATAAATAAATAAATAAATAAATAAATAATATGATGTCACATGACCATATCGCTTACCGATGGCATTCCCAGCACTCTTTGTTGCTATGTTAACCGAATTCATTAGCCAAGGAACCACCCTGAATTAAGCCATGTCTTGGTTTGTCCCAGTTCCGAGCCTCCCTTCTTCCAAGGTAAGGGACTATGTCAACCCCCTCAAATGCCAGTTCCCTGACATTTCTGCCCTTTTGGCCGCCCGATACCCTCCCTAGGACAATTTTCAAGTAGTACAACTGAGGAATATTGAAAGAAGGTACTGAAATCCTTTTGCTCAGTGTTGTCAGTGACTCTTGATCTTAAATGTTTGCAATAGGTCTCTGTCTCGATCCGCCTTTGCTAACAAAACTGAGTTTTCACACATGCCATTGGAGAGAAGATTTTAATTTCGCTTTCCTTTTTGTGCCACATAAGGTGTCAGAGTTCCAAATATCATGCAGAATTAAATCAGCGTCTCAAGGCAGAACTATCCTTAAAGTTCCAATTTAATAAGACCGATATCTTGGCAACAAACTCTGGAATCCCCATCTAAAAGCTTCCTGGGATTCCACCCAGTTGAAAGTACATAATCTTATCCCCACACCCACAAATCCATCACATGGTCCAATCTTCTTCGGCCACGCTGGCATCTCCACCCAGCTGGTTCCAGTCAGGTGCAGAGGTGCAGAGACAAAAGATGACCTTGGGCTTCTAAAAAGGAATGACAACAACACATTCCACAATTCTATAGGTTCGCCATCACGGGTATAGAGGATTTCTGTTTTAAAGTGGAGGCTGTGCCCAAATAATTTTGTATTAATCTGTGAAATCTCTCTTGTACTAGAAGAGGAAAAAAAAGAAAAAAGAAAAATATGCAATTTGCTGCTGACCTTTGCTGCATCTAATTATCTTTTCACCATTAACTCCCGTTATGCAGAGAAGGGTATTTTCATTAGCAGGACTTAATGCTTTATCCTTTATGGGGTAAGTTTATGTTGGCCGGAAAGTTTTAATAACCTTTCATATTCTGAATTTCTCAGTTCAAGTCTGAATGTGATCCTCTATAGCAGTGTTTGTCAACCTTGGCAACTTGAAGATGTCCGGACTTCAACTCCCAGAATTCCCCAGCCAGCTGTGTTGGCTGGGGGATTCTGGGAGTTGTCCACAGGGCTTAAAGTTGTCAAGGTTGAGAAACACTGCTCTATATCCTCTTTATACCAGACCCTTATACCAGACTTGGTTATCTTTTTACTGCTTCCTCTCCTTACTAAATATTGGCTTGAAATTGAGGTTATGTGCCTTTTGCAAATGGATTGTTTCCTGAGATTTCCAAGAACATTGGTAAATTTCTATTTAGTTGTGATTGCTGAAAGTACGGGGTTTGAAATGTACCCACGCTTGGATGGACTAGCTACTTAGGCCTTACATAGAAGATAATCACTAACCTTTGTACTTCTACTATGTTAAATTTATTATTTTATTCTATTGCCTTATATTCTATCACTTTGTTCATTTTTATTTTCAGCTGTGGATCAAATACACAGATAAAAATAAGAGCTTCTTAGTGAACAGATCTATTTATTGTGGTATGTGGGAAGGTAACTTAGGGGAAATGTAAGCTTCTAAATTGGTGTCAATTTTGCACTTGTGGGCACTTGGTGCAGTGGATTGCAACTAAATATATTCCAAAAAACACATTTTCTCTGGAAATCAGGTGGTTTTAGCTTAGGTTAAATAGAAGAGAAATACAAGCTAAGATTTGTAGTCCACTAAAACTGAGCCATTTATTTATTGCTGCAGTATAATCTCATTTCCCCATAAAGATTAAATGGAATATGAAACTTTCATGCCTTGCATCATAAAGACTTGAGGTATAGTAATTAATATTGAGTCTTGTTCAATAGGGTTGTCCTTTTAATCTTTTTCCATGAATTAATGAGCATGGCCTTGGGATTAGGAAGACAAGTTGTCTGGCTCTGACACACTTCTGTATCTTCTGGAAAAAAAAAGTTTTCTATTTAAAAATAACCTCGAGAACTCCTGTTTGCTTTTATAAAGACCACAGCTGGATTATCTCTCCTTTTCCAGGTAGTCCTTGCATAACGACTGCTTGCTTAATGACTGCTCGAGATTACAGCGGAGCCCTCAAAAGCTACTTGAAAACAGGTTCCAGAGGTCTCATGGTCACAACAGGGGCTGGTTTCAGTGTTCCTCAATTTACAACTTTTTTGTTGATTGCTGGTCTCTGTGGCCAGTTTCCAGACCAAAAATTCCCGCCCATAGCAATACATTTACTCAGTGTTCGCTTTATGACTGTGGGGTTCATTTTACGACTGCTGTATAAAAAGTTTGCAGAATTGGGTTTGGTCGTGTGGGGTGCCTCCATTTATGACCGTCGGGATTAAATATCCCCTTTTCTCCTTGGGGATTAAATAAAACAATTGAACAATTATTTTGTGTACTTTGCCTCCTGAACAGGTTTCCGTCTCTCCATGAGGTGGCACAAAATTTCATTTTCCCTGTCCCAAGAGCCAACATCTATTCTGCCTCCATAATGAGATGATCAAATGGTGGTATCCTAACCCCTTAATATCTTTATCTCTTACTGATTTTATTGTAGTTTCTTTGTCTTGAATCAGGCAGCAAACAACTGTCACACCTGGAAGCCATCTTTTACCTTTGGGACTTTAGGCCTGCCACATTTTCTACTGTGGGAAAATGGGAGGGGGAAAATTATACAGAGTGTGGGTGATATATAGCCATAATAACATTCTTTCTCAGAAAGCCAAGGTCATCTGGCCCTGTAGCTGCGATGAGGTGACTAGGAGGTAACTCCTGGTTTGGATGGTACCTGATTGGGCCATGTGATGGACATGTGGGTGCTGAGCAGGGGGTTGAAGTTTCTTTGGGGTGGTGAAAACCTGGAAGCTTTCAGATTCAGGGTTTTCCAGATGTGCCAGTATGACATCTTTAATAAAATGGAACTTTGACGAACCTCAAGCCTCGGAGTCTTTTTTTGTTGGGGGTACTACTTGGAACCCTGACATTAACCTGAATCTCCTTTAAAAATCTCTAGCAGCTCCAATGAATTCTGGGGTGCTCTCCGTGGTCCTGAGCCCCAGAATCCAACCTAACCCGGGTGGCGTAAAGTCTCAGGGAAGATGGAGGAAGATTATTTGTTGTTGTTGTTGTTGTTGTTGTTGTTGTTGTTGTTGTTATATCACAGTGACCAGTTGTTTTGCTGGATTTGGCACTGATTACTAGTCGGGCCCCACCCAGGGGCCTAGGACGTTGTAATGTATTTTCGTAATATGCGTGCGGATCCAAGCAGTGCGGCTTTTTGCATTTGACTGATAGTAATTTTGTCAATTTTTAACTGTTTTAAATGTAATTCCAGTGCTTTTGGAATAGCACCTAGTGTGCCGATTACCACTGGAATGAACACTGCTGGTTTGTGCCATAATCGTTGAATTTTGATTTTTAAGTCCTGGTATTTCGCGATTTTTTCATGTTTGTTCTTGTCAATTCTGCTATCACCTGGTATTGCGATGTCTATGATTGTAACCTTGTTTTTCTCAACCAGTGTGGTGTCTGGTGTATTATGAGGTTTATTATTATTATTGTTGTTGTTGTTGTTATTATTGGTCACACCCTAAGCCTGATGTTTAGATTGGATTTGGCATTTTTATTCACCTATAGAATGGAACCCAGACGATGTTTGATGGTGTTAAATGTTATTGTCGCCAAATGTAAACTATTCCAAGCAAAGTTATCTTTTGCAATTGGCTGATAGTGATTTTGTCAATGCCCATGGTGTTCAAATGGTGCTCCAGTTGTTTTGGGATTATTATTATTATTAACTAAGGGAAAAGCGATAAAAACATCAGAAGGGGGAAAACGAGAGAATGATTTTAATATCTTATTTCAGGAATTCCTCCTCCCGATTGCCTTAATAACTCAATGTTCTCATATTAATTCAGATTCAACAAAATTAAATTGAAAACAGGTTTTGAAGTCGGTAAATGTCTCTGATTTTTATATTATTAAATTAGCAACGAATCCTGTTTTAGACAGCAATTTCAGAATAATTTCACATGGGACAAAGCCTAGTTGTTCCACTACTGGCAAGTTGAGAGCTTTCTGGCCTAGTATTACGATTGAATTAGCATAATGTCATGGTTAAATTAGATTAATCACAGATGAATTATTCAGTGCCACCGAAGCAACTTTTCTTCTTTAGCAAATCTATTTAGAAAACCATTCTTAAATAGCAGGTGAAATGATGTAATATTTGAAGTACTTTTTTTCAGTCCTGACAGGTTGACTCAGCCTTCCATCCTTCCGAGGTCGGTAAAATGAGGCCCAGATTGTTGGGGGCAAATAAGCTGACTCTGTAAACCATTCAGCGGGTGGTGTATGTATAAGTCTTATATACGTATACTTGTATATGTATACTTGTATACTTGTATATAAGTCCAAGTGCTGTTGCTAAGTGCTAAAACATTGGTATCTAAATCTCTATCACCATCTTTTAACGACCCCATAATCCCCTGCGGGGTAGAGTTTGTGCAACTGAATGGAGCTAGCAGAGTGTTTAATGGCCGGATTCCCTTCCTGACGGCTGTGCAGTGTTTTGTTAAAGCAGATATATTCTCATTGTACCCAGAGAGAGAAATATCTGCCTCTACCTAGGATCGAACTCACAGCCTCCTGATTGTGAGGTGAGAGCTCCTCACCTCTAGGCACCACTCCTATCTAACTCTCTACGTACGTACTATCAATATTGCTAGGCTGCCGGCTGCAGCTTAAGTCTTCCAAATGTACCCAAGAGGGGGAAAAATGATGACTGAAATAAGATAAAGGTTGAGGGTCCTCATCTCTGTTAAGCGAGAGGCACATTTGGCATTTTGAAAAGACGGGCGTGGTTGTGGTGGCAGATGGGATTGACTTTGGGAGACAGTACCATGTTTCCCCAAAAATAAGGCAGGGTCTTATTTTCTTTTGAACCCCCGAAATAAGCACTTGGCCTTATTTTCAAGGAGGTCTTATTATTTTTGAGGTGCAGGAGGCAGCCGAGCTTGGTGACCTCATGGCTGCTGCTGTGCGGCAATATTTTCGGGGAGGACTTATTTTCATCCATGCGCTCAAAGGCCCCATTGGGCTTATTATCGGGGGAGGTCTTATTTTCAGGGAAACAGGATAGGAAGAGCTGCAGCTAACACAATAGTCAGTTAAATTTTTTTTTAAAAAAATTTATTTTATTTATTTTTTTCAAAACAAACACAACACATAAAATCTTCCTTCCTTACATACTGTAGAAAGTGTATCAGTTGGTTATAAAAGGCTTTTGTGCATCTCTTCCACAGTCATCAAACACAATTCATATTAACTCAAGTATTTTAACTCAGATATTTATACATGTTGCCCCTGTACTATAATTTGACTATAATTATTTAAAAGTCCATCATAAAATATACCAAAATTTAATACATAACCACATACTGGCATTTCATTAATATTTCAAAAATCCTCCGATAACACTGAATCCTTATGTCCCATTCTAGCTAAACATCCATAATATTTAATAACAGACTTTTCTAATCCTCCTTTCCAAATCACTGTTTGCAATTTTCATCCAGTTTCCTTATGTTGTACCCATACATATATATAGGTTGTCATCATTATCCCTCCTTTATTTGACTATATCCTGTATCATAACATTTTACCCCTAATAATCAAAGCTTAACTGTATCTAACATAATTCTTTTTTATTAACTTTTATATATAATCCAAAAGGATTTCTAATCTTCCTTTCAATAGTCAGTTAAAATTTGAGCCCAAAGGAGGAAGGGTTACACAAGATTCTCAGAAGAGAAGTGGTGAGACCCCTCCTCAAGAAGCCTTCTTTGGATCCAGCTATTCTTAAAAACTATTGTACAGTCTCCAACCTCCCTTTTTTAGGGAAGGTTGTTGAGAAGGTAGTGGCCCTCCAACTCCGACGGACCTTGGATGAAGCAGATTATCTAGACCCTTTTCAGTCTGGTTTCAGGCCTGGTTATAGCACTGAAACCGCTTTGGTCGCGCTGACCGATGATCTCTGGTGGGCCAGGGATAGAGGACATTCCTCTATCCTACTGCTCCTTGACCTCTCAGTGGCCTTCGATACCATCGACTATGGTATCCTTCTGCGACGGCTGGAAGAGGTGGGAGTGGGAGGCGCCGTTTTACGGTGGTTCTCCTCCTACCTCTCCGACAGGTCACAGTTGGTGTTGGTTGGAGGGCAGAGGTCGACTCCTAGGCCCCTTAATTATGGGGTGCCGCAGGGGTTGTTCCTGTCCCCCCTCCTATTTAATATCTACATGAAGCCACTGGGTGAGATCATTCGCCGGCATGGGATTAAATACCATTAGTATGTGGACGATGCACAGTTGTATTTGTCCACCCCGTGCCAACTCAGCGTAGTAGAGTGAGTGCCTGTTACTTGTCCCAGCTTCTGCCAACCTAGCAGTTCGAAAGAACATAAAAATGCAATTAGAAAAATAGGGACCACTTTGGTGGGAAGGTAACAACGTTCTGTGCGCCTTTGGTGTTTAGTTATGCCGGCAACAGAGATGTCTTCAGACAGCGCTCGTCCTTTGTCTTTAAAATGGAGATGAGCACCGTCCCCTAGAGTCGGGAACGAATAGCACATATGTGCGTGGGAAACCTTTACCTTTATCTTATTTTTACTTTCAGCAAGCCAGCTGAATGGTTAAAAAAAAAAGGAAGGTCAGGTGGAACAGGGAGCTGGTGGGCCTCAGGGAAGGTGCCCACAGAAGCATTTGTGCCCTTAGAAGGTATATTGGGGGACCGACGATAGAACTTTATGAATTATTGAGAATTATTAAAAGTGTTTAACTTAACTCAAAAGATTCAGTTTATTTATGAGTTCATCTTTTTCTTCAAGAATGATGAAGTCCTCTTTACATGCAGAAGAGGATGATTTTGTGCCTGAGCTTCAGAGAAGTATCCATCCCCGTGAAAGACCAGATTGGGAGGAGACCCTCAATGCAATGGTAAGGCATTATTAACAATATTATTGGATACATTCTGTTTGTAGTTATTTAAATGACCTGCGATGTGTAGAATTTTTGAAAATGCACTCATTACTTGTTAAGCTGGAAATGTTTCATCTTTGGATGCACTCCATATATAGGGGGAAGATGATGTGCCTACTGAGTCTGTTCCATTAAATCATCTTGGATAGCATAGCCTGTGATTATTTATTGTCAATAATGCTGCAGTGATTCTCAGGCTTCATTAATTTCTCCTTTAGCTACCATCCACAAAATGTGATCCCTCTCCTTGAGGAAGTTAATCTTACAAGCATACATATTTATTAGCATTAGAAAATCTAGCCTGGAAAATCCTGACGATGAGAATTTAAGATAGTCCTCACTTAGTGACCACAGTTGGGACAACTCCTCCATTAAGCAAAACTGAGTGGGAAATCACGTGACCCTGACTGGTAATCAGTTTCACATCTTCAGGCTTTTGCCTCCCAAGCACCCCCTTGCCCTTTGGAATATTCACTCGGATGTTGTGATAATTGGCTTGAAGGAAATTAATGTTTGTATTTACATTCATTGGTGAGGAAGGGATTACAAGAGAGTAAGCAGGCACAGTGTGGAAAACAGTGTGTTAATCCTGACACTCATGAGTACATTACACAAATACTCCATTGTGTGCTTGCTCACTCTCTTATAATCCCTTTCTCTCTGCTCTGTGAAGTAGGGCAAAGGAAGTATGTTTGTTTTCTGACCCCCCCCCCCCCGTACGGTGAGTCACGCCGACACAAGATTACTGCTAGACAATTTATTCACAGTAAATTAACACACCAAAAAGACTTTGGCAGCAACCCAGACTTCCACAGATAAGAAATACACACAAGAGCTTCTCCAGCTTTAGTATAATAGTTGTGTCCTGCAAACAGCCTCCTCCCAAAGTCTCTTCTTATATACTCTCTTGGGAGGAGCCTAATCACAACCACCTGGCCCCAATTATCTTCTGTATCTCTGTAGTTGCTGTCGGCGCTTATCTGCCCGTCTTTGCCTGGCGTCTGGGACCAACTCTCTTAGCTCCTCCCCACTGCTTCAGGGCCTGACGTCAGGGACAAACTCCCTTTGGCTTTCACCGCTGCTCCATGCCTCAGGCGCCTCCTGATGGCCAACCAGCCTCTCTGGTCCCTGCTCGGAGTCTGAACCCTGTCCAGGGTCCTCCACATCTTCCAGAGCCGACTCATAGGGTCCTTCACTATCGGAGTCTGTTTGCAGCTCTAACGGCTCCTGCTGGGCCACAACAGTTTGCGTGTACATGTGTGTACATGCACGCATATTATGTACGTATATGTAGACATCCATCATATTGCGAAGTGCATGCCATGTAAAAAGGGCCTCATCTATTCTATACTGCTTTTCAATGAAGATGTTTCTTCATTGAGTAGATCTCATTGTTTCAAATCTGTAAATGATAAGTGTTTGTGTGGGGAAGGAAGAGTTTTCAAAATGCTTAAATTATAAAGCGGTAATTATGCAGTAATGTGGACTAATTGGCGTAATGTGAATACTAGTCGGAGAGCCGCATACTTACTTATAGTAGCTCTTATTAATGCAGAATATCACTGTCAACCATTATTGTGATGATTTTGTACATGGATAAGAAAGACCAAAGTGTCACTCGGTTTGTAGAGATGACTGGGAGGAAGACACTGAAAAGTACTTCCTGTGATTGCCAAGAAAACTGCATGATTGTGTCCATACAGTTGCCAAGAGTCAAGCCCACTTCAGGACGTTTTTACTTTTAAGAACATCTACTTTTCTTTTCTTAACGATGCTGATGCCTATTATTTGCTTTTGTTATTCAGTGATCATTAGAATGAACCCCAGGGAGACCGCAGTTTTTCATAGTGAGTTAACTATTAATTGGTTTAATAGCTGAACATCTTCTGTTTCAGATCTTTTCCTAGTGTTATGAGGCTGTTCTGCTTGTTTTTCTGGTTGATAATTAAATGGCTGTTAAATACATTTTTTGGTCTTCCTATTTGAATACGGGAGCTTTAGTAATTGAACTACTATATCTTCGTCGCAATTTTGTTCTTCTGAATGACTTTGTTGTTTTTGTTTGTGCAATACTGGGAAGCTGTTTGTACAGAAGTTGTGGTGGAATAACTGTTGTCTTCGTTAGGAAGATGACATTGAATGCAAATTTTATACTATTTCAAAGATGTATTGATTTGTCATTAATAGAAAGTATCAAAATGATTTTCTTGTTATTGCTTTTTTAAAAAGATGTGCATTAAATACAATATTTTTTTGGGGGGGGGGGATGCTTTGTTTTCCCAGAAATAGCAACTTTGGTGTTTGATCGATCAAATCTACTAATATTAGTTTAGTGAACAACCCTCTGCCAGTGAAAACGGAGCTCTGGTTTTGCTGGCAAAAGCACTGCGGGCCAGTCCGCTGTTTCCAGGGCAGCCCTGCGGGCCAGATCTAGCCCCTGGGCCTTGAGTTTGACACCCCTGCTCTAGATGACTGAGCATGAAGGCAGTTGAATCGAACGTCGTCTGTTAGGCTGTGTTATATTAACCAACGCTGGCTAATTCTGAGTACTTTAAGTTGCCATTTGTAAAAGTAAAGGAGAATGGGATACTTATTCAAGTAGTATTCCCCCCCAGCCCCCCCGAAGATAAGTGTTTGTAGTGAAACTATCAAAATCACACCTATTTAAATGCTGAATGTGGGATGGGTCATTGTGAAAGGTGTCGAAATGCGGAAGTCCTTTCTGCCCCACAAAATAAAAGGAAACAGGAAGGAGGCAGACGAACTACGTTTCCCAGAATGCTCTCTGTTTCTGCGCCGACTCCCTGCGTCTGAAGCCTTCAGAGCCAGCAAGAGGGTAGGTTTCGAGGTCTCATGGCTTCGGTTGGGCTGCAGCTGCGGGCTGGTGTCTGCTCCTCGCTCTCCAGCCTTTCACGGTCGTGGCTGACGGTCAGAAACTATGCTGCCAAAAAAACTGCTAAGCCAGACTAGAAGGAAGCCCCTTGGGCATCCTCCATGGTTGGATGGTGGTGGTGGGGCATCTCAGAAGAGCCTTGCATGCCTGGACAACCATTTGTCTGAAACGGTACTATAGGGTTTCCTGCCTGAGCAGGGGGTTGGACTAGAAGACCTCCAAGGTCCCTTCCAACTTTTGTTTTTTATTCTGTTATCATCTTGCCATTCTGCTTTGTTGTACTTTGCAAAAGGCAGCCTGATATGAAAATCCCGTTCAGTGGTTACCTGTAAACAAATCATGGTTGGATGATTGGTAATGGGAAGGAGCCAGCAGATGTTTCCTCGCCAATTAAGCTGTTCTGCAGCTGTGGCCATCAAATGACTTTCAGACTGTCACTGTGTCTCGGACTAAAATATCTCATAAGACTTCAGTGTAAGGGAATTGGATGCTTTGCAGGTGAGGAGAGGAAGGTGTAACACTATGGGTAGAAGAAGTTCCACCAGCGTAGAAGTTGTCATGCTTGTTTGGTCAGGTTGTAGACCATTGGACTCTTCATTGTAGGCAACATGAAAGAAGGAACCTTGATTTATCTTTATTTTTTTCTGCATTCATTGTTTGTTTTACATTTAGTTAAATTTGCGGACGACCAGTTCTGATCTGAAAGTTGGCCCATAAGAAAGGCTGAGCGCCAAAGAATGGAGGCCTTTGAACTATGGTGCTGGAGAAGACTCCTGCGAGTCCCTTGGACTGCAAGGCGATCAAACTGGTCAGTCCTAGAGGAGATCAACCCTGCCTGTTCTTTAGAAGGCCAGATCCTGAAGATGAAACTCAAATCCTTTGACCCCCTAATGAGAAGGAAGGACTCATTGGAGAAGAGCCCAATTCTGGGAACAATTGAGGGCAGAAGAAGAAGGGGACGACAGAGAATGAGGTAGCTGGATGGAGTCACTGAAGCAGTCGGCGTGAGCTTAAATGGACTCCAGAGGACAGGAAGGCTTGGAGGAACATTGTCCATGGGGCTGCGATGGGTCGGATACAACTTCGCAACTAACAAAAAAAGTTCTGATCTGCTCTACTAATATCAGTAGAGAAAGCCCTCATTCACTTCACTTTGATTGTCAATCAGAATTTCAGTTGATGAATCAGATATTTTCCCCATTTACTTTAATTCTACTTTTATTTGTTTTCATCCCACAAGTCACTTGCCAAGTGAGAATTACAGTCTAGCTGGGGTTCACACATGGCAAACGAAGCTCAAATAAGGTTGGTTAGTTCAGTATGTTGGGAGAATTTAACCATCATCTTAGTATGTCAGGTCATAACATTAAACATTTCTTTATTTGTGTACAAGACTTCAACATGTGATTCTGGGTGACGTATAAACAAACAATAGCAAAAATAATACTTAAAAAAAGCAATAGCCAATACAATACCATTCCACTGAGATCTGATTCAGAACAGCTCCAGGCATCGAAATCATCACACAAACCAACTTGCTGATTTTTTGGGGTCCATGGCCTGGGAGAACAGCCAGGTTTGTAAGGGTTTGTGAAAAGCAAAAGATTGGAGTCATCTAATCTCCAACCATGTCAACTTTAAGACATGTGGACTTCAACACTCAGAATTCTTCAGGCAACCTGATTGGCTGAGGAATACTGAGTGTTGAAGTCCACAAATCTTAAAGGTTAACAAGGTTGGAGACCCCGATCTAGATTTCAGGGCAACTTGCTCCATAAGGCAGGCACTGTGATGGAGAAGGCACAGCTTTGAGGTCCTGCCTGGGTCAGGTGGGATGAACAGAAATGATGAGAGACAGGCGGTCCTCCAAATTATCTGGACCATTAACCTGTAACACAGCATGAATGCAGCATTGTGTTTTGTCAATTTAGATTTAGGACACTGTGTACACGAAACCTTCATATACACCACAAAGTTCTAATCCAAAACAGCACTTCTTAGTCATGTTACAGGCCTTTAGATGCTATGATTATTCTAGTTCTCTTTTACCTCTACAAAACTGGTCCAGTTGATAAGTATCAACACGGAGGAGTGTTAGAAACTGGATATCCTTTTCAAATGGAGATATGATGCCTTTTAAATCAAATACTGGTGCTGAAAAATCTTCTTAGAGTCAATTTAAAAAACAACAACAACAGTGTAATGAACTCAGGAGTTGTGTCTATGATAATTAAGACCTGGCTCCTGCAGCTGTCAAATTTCCCATCACCCGGCTTCCTAAAAATAAGATAATGTTTGCAGCAGGCTTTTATTTTCCTCTCAAATGAGTCTTGTCACTGCCATATTCTGACAGCTCATCCAAAACTGGCATTTCATTAAAAAAAAAAAGTTCTGTAACTTTCCTAAATTTAGTAGTGGATCTTATCGTTAGGCAACTAAATTAATAATAATAAAAATGAATGTGATGCTGGTATAAAAGGCCCTTTGGGGTGGAGTTCAATACAATACAATAGCAGAGTTGGAAGGGATCTTGGAGGTCTTCTAGTCCAACCCCCTGCCTAGGTAGGAAACCCTATACCATTTCAGACAAATGGCTATCCAACATCTTCTTAAAGACTTCCAGTGTTGGGGCATTCACAACTTCTGGAGGCAAGCTGTTCCACTGATTAATTGTTCTCACTGTCAGGAAATTTCTCCTCAGTTCTAAGTTGTTTCTTTCCTTGATTAGTTTCCACCCATTGCTTCTTGTTCTGCCCTCAGGTGCTTTGGAGAATAGTTTGACTCCCTCTTCTTTGTGGCAACCCCTGAGATATTGGAACTCTTCTACCATGTCTCCCCTAGTCCTTCTTTTCATTAAACTAGACATACCCAGTTCCTGCAACTGTTTAGCCTCCAATCCCCTAATCCTCTTTGTTGCTCTTCTCTGCACTCTTTCTAGAGTCTCCACATCTTTTTTATATTGTGGGGACCAGAACTGAATGCAGCATTCCAAGTGTGGCCTTTCCAAGGCATTATAAGGTGGTATTACACTTCACGTGATCTTGATTCTATCCCTCTGTTTATGCAGCCTAGAACTGTGTGGGCTTTTTTGGCAGCTGCCAAAAGTAGACTGAGGCTTTTCAAACAATAGTCTTGCCGGAGCTTGTTTCTTAGTGTTAGAAGGCAGGTAGGTCCAGAAGCCTTTTAGCATTCCTCCAAAATATGCTGCCCATGGGAGAAATATTTGATGCGAAGAAGATGGTCATATTATATGACCATCTATACCTCCTTCCGAGGTGGGTAAAATGAGGACCCAGATTGTTGTTGGGGGCAATATGCTGACTCTCTGTAAACCGCTTAGAGAGGCCTGAAAGGCCTATGAAGCGGTATATAAGTCTACTGCTATTGCTATTGCTATTGCTATATACTTGTTCAAATCCATGGTGGATAAAAATCGATGATTTTAAAACAAAAACAAAAAAACCACCAACAACAGATTTTTTTTCAAAATTTAAATCAGATTTATTTTTATTTTTGATCAAATTTACATTAATAAAATGCTTTTGGAGTAAAAATCTATCTAAAAATAGTTTTCTATTTAAGATACATTGATAATTTAGTTTATTCAGCATGAAATGTAGCTTAGTTATGTAGCATGAGGCTGTATATTCTCCACTATTTACATTTTTGGTAAACTCATTCAATGAGTCCAAGCTCTGCAAGCTGAGAGAACATGCACTGCATTGATAACTTCACACAATTTCACAGTAAGCATGAGATAAATCATAAAATGAAGTTCAGGAATATTCCTTTATCCCGTGGTTTTGCAAATCTAGGCACACTACAAACTCTATGATTGTTGGAAGAGAAATGCATCTGTACCACCAGGCTCTAAGTGGGAGGAGGAAGGGCAAGCAGTAAAAATGAAATCGAAACCTTCTAAGCCGCTTATAAATACAATATTAAAGGGCACCTGTCATTTCAGATCCATCATGGAGCCCCTGCAGGACAGAGATGACAGCTGCCCTTTAAAAATTATGATTTAAATCAAGTTGATTTAAATCGAGCCTTTTTACTAAATCGTGATTTAAATCAAATCCACCCTATTCAAAACTCAGTTATGATCTGGCTCTAATACATATTAGCCTTGTGTTTAGATAGGAATCAAGTTCATTTCTGTTTTATGTGTTTGAAAGGGACTCTTGCAAAATGGGATCAGATGGTTATACGGTATATTCTTTGTATACAAAGCTGGGAAAAGAGTAGCAAAAAACAACAACAATTGGTATGACCCGTTGAGAGAAAGTGAATTAATTGAAAGACACACAGATCATATGCATGGCTTGATTTCTGCATCCTGCAGTGGCTGATCTTATGAGTACTTTGCAACTGCACATTTATCTCACCTTGCTGAAGTCTGGAAGGTTCTGTTAAAATTACTGAACGTGGGGGCTGAGTAACTGAAGATTTGTGAATCAAGCCGTGCCCGCATGAAGTCTGGCACGATGAGATAAGTAAGGAAGGAGTCCAGCAATACCGGCCGAGTTGTTAACCACCTGCACTTTGCTTATAGCTTGAATTCATTTTACAAAACGTTTTCAAAAGAGCAATTTTATCTGTACCATCCTAGGGATGGTAAAATGTTTAGCTGCGAAGATGGCTGGCTTTCCTGGTTCTATCATTTCAACCTCAAGGTCAGAGGGAGGCAGAGTAGGCAGTGAAAAAAATCAGAATTAACAGAAGGATAGGAGTCCATGATTAATAACCTGCCATGTTCCTCAATCTTTATTACAGTGTCCTCAGAGAATTGTATTCATTATTTCAGCTTTTTAGTTTCTTGGGCCAGAACTTGATGGATTTTTTTTTTTCCATGGTGAAATTGCTATAACTTGGATGCGTGATACAGTAGGCCAGGAGTGTCAAACTCAATTTCATTGAAGGCTGCATCAGGGCTGTGGTTGATTGGAGGGGGTGGGCACAGCCCCCCGCAACTGGGTGGGTATGGCTGACTTGGTGGGCGTGACCATCTTGATGCCACTCACGGGGGGGGGGGGGCGATTGGGTGGGTCCCTGAACTGCTGGCATGTTTCCTCTTTACATTGGGTAGACCGGGCTGAAGCGATGCGGGCCGGCTCCTTATATTTTCCAGGACAGTCTTGCGGGCTGGATCCCTCCACATTGCAGACTGGATCCAGCCTGTGGGCCTTGTGTTGTGACCCCCTGCAGTAGGCATTTAAATAAAAATGTGCCTCCACATGATTCACCATGTGAGGAATCCTCTTTCTACACATCAGATTCTCTTTGCCTTGGAACACATTTATTTCATAACAGATTTTGTGAATCACTGTAAGCTTCCTATAGATCAGTGTTTCTCAACCTTGGCAACTTGAAGATGTCTGGACTTCAACTGCCAGAATTCCCCAGCCAGCGAATGCTGGCTGGGGAATTCTGGGAGTTGAAGTCCGGACATCTTCAAGTTGCCAAGGTTGAGAAACACTGCTATAGATGCATCATCGTTGCTCTCTGATTGTTTCATTACTAGCCAGTTTATCGTCAGCATGCAACGTTTTCGCCCCCAGCTCTTTGCCTTGCTTTGCCTGTCAAATGCAAAATATCGCCAATAGCTATGAGCATATTGATGAAGTTCCTGTCCCAATTAACCAATTCGTCTTCATTAGGCCAGAGCAATTTCTGTTATGGCTGCTAACAGAGCATGTTTGGAAATAGGTTCTAAATGAAGAAATTAAGACATAATTAGTTACCAAACTTCCGGCAAATCCGATGGACCTAAGAATAGATTCTTGACCTGTTTATTTAAAATCCAGAATTTCTCTTTTGAGACAGATTCTTTTCCCCACAGTAATTATAAAGAAAATAGCTTCTGCCTATTTTTCCCCCTTTCCATTCTCCCAGTGATATTTGAGGAAAATTGGGTGAAGATGACTTTTGCAAAATGCCTGATATCTTTATAATGAGTTCATCCTACTCAGCCTGGCACTTCTATAAAAAATGCAGCTACTGGTATTCCTCTGCCATAGTTCAGCTGAATACTTTGTGTAGTGCAGTAACGGTGTAGAGGGATGAAGCAGCATTCAATAGCTGGAGTTTTGGATTGCGCAGAATATACCCTGAGGCTGTAAGGGCCTGGATGGAGAAGAACTGGCTGGATCTCAACCCTAATAAGACAAGTGGCTGTAGGTTTTTCACCTCCTCTCCAGTGACTTGTCATGATTGACTCTGGACGGGGTAGCATTATCCGCAAGCAGAGTTGGTGTCCAATTTGGTGTTATAACTTCATCTGAAAGAACATATGACAGCCAAAGTCAGGGAGAGGCTTTGTGAAGATTAATATTATTTGCCTGTTGAATCCATTCCTAGATCAATATGCTTTCCTTGCAATCACTCTGTTCACAGAGGGTGGCTCAGTGGCTAAGACGCTGAGCGTGTCGATCAGAAGGTCGGCACTTCAGCGGTTCAAATCCCTAACACCACATAACGGCATGAGCTCCCATTACTTCTCCCAGCTTCTGCCAACCTAGCAGTTTGAAAGCATGTAAAAATGCAAGTAGAAAAATAGGGACCACTTTGGTGGAAAGGGAACAGCATTCCATGCGGCTTTGGGAGTTGAGTCATGCCGGCCACATGACCATGGAGATGTCTTTGGACAGCGCTGGCTCTTTGGCTTAGAAACGGAGAGGAGCACCGTCCCTAGAGCTGGAAACAATTAGCACACGTGCAGGGGAACCTTTTCACAGTCAATTCTTAGTCGCTTCCTTTGTCACTACAAAGACTTCTGCCCCTCTTGCCAGGTCCCATATTGAAAGTGCGCTCCAGGTCCCTTCCCTTAAACATTGCTATCTGATAGAACATCAGAGATGCACCTCTACTGCAACCTCTTGGACAGTCTTTCTCTGATAGTTGGAGGTCTCCTACTCTCTTAACTTTCTGGAGGGTTGGGAAAACATCTCTATCAGCCCTTAGCATTGGATAAAAATTGAGATGAGCCAGTGATGGAAGTTATGGTGGAAAATTTGATACTAGTTTGTATTGGTAATATGATTGTTTTATTGGTTTTGTTTCAAGCTACCTAGAATGATTGCATAATGGATGGATGGATGGATGTGTTATGGCCCCCAGCAGCCAGCAGAGTTGGCAGCAAATTCAGACAGTGAGGAGATTGGGAAGGAACATGGGCCAGTCCTGGAGTCTGGAGAAGGCTCTGATGAGGGCTCTGTGTCGGAGGCAGAGAGGGGATCAGTGCCATATGCCAGTCATCAATTGCCTTCAGAGTCAGACATCAGTGAGGCAGGCGAAAAGCTGGAGCCTGTCTCCAGTGTGTGCATGCACAGAGTTGCCAGATGAAGGGAACAGCTAAAGAGCGGGGGTCGACTTGGGAGTAAGGCCACAGGTGGACGATGACTGGCCCCTCCCAGAGGAAATAGGAGTGAAAGGGGAGTGGAATTTGCAGGAGACAATTAGTTTGCTTAATTGATTTGTGACTCTCCAAGGCTCTTTGCCAAGTTCTGCAGATATCGGCCTGGCAGCTCTCCAAACCAGATAAGGTCTGTGACTGTAAATCCTCCCTTGAAAGACTTTGCTGGATGTGAATAAGCAGAATCCACAGTAAATTAATAAAAGGTTTTTTTGTCAGGACAAAGAGTTTGCTTCATGCTTTTGGGAATCCTAGGTCAGAGCAGGGTGGATGGATGGATAATAGATAGATAGATTTCATTTTAGAAAAAGGAAGAGAATAATACGGAACTTCAGAAGGGACCTCATGTTTTGATTTGGAAACTGTTCAAAATTCAGCCAGCAGAATACTTCCACTATCAATTTAAAAGTTAAAAAAATAACACAAAAAAGATACATCATACATAAGCCTCTTTTTATCAACAATACACTGCACCAATTTTATTTGATTCTTTAAAGAAGCATCAAAGGAATAATAAACATGTAATTTTTTTTTACACAAGTGGAATTATTTTATCAGTAAACTTGAGTCATGCTGTCTACGTACTGTAGTAGAAAACAATGATTTCCTCTTTTGAGAATGAGTCCAGTTTCTTTCCAGGTTCATACGATTCCTTCCCCAGTGGGGCATTAACACACCGTTTCCGCTTTTTTGATATAATTGTAGTTTAGGCTGTTGTTTGAAGGGTAAATTATATTTAATTTTACCTATATTATTGTAGTTCTTAATACAATAATTATATGGGATGAACTATATTGAATCATTAAAATGGATGAATTTTATTCAATTATGCTTAATTGAAATTGAGAGCAATAGCTTCTAAGTTTCCCCAGTTAGCTAATAAACCATCAATTGCTGGGGTTTTTCTTGGCTGAGAGCTCAGCTTCTTTGGAAAAGATTCTCAAATAGTAATAAAATGAACCCATAATGAGTGACCTTTAAATGTCGGCCTTAATACTGCCCATAAACCTACAGTCTACACAAATTTATTCTGAATCATTGTCAAAAGTACTGAGCTTCTTTATAGAATTACTTTGCCTGTGACATTTCAGTAATTGATTAGTCATTAACTCTCCCGAATATGTGTGTACAATTTTCATTCAGAACAAACAGCTTTATTCAGTTGCATGTATCTGGGTGCCTAATATTTAAAGATGATAGCATTTCCATGCATTACCTGTGCTGAGCTATAAAGAGGAGAGTGGCCTGCAGGGACAGTCCCAAAGGTGCTTTTTGAAAGGCAACTGAACTTTTCTTGGTTTTTTTTTCCCCCTTGAAAATGTTTTGCTTCTCATCTAAGAAGCTTCTTCAGAACTGAAGAAGCTTCTTGGATGAGAAGCGAAACGTTTGTCAAGAGTCGGTTTTGTGTCAGGGTTCCAAAAACTCAGAGGCAGTTGAGCAAAGAATAGATTTATTGGATATTTCATATTGGCATGAACTGCTGAAAACTGACTCTAAATGTTCCCACGGTTTTCACCTAATTAAGAGTTCTTTCACTTTCTCCAAACTATCAGTCACATGGTCCAATCAGGATACAATCCAGTTGCTAGATGACTCCAGTCCCCCTCTTTCTGGACACCTGCTGGGAATGTCCTTGGTTCCCAGGAGAAAGTATTTTATTTTGGCTACCCCCCCCCCCCAGCTATCTCTACTCCCCCTCCCTTTCCCACAGCTCCTGTTGTGATAGCACTGAAGCCTCAAAATGGCCACAGCCAGGTCAGCTTCAGGGTTGACAAAGTTTTCAAGGAAAAACCCCAAGAAAGTCCAGTTGCGTTTCGAAAAGCACTTTTGGGACAACCATAACTTGGATGATTCAGAATCTCCATAGACGTCCTGCAGGAACTGATTCCCATGGCAGCCACAGGCCTTGCTGTAAAATTCAGATGGCTTTGGAGGTCTGGAGCGCCAATTCTAATGATTAAGGTGGAGATCTTTGATAGCTTTGCATCACAGTTTCTTGGATAGATTTCTGGGAGAGACTGAGTACCATACCACTTCACCCCATTAAGAAGTCAAGAGAGATGCGGACCCATCTCTTAAGTTGGAAGTTAGAACATAGAGCGATGAGTATTTGGAAATGAAAGTATGAGGAAGATGATAGGAATTAAACGAAGAGTGGGATGGTTTGTCAGATGACCCGGCCACTTCGGAGGTATGGAGTAAATAGAAGACGTTTGAAGGGGGTTGGACCTAGAAGATATGGTTCTGAGGTGGCTTTGTGGATGGGACAGTAATCTTAATCCATCTGTGAGAAATGGCGTAGGGTCTCCTGCTTGGGCGGGGTGTGGGACTAGATGTCCTACAAAGTCCCTTCCAACTCTGTTATTTTGTAACACGGAGGGTCAGTGGCTAAGACTAGTTTGTCGATCAGAAAGGTTGGCAGTTTGACAGTTTGAATCCCTAGTGTCGTTTAATGGAGTGAGCTCCTGTTACTTGTCCCAGCTTCTGCGAACCTAGCGGTTCGAAAGCATGTAAAAATGCAAGTAGAAAAATAGGAACCACCTTTGGTGAGACGGTAACAACGTTCCGTGCACCTTTGCCGTTTAGTCATGTTGGTCACATGACCACGGAGACGTCTTTGGACAGCACTGGCTCTTCGGCTTTGAAACGGAGATGAGCACTGCCCTCTAGAGTCAGGAACGACTAGCACATATGTGCAAGGGCAACATTTACCTTTACTTTTATTCTTTTTTTGAAAGTCATTCTTTATGATTCTCTTATTCCTTCACCATTCCCAAGTCAGGTTCACTCCTGACTTTAACCGAAAGTTCCAAGAAGTGATGGGTTTATATTACTTTATAGGGTAGGATTCTTAGTCTCCATGACCACCATGGAGGTAATTCTAGATCTGACTCATTTAAAACTGTTTGGTTAGGAATTTAAGATTGAATGGCTCCTCTCCTTCTTCTTTATTCTTTTAACATTTAAATGAAGCTTTTGTGAGAGAAATCATCCATTGTTTGAGGGTGCAGTTACTACCAACAGCTAATGATATCCAGGTATACAGCTGTAATTGGAAACTGCCTCTGAGGGAAGCTTGGAGATGATTATTGTGTCCATGTTACATCCTGTAGTAGAGGGAGATTAAAACTGCCTATTGGAAGCTATGCTGATACTCGGCACTTTCTACAAGGGGCATCTATCTAGTAATTACTGAGTTATGAGCAGGTGCTTGGCAATGATAGGAAACAGTTCAGTGACAATTGTAGGAAACAGGATAACAATTCCTCCCCCTCCTTCCCATGAACTGTCTTCTACTTACAGTTTCTTTTTCAATCTGTTGTGTCCAACTCAGGAATAGGTATTGCTGCAGATAAAAAGATAAGGACTGAATTTAGTAAGTGTCATTTACAACTGTTTTTTTTAATATTCTGCCTCTATTTCCTTTAATTAAAAAAACATTAAGGGATTATAGTTATAATACAATGACCCAACTAAGTTTAAAATACATTTCAAATAGTATTTATATGCCTCTTTGTTTCACTACTTCTCAAAACTTGCCCAGAAATACACAGATTTTTCTTATTTTAGATGTCTGGACACATCATTCACATTGTTAAAATATTTGGTACATGTAGAGACAAGTCACGTCCTCCCTCTGGAAGTGTAAAAGATTACACCCATGTTTAAGATGATCAAATCCTACGGCAGCAGCTAATCTGTAGATAACAGAATTGGTATCTTGTATTTCCTGAAAATGAATTAAATAGTTAAATCATCTCCCCCCCCCTTTTTTTTTGCAGGCAAGAGGAGCAGACATCCCTGAGATTTCCGGAGAGTTATCCTTGCGGACCTGCGGCACCACAGCTAGCATGAAAGTGAAGAATGTGAAAAAGTAAGATGTTTTGTTTCATCCTTGCAACTTCAGTGATGTTCTTGACATTCCTAAATGTTGACTGCAAGGTGCTGGTTGACTTGTTGTCAATATACAGACGGAGTAGGTGAAATTAATCCCTGTGGCACAAAGGCAATAAGAAATGAGAGCTGTCTAGTCGTGTCCGTCTCTGGAGCGTGGTGCTCATCTCCGTTTCTTGGCAGAGGGAGCCAGCGTTGTCCAAAGACATTTTCCATGGTCATGTGATACCGAGAGCCGAGGTGGCGCAGTGGTTAAATGCAGCACTGCAGGCTACTTCAGCTGACTGCAGTTCTGCAGTTTGGCTGTTCTAATCTCACCGGCTCAGGGTTGACTCAGCCTTCCATCCTTCCGAGGTGGGTGAAATGAGGACCCAGACTGTGGGGGCGATATGCTAACTCTGTAAACCGTTTAGAGAGGGCTGAAAGCCCTATGAAGCGGTATATAAGTCTAATTGCTATTGCTATTGCTATACCATGGCTCTATACCAGGGGTGTCAAACTCATGGCCCACAGGCTAGATGCGTCACATGCTGGCCATGCCCACCCCTGGTTTAGCGAAGGGGGGAGGAAAGGCATGTGATGACAATGTGACGCTGTGGGTTTGACACCCTTGCTCTACACCAAAGGCTCACCGAACACTGTTACCCTCTTACCGAAGTGGTACCTATTGATCTACTCGCATTTGCATACTTTCGAACTGCTAAGTGGGCAGGAGCTGGGGCAGGAACGGGAACTCGTCCCGTTGCACAGCGCTCGGGTTTCAAACCTGGCTTGCAGCCTTCCAGCTGACAAGCTCAGGGTCTTTAACTGCTAAGCCATTGTGTCTCTCCCCACTCCCCCACTTCAAAGTAAATATGCTGACTTAAACAGAAAGCCTGCCCACATTTTCTGCCTTCTCCTCCCTCTTCTCTTCCCCCTTTTAAGCCTCTAGAAACCCAAGGCAGGCCAATAGATGTTTTACTGCTTTATTTTTCCTCCTCCTATTACAATTGTGCAGATTCCTCAAATTAAAACGGCCGATTTTTAAACCGGTTTAAGGGGTTGGGAGGGAACCATGGGATTCTGTGCTGCATCCCAGCTACCAGAGTAACTATCATGAACAGATCTCTGTACCAACCGCTATTTAAAGCTGCCTCGTCTGCTTTAATCTTCTGCGCCCTCAGGCTCCAGTCTTTGGTGCAGTGGCTTCCGCAGATAGAGAGAGCTTTATCTTAACTGCAACCTTGTCATTGGGATGCGCCAACTCTATCTCATTGCTTTTGATTTTGGTAGCAGAGCCTCCTATCTCAAATCAGACATCAGGACAAGCTTTAGATTAGCTTCCTAAGGTTTATATTTTCTCTCGATGGCTAGCTAAATCAAAGCATAAACCTTTCTATACATAAGAAAAAGTACATCCCAGCTGTCACTTTCAAGGAAAGTACGGCGAAACGCAGCCCTTAACTATCACAGGGTCCTTTTTTGAACTGTGTTTCACTTCCTTTCTTCCTCTGTAATCCCCTCTGTTCCAATTTAATCTGCTGGTAAGGTGGACTTGTATTTGATCCATCTTGGGCTCCAGTAATGATTTGAAGTTCAGAAAACTGTCCAGGAATGGATTTGTTCAGAACTCTCTCATCAATCATGTGCTGATTCCGCAAAAGTAGCTGATGACCCTGTTTTCTTGTGGGGGAAAAACCAGGTGCTAAATCTCATTTTTCTTTTAAAGTCCTAAGGGAAGAATGACTGATGATCAAACACTCTTTGTTCACCACCACCAAAAATGTGCTCCAGGACACTAAAACAGTTCCTGCGCTGGTATAATATAGCTTCAGCAATACCTATCATTTTGTAACCCCGAGTCAAAGCTAGAAAATAATTAAAACACATGCTTGGTTCCCAGATCTACCAGTATAGAACTGATGGACTCTTAATTATTTTCATGGATAATTTCTTGTCAGTTGGGATAGATATATGAAGTTCACTCATGTTTCTTAGTTGCTTCTCTATCCTTCAGTCTTCTAGCTCTCTTGGCATTAAAGGACGAATTCCTTGCTTTCATATTTCAGTTTCAGGTGCAGGCTCTTTTTAGCTGGAATTTGTCTTCTAACAACAAATAATACTTGATAATTTGCTTACTTCCCTAGAAACCTTTTCTTCGTTGTTTCTTTGTGTTACGCAGACGATACTCCATGTTCTGTGGGATTTGGTACCGATAAGATATTCTGTCGACAATGTCAGGAGAATCTTTACTTGATTGAAGTGTCAGTTCTGATTTCTGCAATAACATACTCCAAACTTCTTACCTGTCTTTCAGATTGTCCTTCACCAAGGGCCATTTTCCAAAGATGGCAGAGTGTGCACACTTCCATTATGAAAACGTGGACTTTGGCAATATACAGGTGAGAATGTTAAATCGGGTTAAACTTCTTTCAAGTGTTGCCATGGAGATGCTTTGTCTTTAGCACATATTTTCTAACCTCGCTGAATGGTCCTTTACGTTTATCTTCTGCCTGTTTTGCAATCTTGTATTTCATTTCCAAACTTCCTGCTTCCACGGTGATTTATGGATCAGCAGGCTCTGTTATGCCTGCCCATTGCCCCGCGCACTGTCAGTCCTGTTTTAAATCCTTAATCCTTCCCTGTCTTTGAATGATCATAATCATTTCTATTTTCATAGTCATTGGGGAATGATAATGGAGAGGCCCAAGTGCTTCATAAATAAAATCAGTTCTCTTATTTGTTAAAAAAAAAATAAGACTAGACTAAAGGAGATAAGTATACTGAGTCATAGAATGATAGGGCTGGAAGGGACCGTGGAGGTCTTCTAGTCCAATCCCATGCCCAAGGCAGAAGTTCTTATACCATACCCGACAAACAGTAATCCAGTCTTTGCTTGAAAAATTCCAGTGACGGAGCGTCTCACAACATTAAAGGTATCTTCATGTTAAAACTAGTGTTAGTAATAAGAGTCGGTAACCAGACTGACACAAAATGATTTAAATGGCTTATGTAAAATTCAAAGAGATCTTATAAATATTATCTATTTTTGATTATTCTTTATTTTAAAATGGTTGCTTTAGCTCAGTGTTTCTCAACCATGGCGACTTTAAGTCCTGTGGACTTCAACTCCCAGAATCCCCCAGCCAGCACAGGACTTAAAGCCGCCAAGGTTGAGAAACACTGCGGAAGTTTAGCTTAAGTTGGCAAAAAGCTCTATTTTTAAATGAGCGCGTGGATAATAACTTCAATTAAGACCTGATCGTGTTTTGGTAGTTCAAATGCAGTCCCATTATAGCGACTGGACAAACCTCTATCATTTTTTTCCTTCCTGTTAGATACACTTTAGCATGTGTTCTCTCACAGTTGTATTTTCTTAAAAGCCAGTTTTTCAGGCTAAGGCTGTGCCGAAAGTAGCATAGCTTTCAGTGATTTTTAATGGGTTGCACGGTATAGAGAAAATGGCAGAATTAATCAGAGGCCACCATGTAAGGCAAACAAACCCGTCCTTAAAATAGTTTCTACAGTTGATAAGACTCCTGCTGATATATAGTAAGTGGCTATATTTATTAAAATACCATTAGCCTGTCCTGTGTAAATTTTTGGACAGGGAATAGTGATTAAAACAATTCGCTGACGTTAAGCAGAAGTCACAATCCAGCATTGATGATAAAATAAATGCCCGTGTATTTATTCATTAATGGTGTGCGTGGGATGGGGGTGGGGGAATGAGCCACACTTGCTGAAAAGAATAGAAAAAACAGAATGGTAACACCCATTGACTGCTGAAACTGTGGATTAACCCTTCCACTTTTGTTCCTTCCTTTTCTCTTCCTTTCTTCCCCCCTCCTTTTATTTTCCTGTTTCTGATGGAAGCGAAGGAAAGGGTGACTTTGTGTGCCAGAGTGGCTTGTATGTAAGAAAAAGCTACATTGATTGCCGAATAAAGTGGATTTTTTTCCCTACTGTATTTTTCAGAGTATAAGACGCACCTTTTTCCCTCAAAAAAGAGGATGAAAATCTGGGTGCGTCTTACACATTTAATACAGCATTTTTTGGTCTCCCGAAACCCTGCCCGCTTTACCAAAATGGTCGTGCATAGCCTTTAGGAGGCTTCCAGAGTGCTCCTGGGAGCTGGGGAGGGCAAAAATGAGTGAAAAATGGGCCTTTTTTTTGCTCGTTTTTACCCCCCAGCCCCCAGGAACACTCTATAAACCTCCTAAAAGCTATGCATGCCCTGTTTTTGACAAAAAGGGCCCATTTTCGTGAAAAACGGGCCATTTTTGGGAGGTCTGCAGAGTGCAAAAACTTTTTGCCTCTTCAAAATTTTGGTGCGGCTTATACTCCTGTGAGTCTTATACTCCGAAAAATACAGTAAATTTGGAACTTTTATTTTGTAGGCACTTAATTTTAATTAGTTATTTGATGAATACAACTTCAAACGTATTTCCTTTGAGAGGGGGTGGACGATTCTGACCAGCATACAGAGAGACATGCACACGTGACACAAATGTAAAATACACATTAAATTGAGGAGGGGAACCTCCAGAATTGATGTCCAGCTGGAGGCAGATCGAGAAAGTTGAGCATTTCACAGGAATTTTATTTCTGCTTTTATTGATTCCAACCCAACACAATATTGGAAAGAAAGCATTGGGAAGAGAGTTGAGGCACATGTGCATGGCAAGCCAGAACCAAAACTGAGCAGGATCACTTTTAATGTTGATGGAGAAGCTAACAAGAAGAATAACAAAAAAGGGCCAGGCTAGTAGATATGAATGCAGAATACATGGTATATATCTTCAGTGTCTCTCTATGGGGGAAGCAGCCTGGTGGGGGTGGAGGGGGGGAAAGTTGAGAATGCTGTTCACTTCTCTTTCTGAACATCCCCATTGCTGATACATGGATTGGCAAGATTCCCACAAGCCATCTTTGGCGCGTTTTCTTCCCTTCTTTTTAATCGTCTTTCTTTCTTTCTTTCTTTCTTTCTTTCTTTCTTTCTTTCTTTCTTTCTTTCTTTCTTTCTTTCTTTCTAATTCCTTTCTTGCAAAGTAGTTTTCTTTTTGAGGAAATTCAGTAATCACAGAATAAATAAAAATAAAATTTCTAGCTTATCATAAACAAGACAATGCCGATGGCATCTGTATCTCCAAAGCTGCGGAATAGCGGTGTGTGATTGACTTCCCTCATTTCCCCCCCCCACACAGAAAAAAAAAACTCCTTTCGGCAGACTTAAACGCGGAGAGAGGAGCTTCTTCAATTATCGAGGCCCTAAGTGGTGGTGACTTTATAACATCTTTGTCACACCTTCTGTCTGAAAGCCAAGTAGGACGAGTGAAGATAGCCTTTTTCTTTCCCCGTTAACAAATGTCCGTAGCTGCCCCTGTTATCACTTTCTTAATACCTTCAGCGCAGAGGGGACATTGGCGACTGGCCAGTATTTCTTTTTGTTCCAGGGAGAACTTGTCAGAACGGTTGGCAATATTTTTTTTTTTTTTTTTTTAAAAACCTGCTTACCGGTCCAAAATGAAAAATGAGTGCTGAGTTACGCTGATTTTAATACATCAGCCTATACATCCTGGCAGAGGTATAAATGCTTGCTCACAGTGTGAGTCATGTTGAATTCAATTTGCGGGAAGATGAAAGATCTAACGTGCTGTAGACTTTCCTTTGCTAGAGTGGTGGAATAATGTTTGAGCAGAGGTGGCATTTTTGTAGGAGAAATATCTGGTTGATAAGGTTAGCGACTTGCTAATATGTGTATTCATCTTTGATTAATTATGTTGACTTACCAAATGAGCTTGTTTTTTTTTTTTGCTAGTGACAACATTAGCTCTGGAGTCCTTGGAGCTTTCTGAGGTTGGTTGTTTACAAACCCCACATTCCCTAGCCCTGAAGATATTACCTAGTCAGGTAATGAAATGTCTTCAAGCAAACAACCAAGCCCAGAGAGCATCAAGGATCTCAGTCCAACCCTGAGCTACATTTAAAGACTCGCAAGTGATTCCACCCTTGAAAAGGCAAAACGGAATTGATTGTAAGGACAGTGCTGGCCAGGCCAATCTCTTCTAATTCATTTTTCAGTTCAGTTTTTGTGGATAGCAATGGTGTCAAACCACAAATAGTTGTAGCAAACTGCTGAATATTAAATTTACAATAGATAATGTTGAATTGAGCATTATGTAATCTAAAACAGTCGCTAATCACAGGACCAGATGGTTTATCTGCTTTTTTTCTTGTAAAAACTTGCTACCATCCTAGCTGAACCTTTGTGTACAATTTTCAAAGTATCATTTTGAACTAGTTCTCTGCCTGATCCATGGTCATCAGCTATAGTTACACCAATTTTTAAAAAGGGTGACCCTAGTTCAGTTGAAAGTGTTGTGCTACATTTAAAGTTATGGAATCAATTATAAACCAATCCATTGTTCACCACTTAGAGAAAAACAACTTGCTATCCGACAAACAGTTTGACTTTAAGAAAAAAAAATCGTCCAATCTATAACTTTTGCACTGTAAAAACATCTGGACTATATATCCTGATCAAGGCAAAGCTGTAGATGCAATTTACATAGATTTTTGTAAGGCTTTTGATATAGTAGTACATGATAAACTGCTGTTGAAATGAAACACTTACTTTTTTTGTTTTAATCGCAATAATGCAAGTGCTATCAACCTCTTTAAACTTAATATAAATTGTTCTAAACTTGACTGTTAAAAAATATGATTTCTGTAATGGAGTTTGTCGAAGTCTGGAATGCTCTACCTGATTCAGTTCTTTCAGCTACAAATTTTCACAGTTTCAGTCACAAATTGACTTCCGTGGACCTTACATCATACCTGTGGTTAGTAGAGAGGGCATCCATAAGTGCACTAACGTGCCTATCATCCCTGTCGGTGTACTTTTATTCTTCTATTCTTCTTCTCATTTTTGACAAATTCTAATGAATGAATGAATGAATATTATCTTGGAATATTAGCTTTGCTAATGAAAAACAAAAAAACTCTTGTTCAAGTCATCCTTATTTAACCAAATAGAAAATTAGTGTGAAAAAATTACCGGTAGGTAGCAAGCAGTTAACAGTGAAATGGATTTTTGTTTTTGCTGTGAAACGAAGGAAACTTACTTTACACAATATGTTGTGTCTGAATTGGGACACTCTTGTATTTCATGAGCTTTTTAAAACAAGAAATCTGGCTGGTCTCTCTCTTTCTCTCCAGCTTCTTAGCAACAAAAGCAGAGTTGCTGGCATTCCTCAGAAAGTTGGGGGGGGGGAGGAAACCCCTCTGCCATTCTTTATATATTTCACTTGACCTAATTTCTCTTCGTCCCGTAGAGAAAGTAAGATTCTTTAATAAAGAACTTCATGTTGGTTGGGCCTCCCAAGTCTCCTGGCACCTAATAAAGCAGCCCTCAATTTCACCAATGTAAGAAGAGCTGGGAATTTAAATTACCCCTCTCCTCAATGTCAAAAGGACTGGAGTGTGTGCAGTTTTGTAAGAAAGAGATTTGCTGCAAAGCAGTAGTGTGGACGTGGAAAAATAATTTATTTCTCGCATTATAAAGGTTTCCTTTCTCAGTGCTCAGTAAATACGATGCAAGATGCAAGATGCAAGGAGATCCTTTTGAAAGCACAATTTGATTCCGTCAGATAATGTCACACTGTTGTAAATAATTCTTCTTTTATTCGTGGCTTGTAAGTATCACGCTCAGCGAAATGGCTGTTGAAAAGGGCCCAGCGGTATAAAAGGCAGAAAGCAGCAAAGAGGGAATGGGAAGGATGAAAATTCCAATACGTGATGATACTGCAGAAAAAAAAAATGCAGTCAAACCGGGCCATTTAATTTCGCTCAATTCATTGGAGATATTTCCACACGGAATTCATTCCTTGCTTCCTCAGACAGCAATTTTAGTATTTTCTGTTGGCTTAAAAGGGAAGAACAAGTTTCATCTTGATTGACATTTTTTCTTTCCATTTATAGACTCTGGTTATTCTTAACAATTGCAGTACATTTCATTCTTAATTGCTAAGAAAACTGGTGATGTCTAGAAGTGAAGGATAGTTATATCTGGGCTTACACGTAGGAGTGTGATTCATTTTGGTTTTATTCTTCATAAATTGTAGTTGCGTCAAAAGGACTACAAGTAAAATGCAAGTCATAGAGGAGAGAATGGAACTAACGAAGTTTTCTTAATGCTGTTGGATGAATCAATATGTCTGTCTGTCTGTCTGTCTGTCTGTCTGTCTCTCTCTCTCTCTCTCTCTCTCTCTCTCTCTCTCTATCTTCTATCTATCTATCTAAATGGCTGTGTGTGTGTGTGTGTGTGTGTGTGTGTTCCAGTATAACTCTGGAACGCCTCAAGCAATTTCAACAAACCTGGTGCACAGATGACTTACTCTCTGGAAACAAATACTGTGGGGGTAAGACACCCCTAAAACCCCTCAGTGTGTGTGTTCTGTTAAGTTACAGCCTGTTGTGCCTTAAATGGCTTCTACTGTACTGCTGTAAAATGGCTTCTACTGTACAGTACAGTGGAGTTGCCATGGTAATGGCTTCACAGTACTCCACAAGGGGTTTCCCACTGGTAAGAGGGAAAATCCAACATTAGAAATTATGTTTGGTCTGGACATTTTCCCCTTATAAATAAATACCTGTGCAACGCCAGGTTATCAACTAGTAGTGAATTACATTGAGAATAAATGCATTTGTTACTGTCGTTGTTCTCAAAAACTGAACAAATAGACCAGACCTGGGCTTTTTATGCTGTCCCCCCTCCCCCGGTACATCTGGCCTTTTGACTGTCCCTGTCCGGCCTACATGAGGTTAATCAGAAATTAGAAATCAGATATAAATAAGTATATGCTATCCATACAATACAACTGCATTGCTTTTATTTTAACGTCAGCTGCTATCCTCCACGGTGTCTCCATAACAGACCACCCTTTCCATGTGGCCATTTGGGAAAATTAACTGCCCACCCCTGATATAGACTGAGGCCAGTTGATCTCAGATTATAGGCAGATTGACACAGACAAAGTTGACCAAGCCTGAACCATTTCGGGTTACCATCTTTAAAAAGAACAAGCAGTACAGTTCAGTTTTATCTAATCTGACTAAAAATAATTTCCATTAGGGCAAGTGGCTGCATTGGGCAGCCATTGTGATTTTCACATGATCTTAAAATTCAGTCCCTAGTATTAATCCATCTTAGATTTCATTGGCATATGGATTTGTGTGGCAAGTCAGGATCTAGGGAGCTGTTGCTGGCCCAACCAGATAATTTCTTAGCCTCAATTTTCTCAAGCAACACTGGGATCCTGCAGAAGTTCTGAATAGTATACACGATCCTTCAGGTGGAATATAATGCCGTCTGTGATCGTGTATAAATGTCTGTTCAGATTGACCTGTTCTTAGTATCAGAGCTATTTCATCTGGATTAAGCCTTAACCTGTTTCTTTTTATTAGTTCCAAAGCTACTTCCTGAAATATTTCATGAATATTGCAGACTTCCTGCTTCCTGGGATGAAGAGCAAGTTATGGTTGGCATTTCATCCTAAATCTCTAGATGATGATGTATGTCTGTAAATGGTACAGATGGGCACCAGATAGCAGGTGAAACCAGTATAGCAATCCTTCCACTAAACTACTAAAAAAAGAAGAGTGGATCATTTCCATAATGATCTCCATTTTTATATCCTACTTTGTTTTTTGCTCAATGATCAGAAGAGAAAATGTGTTTTTCCTCCAGTTAGCAAAAGAAAGAAAAAAAAAGCTTACCGAATCACTTTCAACATATCATTTTTGTGATGTTAACTTTTGCTTTGCATGTGTCTATTCTGATGCATATTTAAGGAATTAGAATACATGATTTATGTTTCCGCATCCAGCAGAAAAACTTTATTCTTTGCCGTTTGCTGCCGCCCAGTGTTGAGAAAGCAGATAACTGTTCCACAGAACTAACTTAGATTTCAGATTTATTTGTTTTACAAAAGGAGTTAGTGATGGTTTTTGATTTACTTTTGCAGAAAGAGAAGGGATGCTGTGATTAATATAATCACACTTCTGCTAATACAGGATTTCAGGTAGTATTTGGAGACTAAAAACAGACTGAAATAGACACAGAAAAGATTTCAAGTACTAACATAAAAGACATCAAGTACTAACACCCTCAATTTCCAACCACAATTGGGATTGCAATTTCTGTCGTCATAACTTGAGTCGGACCTGGTTTTATAACTATTTTTACAGTGGGGTTTTTTTTAAAGCAAATCACGCAGTCATCAATTCACTTCCCCAATGGAAGATGGTGGTGTTTCTTACCTGAAATCAGCAAAAAATGTTGCAAATTGCAACCACATGCCTGTAGGATGCTACAACCAGTGGTGAATGTGAGCTGGTTGCCAAATGCTGGAATTGAGATCATACGACTCTGCGGGTGGTGTGACGGTCAGAAATGCTTTGACAGTTTGTAAGTCATTTTTTCCAAGGAGCATTGTTTGAAAAAACAACAACAACAACCAACCATTTGTAAGTTGAGGATCACCTGTATGGATATAACTGTCAGGTAGGCAGAAGTTACTATAGGAACGTCATGCTGCTACTCCCCTTTTATAGACCATTAAATACATCAGTGGTTATTGAATAAGTGCTGGACCTGCAACTTGTTTTAGGTTTTATGGGTGGCTTGGGATGTAATTGAAGTCAGGCCATTGTAAGCCAGTTGTCAAGAATGTCAACGTTCCAAGTATCATGTAGAATTACATCAGAGTCCAAAGCAAAACGATACTTAAAGTTCCAATTGAATAGATCAGACATTTTGGCATTATGCTATGAAATCCCAATTCTGGAAGTTACATCAGAATCCCACCCAGTTAAAAGTTCATGATCTTGTCCCCATACCCACAATCCATCACATGGTCCAATCTTCTTCTCCCACGCTAGCACCTACGCCCAACTGCTTCCGATTAGGTGCAAAGGTGCAGAGACAAAAGATGACCTTGAGCTTCTAGAAAGGAATTTTTTATTTTGAAAACAACACATTCTACCCCTTGTATCCCCCCCCCCCCAATGAGAGTGTCATTGGGCCAAAGATTCTTAAAGGAACCACTGCAGGCCTGACACCAGTTTTTTTAGGTATCACATTTTTTTGTGAATAGCGATAGTGATAGCTTTACAGCCCTCTCTAAGCACTAGCAATAGCACTTAGACTTATATACCACTTTATAGTGCTTTTACAGCCCCCTGTAAGCGGTTTACAGAGTCAGCATTTTGCCCCCAACAATCTGGGTTCTCATTTTACCTATCTCGGAAAGATGGAAGGTTGAGTCAACCTTGAGCCTGGTGAGATTCGATCTGCTGAACAGCAGCTAGCAGTCAGCCAAAGTAGCCTGCAGTACTGCCCTCTAACCACTGTGCCACCTCAGCTGACATAATGTAAGCAGTTTACAGAGTCAGCCTCTTGCCCCCAACAATCTGGGTCCTCATTTTACTTACCTCAGAAGGTTGGAAGGCAGAGTCAACCTTGAGCCGGTGGGAATCGAACTGCTGGCAGTTGGCAGAATTAACCTGCAATACTGGATTCTAACCACTCCTCCACCGGGGCTCATACAAATATACCGTAGCAGAGATTGTCTGACTTTTCAGAATTTTTTAATAGATCAGCCTGATCTGCTTGAAAAGCTAAACCACGATAGCTGATTTGGGGCTTCATAAATCTGTTAACCATTCCGGCCTAACATCATTATATGTGAACAAGGCCAGGGGGGTCGTCCTCCTTGTGCCAGGGGCTTTTCTCAGAGTTTTATTCTGTTATCCCTGCCGTTTTGTTGGCATCCATTCAACTGCTTTCCCCCCCCTTCCCCCCTGTTGATCCTCCTAGCAACATTCCTCTCTCTAAAGTGATCCTGGCTCGGGGAGACACGGCGAGAGGTACATGGAAGCAACTTGAATTATTTCCAGTTTTGGGGTGTTTTTTTTTTTTTTAATTTTTGGGTAAATTAAGTCTCTAAAGGTCTGTACACAGTTGCTGAAGCTGCTAGGCGGCATTTGTTCTGGCAGCTGCGCTCCGCTTTTCCCCAGAAGGGAGCGATTGGGATATGGGCAACTGCATGAATTAATTGGTTTGAGGAACAAAAATTAATTGAGGGCCTCCATTGACCTCAACACTCACTTTCCCCAAAGCCTTCTGTGATCTTGAAGAGCCCAAAGAAATAAAGGGAAATGTAGATTGCCTTTTTCTCCATAGTAGTAAACTGCTGGTGTGTGTGTGTGTGTGTGTGTGTGTGTGTGTGTGTGTGTAAATGTGTGGCTAATTATATTTCTCTGGGTCACATGGCTGATTCAGTTTGCGAGCTTGAAGCGATCTTTGCCTATTTTGCAAGCTCCAGGGTTAAGTTTGGAGGTGATGGGCTTCTGGCAGTGTTCCTTAGAATATCGGTTTCCATAGTGATGAGAAGGATGATAATCGGCCACCGGAAAGATCAAGGGAGCGCCTGCACTCCTCCTCCTCCTCCTCCTCCTAGACCCTTGTGATGGAAATATGCTATTGCTGTAGATGGGAGTCAGTAACTGTTTGGATGGAGTTGCTGGAAAGAGCTTTAAGAGTTTATTAGCTCTTGGAGATGCATCTTAGTCAACAGCAGGAAGCAAAACAAAACCTTTGAAGACTGTAGAGAGGGGCCAGTGGCAATTTCTCTTTGCCTATATGGCTAATGGACTAAATGAATTCTGGTACTGAATTTTGGGGCGTATGGAAAGCGTCGCCACAGAAATAGCAAATTGCTCATCACATAAACATTGTTGTCACGGTGATAGACAGGCATACATCCTGCATCTTACTTGCTTTGCATTCATTATTTTGCTTATCTATTTTTTCCTCAGGTCCAGCCTATGCTTCTTTCCCTCAGTGTGAGGAGTCATATTAATAAGCAATTTTGGTTGATACCTTTCAAGGGTAAAGATTTATTGCCAAGCCTGCCCTGTAGACATACTCAAACAGATGCATCATTCAGATCCTCCTCCTTTAAAGGACCCTATTTATATGGCTGCTGAAATCTGAATAATATTTCCTGTGGAAATAGGTCTAGTGCATGGGCTGTAATTTTCTCTTACGTGGAGCACGTTTCATGGATAAAGTGATTTATGGAGTGTTTACTTGCATAAGTCTATTATATACACAACCCATGCCTTTTATTTCATTTGGCTTTCAACATCTCTTACCATTTTTAACATCTATTGTTCTTTATTTTGGGATGGTTTTTATACTTTTTAAATGTGTTTTTAAACTGTTTTTTTTAGCTGTGTTGGATGCCAACTTGAGTTGCGTGTCTGTGAGATGATGGCTTATCAATTGGTTTCCTAAATAAATAATAAATTGCAGTCAATAACAAAAATGCAAGATGAATGTGAAGCAAAGTAGCAGTCAATAACAAAAATGCAAGATGAATGTGAAGCAAAGTAGATTATGTAGAAGTCGATGAAGCCAGAAAAGCAGTAGCAATAAGGTAAATTATATATAGGATATAAAGCAAAGCGTCATGCAGATTAATATGAAGTGAGCAGGCAACATAATGTTGATATTTTAATATCTTGCAAATAGGTAACATTAATATCTACAAGCCGCATTTCCTTAGGATGGAAGGAATCAAACGACTGAATAGAATAAATAAAAATAGCTTTTTAACAGGCCTCTTTTCATAAATGAGAAAACATTTTCTAGATCATTCTCTTGATTTATCATTTGTATTCCCCTTTTAATTTAAAAGTTTCCTTTGTACATCCAGTAAAGATTGCTTTTTCAAATCATTCTCTTGGTCTGTCATTTGTAATTCCAGTTTTGGTATTTCCTCTGTCTTGTCAAATAAAATTTGTTCCACATCGGTCATTCCTTCATTAACATCTTGTAGTCTTATCTCTAGAAGCAGACATCATTACTGACAGCATTCATATTTCAGTTTCTAATTTGTGGCTCCATTCTTCTGAGATCTCATTTAATATTTCCAATGTTATAATGTTTTGTGTCATTTTGTAGGTCCTAGTATTAACTGACATCAACAACAGGGGTGTTTTTCCCCCTTCTGCTTAGATTCTTTTGTCCCCTCTAGTGTCCAATTTCTAAAATCACTACCTTTCTTTATAAGTCACTTTCCCAAAAGGAGCTTTTTATTTGTTACAGTTGATTCCAAAAAACCTATAGTAAAAGGCAATATTCCAAATTTATCTGGACACTTAATCCATTTATCATTTTCTTAGGCAAAAATCTTTAAGTTTTTTGCTGTTTAAAATTTTCTTAAGTTCTTAAGAACGAGGTGGCGCAGTGGTTAGAGTACAGCACTGCAGGCTACTTCAGCTGACTGCGGTTCTGCAGTTCGGCTGTTCAAATCTCACCGGCTCAAGGTTGACTCAGCCTTCCATCCTTCCGAGGTGGGTAAAATGAGGACCCGGATTGTTGGGGGCAATATGCTGACTCTGTAAAACCGCTTAGAGAGGGCTAAAAGCCCTATGAAACGGTATATAAGTCTAACTGCTATTGGTATTGCTAAGTTAAGTTCTGAAGATAAACTTATCTAGATTTTTCTGAAGTCTTTTCAAACTCACGTTCAAAGATCTTTTAATATTTGTAAGATGGTTCATTGGTAATTTCTTAAAGTGATTAGAAAGTGAGGTTTGTATACTTAATGTCCTTTAAAGACTCTACCACAATTGCAAGTACAATAGCTGATCCTGTCCTATCCCAGTGCTCAAACTCACTGTCCCGCGGTCTTCTTGTGAAGAGAAGTTGCCCGGAGCACATATGGGTGATCTCCATCTTTTGCTTATCCAGAAAGGTTCCAAGGAAGTGGTCTATTCATGATTCTCTGGTCTTTACTGCAATTATCAGCTCTGCTGAAGCAGAGCCATCTTCAATTTACCATACCACCCTCAGAAATCTGGACCAGACTGGCGTATGTATGGAGATTATTAGATACGAGAGCCATAGGCTAGACAGGGAACTTAAAAAAAAATCCTGGGAGTAGACAGTTGCAAACCTCTCCCAAAAAGTGTACATGGCCCTCTCTATGAAATAATTGGGTCAGACTTGATAAAATGCAGCCTTACCTTTCATCTGTAATCTTCTCTGTTTCTACAGCTTCTGAACTCTCACTAGGAACTTGCTTCCTAATAAGAGAGCAGAGACTCCGGTTTTTATGGAGCCGAAATCTGAGATGCATAAAATCACTTCCCCAAATACAGCTGGTCCCCTAACTAATTGCCAATTATATCTTGAGGCTCAAAAGTCAATTAAGGGATAATGGGTTAATCTTTACTTCAACACCACAGTGGTGGCTTGAAAACCTGCAGTTGGTCATAGCGTAATGTGGAAACTAGACAGGTGATCAAATCCTGAATGTGGTAATTGAGATTCCAATTAATTCAATAAAGCAGCATCACGCTGTGAAGCCTGTATATTTAGAATAATGCCTGGCTGAATGCGTAGGGGCTTCCTTAGAGGTAAAATGTCCATGAGAGCAGGGATCACCAACCTTTCGGACCTCAGGGACCACTAAATTCATAATTTTAAATCCCGTGGACCACTAATGTGATAAAAGATAAATAGTATTTGGTGCAATGTAAAAATGCAAATAATTTCTCTGCGAACCACCAAAATTTTCTCGCGGACCACCAGTGGTCCATGGACCACCAGTTGGTGACCGCTGCATTATAAGCTGTTGTCAATAATTGGAGGGGGAAAAAAATTCAGTATCCCAATATGAAATGCATTTCTTTGGGAGCAAGTATTGCTTTCTATAATGCCCTTTTTAAAAAAAAAAAAACGACTATGAGATTTCCACCTGGGAATTATTCCATGTGGACAAACCTAATATTTCATTTTAATTATGGAGGGTAGTTTGAACACTGCAACTAGGAGGAACTGGATACCCCGCCCGCACCCCAGAGTTTTTATTCTGAAATATTCTGGTTCAGCTTGATGTGGCTAAACTTAGGTTTGGGGCTGAAATGGCATCTCTGAGTCATGCGGATTTAACAGGGAAGAAATGAATGCTCACTTAAGGAGGCAACAGGGGAAAAAAAAAGATTTCCAGAGTCTGAAGACGTGTACAGTGTCTGTTTTTAGATCTCTAAAGGATCTCCTGGATAATCTAGACGTTTGCAGTTTAATTTGTTTCCTAATACGATTTGATAGCTTATTATAAGGTTGACTAAGTGTTGTATCTTTTTATTCTTGATGAATGTATTTTATTCTCCTTATGTACACAGAGCATAGGCATCAAAGACAAATCCTTGTGTGTCCAGTCACACTTGGCCAATAAAGAATTCAATTCAGTTCGGTTCAGTTCAATTCTATATTCTATTCTATTCTATTCTGTCTCTTTTTGTATACTCATGTAATACCCCCCCCCCTGCCCCGCAGCCATAATCTGAATCTGAATTTAAGGCAATCCTCCCCCAAATAAGATTATACAGGAAAATACTCATCTGCCTCCATTAACCATATTCTCAATGAATCAAGAGACATTTCTCTCTTTCTAAATTGCTTTTTGGGGGTAGGGAAAGTAGTCTTCCTTTCAAAATACATAAATATCTAGGCATGCTCATGCGCAGACAGAAAAACCTTTCTGAGATGGGAGTTGCTTGATATGTTATTGCTGGTTTAGAATGCGAAAGAAATATACAAGTGAGCTTGTTTTTAAAAAACAACACTATTTTGTCTACTTAACCTCTTTATGGAGTGACATTCTCAAGATGTCACAAGATAACACAGCATGGTTTCATTGAAGTAAATTCTTACCAAAAAGTCATTGTAACCTAGCAACCACTTCAGACCTGATTTAACTGCTTCCTGGATGTTAATGCAGAATCTTAATTTGTACTCAGAGAAAACAAACTCTGATTTTACTTGAGCCTCACATCTATTAATGGGAGAGTAGGGGAGTGTGAAGCATATAGCTGGGGTGGGTGGGTGCTGTTCTCTCCCCCCTCCAATCCTAAAATTTTGTAAGTCTGAGATGTTGAGTCTGCTAATCTTGCATTTTTTAATTTTTTACTGAAAACAATGACATTTTTCTAAAATCTACTATTGCATCGGTGATACTTTAGGAAAGAAAATACTAGAAAATGTTTTCGTTCTTTCCTAATGGAAAAGATCAGCCACAGGGACTGGTTTGGATGAAACTTAGCAGCACTTTTTTTTTTTGCGGCTGTTGATAAACATAGGATCGCCAACATGATCGCCAATGTCTCATAACAGATATGGCATAAGAAGAAGAAGAAGAATAGGTCCCATCATTCCAGGTTATCCAAATAGATAGGAAGTTGTAATTTTATGGTTGAAAATGAAAATCAGTTCTGAAATACAGTTGATGACCTTAAATTTATTTCTGGGTTTCTGCTTATATCTTCCCAAACTTGGTTGTAAGATTAAAAAGGGGAAAATTCATTTACCGTAAATCATGCATATGAAATTCTAGCTGGATAAAACTCCCAGAGGATAGCATATTTGGTGCTTGGAGACCTTAACATCTTAAAATTCAAAACACAGATATTGAGACTACTAATTAAGACCAACCCAAGCAATAAGCTCTTGTAAGATTTTCTCTTGGTCTTTTAAATTGTCGCTCGAATTGCTTTTATTCTATCAAGTAATTCTTTTATCAAAACATCCCTACATTTTTAAATAAAAAGGGATTTGCAGAATTGTGTATCAGGTTTCTGAGCATTCACAATGAAAGGCAGTAGATCAATGCAGTGTTTTTTAAAGTATGAGAGTACTCAGACAGATATTAAAATACCTCTTTAAGTGAAAAGTCTGTTCAACACATACAAAGCGATATGTATATGGTTAGATTATTGCTTTTGCTTTGTAAATAATTTGATGTTTGATTTTTTTTTAAAAAACCCGCAATTACTTAATTAGAGGGCAATGCATAACATCCTGAGCTACAGGAAAGAAAGGAAAATATTCATGCAGTATATTTGGTTGTAGGTCTGCCTTAGAGGCTTTTTCTTCTGAGCCCACCACTCTTCTGGTAGTTAGTGTCTCTCTATAGCAGGGGTGTCAAACTCAATTTCATTGAGGGCCACATCAGGGCTGTGGTTGACCTCGGGGGGAGGAGGGGGGCTGGGGGGCATGGCTGGCTGGGTGGACATGGCCAGCTTGACACCATTCCCCAAACTGCTGGCCTGTTTCCTCTTTGCATTGGATAGACTGGGCCAAAACGATAATGACCGGCCCCTTACATTTTCCGGGATGGCCCCATGGGCCAGATCTGACCACATTGCAGGCTGGATCCGGCCTTGAGTTTGATGCCCCTGCTTTATAGGAACATATCAGCAGTGAGATCCATTTTGGAACAGGTTGCTCAAGAAATTTTATCTGGATCTTCATATCTTTCTACTGCCAAAATAATTTTTTTTTTTAAAAAAAAGCACAAACTTTCAGGAGTCTTCTTGGTTTTTTATTGATTTTAAACTGATGCCCTGTTATTTCCTGTCAGTCATTCAGTCACTCAATTAATCCATTTGAGTTCCCACAAGGCTATGGTTAATAAGAATAAGAGACCAATTGCGTCCATAATGGGAAAGACATTTTATTTCAAAGCGAGATATGCCGATTTTTCAGTTCTCGATTTTATTTTTCTAGTTTTAGTTACATCATGCTAAAATATTGTCTATGAACCATTAACCATATTCTGGTCATATTCTGGAAGATCTTGTTTCTGGCAGCTTGTTTGGATTTTCAGCCGCAGAAAAACGCAGACCTTGCAACATTATTAATTTATTTTCCAATAATCTGTGAGGCGGCAGTAGTGCTTGCTTCCCCCCCCCCTTTTTTTTAAAAAATGGTGAGATGTTAAGGCCAGGCAATACTGGCCTCAGTTGCACTCTCTTCAGCCTTCACGATTTCAAGGGATTTCGTTGGCTTGCAAAGATGGATCAGGGAAACATCAAGAGAAAGGAAGCAAGCCTTGGAAATGGAACAGAACGAGATGGTGCTTTTTAATTCCAGGCATTGGATGGTAGTTTTGCTTTTATTTTGCTTTTTTTTTTTAAAAAAAAAATTGTGGCAGCCAGTTGAATGTCTAGCCTGAAACACTGTCCTGCATGTATCTCCTCCCTCCCCTTGTTTCTCTTGGCACTCGTTAAGCTACATGGTTTATCTGGCCGGACTTTTTCATAGCAAGAGCGTAAGTGAGGAGGGGAGGGGGGGGAAAACCCCCGAAAGGAACTGCACCGATTTCTCCACAGCGCAAATTCAGCATGAAATGGGCAGCTTGGAAAAGGCAAACGGGGGGACCCAGGGACATCTCTGTCCCTCTTCATAGGTACGTTCGTCCCGAGGGAACTCGGAACTAGGGAAAGGGGCAGCCGGATGGAAAGTGAGGTTTTTAATTTGGGTTTCACAACCGGCTGGAGTTCTTGCATTTTGGAGCTGATGCCTGGAAGTTTTTTTTTTTTCCTTTCCTTTCCTTTTCCCCAATTAGTTGCTGGAACTGTCTTGGAATTCATAGGCCTCTGTTTGAAATTCCAGCCATGGAAATAAAACGGTCATTGTAGCGAGGATAAGCGTAGACTGGAGAGTTGCTTTTAAAAGCATCTTTGGGGCAGAAGTCTTTTTACAGCGAAGGATCTCAGCGATAGAAAGCAGCAGGGACATATTTTGAGTGTGGCAGCATTTAAAGGTGCTTTTTAAGAGAATCAATACATTTTATTAACTTCCATCCGTGCTTTTACTTAGTGTTGTAGCAAGATCTTTTTTTTTTAAATATGAACCTCAGCTATAAAAGCTGAGAGGGGAAAAATCCATTTTCTTTTCCTCTCTTCGGTTTGAAGATTAACCCTTTGATGACTGATTTTTTTGATGCACTGCCTATAATCAGAGTTATTGATAAAATACAGAGGTAATCAATAGAATTAATATCAGGATTTCATATTGCTTCAAATAGTGGTTTCTTAAACTGCAAAGAAATGACAGCATTTGGAAGACTGGCTAGGTGGAATAGTACTTTTGCATGTAATTTTATTTACATGTGTTTCTAATACCCACATGCATTGATATGTATTATTAAAATGCCTTATGCATGTACCTTATCTGTTTGTATATGGTAGCACAGTTATAAAAGCAAAAGGTATTGGAATCAGGCTACTGAAAAACTCTTGAGTGTAAGTGTATAACTCAATGTTTCTATTGGAGATGAGCTTTTAAAAACCATGATTGTTTTTAGACTGATGTATAGAAATAAAGCTGACAGCAAGGAAAAGGCCCTTGTGTAGATGAGAAAGAAAACTTCTTTGAATTGTAGTTCCATTTTAAAGGCACTATTCCAGGGCGACTTACGAATATAGATACAATGAAAAGTGTAAAATAAACATAATAATAAAATCCATTATACAATAATGGTTAAAATATCGACCTGCACAGAGCAATAAAGTCCATTCAGGGGATTGTTTGAGCGAAAAGTGTTAAGACTTGACATCCCAAATGAAACTGGTTCCTTGTCTATAGGATTACTGAATAAAAGGCCCTTAAGAAGCTAGTTAATGGCATTTAAAGGTAAAAGTTCCCCTCGCACATATGTGCTAATCGTTCCCGACTCTAGGGGGCAGTGCTCATCTCCGTTTCAAAGCTGAAGAGCCAGCACTGTCCGAAGACGTCTCCATAGTCATGTGGCCAGCGTGACTAAACACCAATGGCTGAGAATGCTGTTACCTTCCCACCAAAGGTGGTCCTTATTTTTCTACTTGCATTTTTACGTGCTTTTGAACTGCTAGGTTGGCAGAAGCTGGGACAAGTAATGGGAGCTCACCCCATTACGCAGCACTAGGGATTCAAACCACTGAACTGCCGACTGTTCCGATCGACAAGCTCAGCCTCTTAGCCACTGAGCCACCACATAATGGCATTTAAAGAGTGGCAAATAAGAAAGATGGTAAAGGGAGGGTGGCAGATATAGAGGTATATGCCCAGGTATTACTGCTTTAGACAATCATTTACTTAAGAGGCTTAGACCTTTTGTAAAAATGCACCGTGGAACAACACGGTAATGAGAAATTATTTTAAAACATTGTTCTATCCTAATTTTCAGGTATCCATTGTGTAATTAGAATCTTGTAATGCTTTGCCAGAAAGATTTCTGTTGTAAAACTCCACTTCAATCTACTAGCTATTCTACTGTCAGTGACTTTGTATTGCGATGGGTAGTGTACAGTGGTGGGTTTCAAAATATTTTAGAACCTATTCTGTAGGTGTGGCCTGCTTTGTGGGAGTGGCTTGCCAGCCATGTGACTGGGTGGGAATCACATGGCCATGTGACCGAGTGGGAGTGCCAGTCATGTGACTGGGTGGACGTGGCCAACTTGTAAAATGTGGTGAAACTCACTTAACAATGTTCTTGCTTAGCAACCAAAATTTTGGCTCAGAAACTCTGCCATTTGAAGCACGCAAGTCTCAAAGCTGTCAAGTTACAAGACCCTTGCACCCCTTACCCTTTAGGGAAAAAAACCCCAGGGGTGTTCAAACTTGACAGCTTTAAGATTTGTGGACTTCAGCTCCCAGAATTCCTCCTCTCACTCCTCATCTTGATGTGTGGACGGGCGGGGGGGGGGGGGGGAGCTGGAACCGGTTCTAAATGGCACTGTAGATTTGTGGAACCTCTTCTATAGAAGAGGTTAGAACTGGCAGGAACCCACCCCTGGTAGTGTGTCTCTAAATTTCTGCAGTATAGAAAGAAATATGCGTGGAATTTGTTTCTCGTAAGTAAGTGTAGCTCTTGTCTTTCGGCTGGAGCTGAGCTGCCAATTCCGCAAAAATTACACAAGTCTTTCCTGGGCTGTTAATAAATTTCTGGTCCCTCCAAATTGCTTGTAGGAAATATGTTGGGTTTTTTTAAATATATATATTCTTTCCTCCCTCCCCAAGAGGAGTTTCCTCTACGTGGATTATTACCACATTTCTCCTGGAGAGAGAAGTAACAGCTTTGCTCCGCTGTAGATGTGTCAGAATTTTTGCCTTTTTTTTTTTTAAATGTTGAAAAGCATTAAACATTTTACTGTCCTTCCTCTGCAGTAAAGTAATCCCAGGAGGATTTGTACAAGGAAGCAGTCAAAGAAGATGGCTGTTTTTAATGTAGGGAGACATGGTAAAATTAGGGCCAGCTTCATAGTAACGAAATCCCGTTGGTATCTCAGTAATCTTTTTGACACATTGCGCCCAATCATCCATGGCTGGCTGGACATCCATTCACGCCTTGGTCTTGCATAATGTCCTCCCTAGTTAGGACAGATCAGCGTTTATTTGCTATGTTAACAACGATAATAGCCTGTTGACAGGCTGTGGGTTTGGATCCAGTCATCAACTAGAGCTTGACCTTATCTGGGAAAGGAAACTTTAAATCAGGGAAGAGCTCTTCAGCTCTCTGATTTAGTTAAAGCACATGCTTTGCATGTGAAAGATAAGGCAATTCAGCCTCTTAACAGATCCAGATAAGAGAGGAGCGGGCGGCTATCCAGCCAGTTTTTGCATAAATTAGGGTTTGCAGTTCCTCAGATGTTGCTGAGTGTTAACTCCATCAGTCCCGGTCAGTAAAATTGGGATGCTTGATAGTGAAGTGTCGCTACATATAGAAAGATTAACAAGCCTTAGTTGAAATTGGCGCCTGCGTAGAAGGACATGCGATTTGACTGGATAAAAAGCAGCTTCCTGTGATCCTCAGTTTCTCTCCAGCTTGCATGTAATGTTGACGGCAACTTGCATAATACACGATGTGCATGAATACAGGTAGTCCTTGACTTATGACCAGTTGCTTAGAGACTGTTAGACATTACCACAGACCTCCCCCTGGCTTCTTATAATCCAGATTCAAAGCTAGCTAGTACTCTCTCCCTCCTCCCTCCCTCCCTCCCTCCCTCTCTCCTTCTCACTTTCTCCTTCTCTCCCTCTCTAGGGGGAGGGGCTCTTTCCCTCCTCTCTCTCCCCCCCCTCTCTCTCTCACACCGGTGCTTGGTAACCGGTCCCCATTTACAGCCATTTATGGCAACCCACGGTAACATGATTGTGTTTTAATATTTTTTTGCTTTTTTTATTTTGCCAAAAACAGGCCATTTAACTGCCTGTTTTTGCTGCAAACCCACATTGTGAACAATGGGTTTGCTTCACAAAACCAAAACACCCAGCCCACATTATAATAGTTGTTTCTTTGATAGAAAAATGCATTTTGAAGCAATTGGATTTAAATGTTCTACTTTTTATATGTTTGGCTTATCTTTGTTAATTGACCAAGTCCCTCTGTATCTTTCTCTCCCCCCCCCCCCCAATAGCTTTCACTCCCCGAGGAACAGAATGAAGTAACAAGGAATGGCTGTGAGTCCAAGGAGCTTGTCTACCTGGTACAAATATCTTGTCAGGTAAATAATATGACCCTTCTTCCCTTGATTTTATGAAAATGCATGAGCTGAATGATAACTTGGCTGGTTCTTTTTCCTCCCACGTTTTCCCACTGTTTATAATAGTGAAGATAATATTGGGCTTCAGGAAACACACCTGAGTAACTACTAAATTGGATCCATTTATCCTGGAATCACTTACTTATTTTTGTTGTGTGGGCAGCCACACTCTCCCAGAAGAATGAAATATATTAGAAAATATTAAAAAGGCAGAATATTATATTTCCCCTAAAAGAGAAATGGAAATCTTATGGGAGACAGAAACTCGGCCCCAGCTCCCTGCCCCCAGCAGATATTTGGTGGCCATTGAGAAAGACTGGGCCATCCTATCTACAAGACAAAAGACCTCAGGGTGATGGGATTAGCCCTCACTCAAGATCCAAATCAGGACAAAGTCATTAAGCCACAATAGGACCCTTTCAGAACACAAGCCGCTTCATTACATCATCACCTTCCCAGCTTCACACAAACAAACTCAGCTGTGATCTCTGTGTAGCCCCCTGTGAGTCTGACAGCAACCAATAGAATACATGCTCTTGCCACAGGAACAGGAAGCTCAAGTGCGAAGCCCAAGAGAAGGTATATAAGCCGCTCACTCTCAACTCCATTTTGTCAGCTGCCCAGAACCACGCATGTGCTTCTGCTTCATCAGTACATGGGCCCTCTTTGCAATCAGCTTCCATGTTTCCAATGTCTTTCTCCCCACTTGGAACTGATCCAGATGGATATGTCTTCCAACAGTTGGATACAATGAGAAATGTAATTACATTAAGGAGTATCCAGGAAATGATGGATCAGGCTTTACCCATGCTAACATATTAATAACTTGGCACTGTACGTGTTGAATACGTGATTACCACTGATGACCTTCCCAGCTGGCTTCTGACAAAGTCAACAGTGGAAGCCGGATTCGTTTAACACCCATATGATTCACTTAACAATCACAGTGATTCACTTTACAACCGTGGCGAGAAAAAAATGTAAAATTGGGCGTGACCCACTTAACAATCACCTTGTTTAACAACAGAAATGCTGGCCCCAAACTGTGGTCGTAAGTTGAGGAATAACTGTAGTTAGGCATCGCTCCCTTATTCAGAAAGGACAACAAAGTCATCACTTTGAGAGGGGGCGGGGGGAAGTTGGGTTTTGTGATAAAATGAAGCTGAAACCTCAAAGGACCTTAATTGCAACCTTAAAAATGTATGTTTTGCACAGTTCACGCTGGAAGCAGAAAACAGCTTTAGAGGTTGACGAATTTTAATCTTTTGTACTACAGGGCAGAGAACTCGAGAATTTGTGCTAGGTTGTGAATTTCAGCTACAATATTCTGCATTTCCCTGAAGCTCAGGCCCTGAGATATACCTAGTGGTTAATCATAACAGGTCTTCTGAAATGTATTTCCATTTACAGAATATTCTTTCACCTTCTTTTTCATCTGCCAGAGTCTGACAGGTGTTTTTTTCTAGTCCATCTCATTCTCTTAACACTTTTATTGCTACGAAATTTTCTCTGTTTTTTTTTTTAAAAAAAACTTTCTAGAGAGGACTGTTTAAAGTTCTCCCGATTTTAACAGAAAGATGGTTTTAACCTTTTTAGCTGATTAATCGTGGTGTCCTTCATTAGTCTTGAATTTTATTTGTGTTCTTGTTATTTACAGTCCTGGCAGTTATCAGTTAGCAATACACATAATATGCAGTATTGACCACACCCGGAATACTGCATCCAGTTTTGGTCACCACATTACATAAATATATGTTGAGACTTTGAAAAAAGTGCACAGAAGAGCAACTAGCACCTGGAGGTTAAAACATACGAATAGAATAGAATTCTTTATTGGCCAAGTGTGATTGGAGGTTCCACCACAAATCCGCGAAGCCCTTATCCGCGGAGACATAAGTGCGAAGACTAATTCGCGCCGTTCTAAGTGCTAAGGAAAAACGCGACCCTACCGTGATGACATAATCGCAGAGGGCAAAATCGTGCATTCCCAAGCACTCAGTACCCTAAACCTAACCCTAACCCTAACCCTAAACCTAACCCTAACCCTAATCCTAAACCTAACCCTAACCCTAAAACAAACCCCTAAACCTAATCCTAACCCTTATCTTAATGGAAATTGGCTTTCTGCCGCTGCGCCGTTTTAAAGCGCCCTTCTGTTGCCGCGCTGTTGTCGCGGCAGTGATGACGCGCGGTGATGATGTCGCGGCTTTAGCGCCGCAATTTTATCACCGCGATTTTGACTAGCGCGGTTTTGTCGTGCCACGGTGATTGGACACACAAGGAATTTGTCTTTGGTGCATATAGTCTCAGTGTTCTTAAAGAAAAATAAAATAGAATACATTCATCAAGAATCATAAGATACAACACTTAGTGATAGTCATAGGTTACTAATAAGCAATCAAATTATACTAGGAGACAAAACAATATACATTTTAAAGATACAAGCAACATGGTAATAGTCATAAGTGGAAAGCGATAGGCACTAGGAAGGAAGAGAAGCTATTATTCTTCTCTTCCTTCATAGTACCTATCTCTTTCTCAGTACCTATCTCTTTCCACTTACGACTATAATCATGTTGCATGTATCTTTAATACAGTTTTAGTAAATAGTTTGACAGTGTTGTGGGAATACGTTGTTTAGCAGAGTGATGACATTCGGGGGAAAACAGCCCTTGTGTCTAGTTGTTCTGGTGTGCAGTGCCCTATAGCATGGTTTTGAGGATAGACGTTGAAACAATTTATGCCCAGGATTCGAGGGGTCAGTAGAACAGTTGCAGGAGCTGTTGGATATGGCTAGTCTAGAGAAAAGAAGGACCAGGGGGGGACATGATGGCAGTCTTCCAATATTTAAGGGGCTGCCACAAAAGGGGGCTCAACATATTTTCCAAAGCACCAAAAGGCAAGACAAGAAACAATGGATGGAAATTGATCAAGGAGAGAAGCAGCCTGGAATTAAGGAGAAACTTCTTAACAGTGAGAACAATTAATCAGTAGAACGGCTGGCCTTCAGAAATGTTAGGTGGTTCATCAGTGGAGGTTTTTAAGAAGAAACTGGACAGCCGCTGGTCTGAAATGGTATAAGGGCTCCTGCTTGAACAAGGAGTTGGACTAGAAGACCTCCAAGGTCCTTTCCAGCGCTATTCTGATTGATTGATTTCACTTGTGGTGAACTTAAATATTCCCCAGGTACACCTTTCCAAGCACCTAGCAAATTTGATTGGTTGCAGCACACCTCCTCTTTTAAGGAGGGAAAATCTGTGCGTGTTCAAGGCCCCCTTGCTAAGGGCTCGTGTGTCGTCTGGTCGTGAACAAATGTTGTTGCTCCTAATAGAAACAAATTGTTGACATTCCCCAGTCAACGTCTGTGCTGCTTTCGAAACCGTAATCTACAGGAGGGCAGAGAAGGCCACGGTGGCTTTCACAAAGAGGAAATCAACATGGCTATTGAACATAAAGAAAAGTCTTGGGCTTGTTACCACTATTTATAAAATCTGAAAAACCAAATGTGCCCATGGAAGACGGTCATTGGTTAAATTGGATCCAGAAATTAGCTTATTAGTTTGGCATCTGGCCATGTACTTTTCAAAGGCCTCGGCTGCTTAGAAGCAATTTGTTGTGAATAAGAGGAGCATTGTAGAAAGCCAAAGAAATGAGTCATTCTAGCAAGAGCCCGTTTGAAACTTCTGGACTGGAAAATTTGTTTCTTTCCCTTCACTGAGTAGCTCACTCAATGTACTTCAATTTATCAACTTTGTAGCAGATAAGTAGACTTTAAAAAAAAAACACCCATCACTGCTTTCATACACTCTACCTTTAATATGGCCTACTTGAAATTCTCTGACTTTTAGTCCCACTAAATATCTGTGATCCAGAAACATATTTCTTCTGGAGGGCGAGGAGAGATTTCGTAACGAGTTTACCTCTCTCTTTTTTCTTTCTTCACGTTAAGATGCTATTTCTAAGTTATCAGTTGCTTGAAACAAAAATGAGGAGGACTTTTTGACTAACAAGGCAATGCTGTTTTCCCACTCAACCGCCTAAGATTAGGTACGAGTGAGAAATTCTACCCCGTTTCCTGTTCTTCCTGTGTATCATCTTGTAAGGTTTGAGAATACATTAGCAATAGCAATAGCAGTTAGACTTATATACCGCTTCATAGGGCTTTCAGCCCTCTCTAAGCGGTTTACAGAGTCAGCATATCGCCCCACAGTCTGGGTCCTCATTTTACCCACCTCGGAAGGATGGAAGGCTGAGTCAACCCTGAGCCGGTGAGATTTGAACCAATCGCCAAACTGCAGCTAGCAGTCAGCTGAAGTACTGCACTCTAACCACTGCGCTACCTTGGCTCTGAGACCCATAGATGTTTGAGAATGCATCCAAGCCACAACGAGCCAAGCATGAGACTTAAACGGAGGCTTGAATAACAATCAGTGTTTAATCTTTGATCAAAGTTTAAAGACATGATGGTCAGTTGTTCACAACATACCCAAGGATGTAGCTCCTTTTTATACAGTTAGAGACATCATAGAATAACCTCCTGGCTTTACATACATACAATACCCCTCACTAGACTTATCAGCATTATCTCTTTCCTCTGTTCCCAGGATTGGCCATTTGGCCCCCTGTTGTGAAGGGCACAGATCAAAGGTGAGATACGTTCTTAGGCAGAAGGGGGACATATCAAAGGTGTCAGTTTTACAGCTCTTTACAGCGCCATTCTGGGATAAGTTCTATGCCCATAGATTGCAGATTGATAAGAGTCCAAATGGCAAGGATCACACTTTTTGATATTTGCCAGATATTCTACAGACCCTAATAACAGCGCCATTATTACTGTTCCCCTTCAATATCATTCTATCACAACGGCCCTTAGCTGGGATAAACTGGTGAGAAGTTTTTTAATCATCATCTCCTCATCCTCTTCCATCACCACCCCATCACCCCAAGAAACGATAAAAAGCAATGTTCAGACTTTGCATTGGGGAAATTAAATTGGATTGGAAAATGGTAAAGTATGTAATTGCATATTGAAAACTGGGAAATATAGTTTGCTGGGGGAGAATAGGAATTAAATAGCAAAGAGGTAAATTTTGGATTAATTCAGTGTTGTTAGTTGCAAAGTCATGTCCGACACATCGTGATCCTATGGACATCGTTCCTCCAGGCCTTCCTGTCCTCTACCATCCTCTGGAGTCCATTTAAGCTCACGCCAACTGCTTCGGTGACTCCATCCAGCCACCACATTCTCTGTCGTCCCTTTCTTCTTTTGCCCTCCATCTTTCCCAGCATTAGGCTCTTCTCCCGTGAGTCCTTCCTTCTCATTAGGTGGCCAAAGTATTTGAATTTCACTTTCAGGATCTGGCCTTCTAAAGGGCAATCAGGGTTGATCTCCTCTAGACTGACCGCTTTGATAGCCTTGCAGTCCAAGGGACTCTCAGGCGTCTTCTCCAGCACCAGAGTTCAAAGGCCTCATTCTTAATTATTATTAATCTAATGAATGAATTCATTAGATAACCAATTTCACCATGTTGGTTATTTCTCCTGTTTGTCCCGATATGGCACACCTCTTTTCTCAAGAGATGAATCTGCAGTGTACAAAAACAGGACAAAACACCTCTAGCACATCCGTTGTTTCTCTCTCATGTCCTTTAAACCTTTTTTGCAGTGCCTGGACATTGAAAAGCCTTTCTGATTTTTATTTTTTTTATTTTTTAGCTGAGCTAAAACCTCAGGTCAGGCTTGCTTGTTAGATTCTACTTTCCTTGTTTTCAGCACACTGAGCAATGTTTTAGCTTTGGTAATTGCAGCCATTTGTCCCAGCTTGGTTTTTTCTCTCCCTTTAAGCCTGAAGTGATGTCAGGCAGTTCTTTTGAGAGACTGGACAAAAGGACAGCAATTACAGTTTCAGTGAGTGATGTATCTTGGCTGTTCTTCCTGTTTATTGTGAAGCAAGGTGCTGTTTTACTGTGAATCGAGAGAGAAAGGTTATACCTAACTGAATACCCCCAAAACATTATACGGCAGGTGTGAAAGTAGAAGCAAAGTCTTCCTTCCTGGACTCCTAATAACTGCGCGGATTTGCCCAGGTTGTTGCTTTTGGGTCAGGACAGAAGTGGTTCACTCTTGCTTTCTTCTTAATAGTAGCTGTAGGTGAACTCAAAATCAGTTTCCAGTTTTATTCTCCCATCAATGTGACATCAGATATAAATAAGCCACAGTCTCCAAGAAGGTTGTTTTGTATGAAGCTTCTTCCTTTCAAGTCTTTAAAGGAGTCCATCTTCATAAGTTCATAAGTTGTTCCTTAAATGTTCACAAGGAGTTAACTGGCTGTGATTGGGGAAAAAAAGGCACACACTTTATGGATGTTGTTAGGTTTGTAACTGTCAGACAGGAAAGACCAGGTCCACATGAAGATCTAATTAAACCAATTTACTGCAGGTCGGTTCCACCACAAAACCGCGGACGACAAAATCACGGTCGACGAAAGCGCGCATTTGACGTCATCACAGCGCGACGAAAACATCGCGCTGTGATCGAAAAATGTAAAAATAAAGCGAAAACCTTACCCTAACCCCCCAAACCTAACCCTAAACCTAACCCTAAACCTAACCCTAAACCTAACCCTTAACCTAACCCTAAATCTAACCCTAAACCTAACCCTTAACCTAACGCTAACCCTTAACCTAACGCTAAACGTAACCCTAACGCTCTAAACCTAACCCTAACCCTTAACCTAACCCTAACCCTAACCCTAAACCTAACCCTTACCTTTATGTGAATCAGCTTGCTTTAATTTTATTTTTATTTCAATTTTTAATTTTTTTCGTCGCGCTGTGATGACGTCAAATGCGCGCTTTCGTCGATCGCGCTTTTGTGGACCGCGGTTTTGACAGGTCACGCTGCAGGTCATGCCTATGCACAGGAATCTTCTCAACTAACAGTTAGCACCTGCTTGGATTTAGATAAAGGTCAATGGGATTCAAAGGAGGTTGGACTTCACTTGTGGCTTACATAGAGATTCTAGGCTGATTCCTGTTTTAACTCAGCCCCCAGTTTCTGCTACTCTGCGTCCTACAGTGACCACCTATTTCCATCTAAAGACTTCATACTATTTGATATTATATCACATTTTCACCAAGAGGTGCTTTTTGAATGCATTTGAGCCATGATTGCTAGACATGCTAGCATGGTCTTTTGTATGACAATTCTTGGCTTAAGTTATCTGGAGAATACCCTCCCTAGGGGAGTCTGTATTTAAATTATGGAACTGCTGAGCGGTGTCAGTCCAGATGAGTTCTCAATTAAAGGCTTTAATGCATTATCCATGGAGTTATCAGTTCCTTACATTTTTAAAGCACTAAAGAGAAAGTCTTCAATGGTAGGTTTGAAAAGATCCTGTCTCAGGCTTTTCCAGAGGAAAATAGCGAATGTGATTAAAACTTTTTCTTACCTATACAAAGTCATCCCAATGCAATTGCTTATAAAGAACAGGAAAACTTTGCTGATTAATACTATCTGGAGTATTCTCAATGCGACATACCTATTAGTCAAAAATGTTCTACGACTGTATCTTTTTTTGAGTAACCTTGAGTAACCTGCTTACCACTCTGAAACAGTCATAGTCAAATAAATTTATGGGCACTGAGGAATTCTAAATAATTTCAGAATACATAGATGGAAGATGCTATTCAACCAGTAAGTAACACACTTAACTGAAGATGCTGTCATCAAGAGGGGAGAAAACTGTTTATTATATTGGTCAATGATTCACAGCCCCTTCTACAAAAGAGATACAAATCCATTTCCTTAGCAGTTTTCATCATTTGGCTGTTCAGTATTTCAAATATTGTGCCGTTAAAAAATGATGCATGCTACAGATTTATGTCTGGGTGTTGCACTCAATAATCCTACACCAGAATTGCCAGCACTTATCTCAGTCTCCTTCCCTCCCTCCCTGACCGGTTGAACTTATATGTTTTACATGGAAGTGTGACTGATAGCAAATTGTTTAAATTAGAAGTTAGTAAAGAGAGACTGGAATGTAATAAAGTGTTGAAAGCAGCAAATCTCTTTTCAAACAGCCAAAGTCTTAACCTGTATATTTTTCATCCTGCCATTCAGAAAGAGATTTAATCGAAGAGAAATAGCCGAGCACAGACAATTTTGAATGCTAGAAACCCCTTATTATTCTTCACTTACCTGTTTATGTTCTCTTTTTCCTTTTTTTGCGCTCCTTAATCATAGTTTCCCTCGGCAAACATATTATTCAGATACTTATCTGCAGTTGAATGTGCTTCCAAAGGATTGGCTTGAAAAATTAACACGAGGAAAGAAGGCATCCATACTTGGGAGTAGGATAAATGCATTAGTAAAGTACATCTACCTAAGAAACGGCGTACATAGTTATTGCTGGTGGTAAATTGTTTTCGGGATTTGTTTGTTTGCTTTTTGGCTGTCTACGCCGTTTGATATGATTTGGAAGTGTTTGAATTCAAAAAGCCTTTTATGGTAGCATTTGAGTTTTCAAGAGAGATCGGCTGTTGGAGATTGCATCTCCCCCTCCCCCCTCCGGAACTATTGTTGATCAAGCCAATCCTCCTATTTCAGATGCGGAATCTTTTCTTCAACTGCCATGAATATTTTAACTCCGATCTCAGAGACTCCAAGAAAGACGGTGCTTGCTGTATCATCTGTTATTTGGTCTCCTTTGTGGCTTCGTTGACACTGAGTTTGAATAACTACTGAATTATTCGTGGCACCTTCAATCTTGGCATTCGAAGTTATTTTTAACTAACTGGCTTACATTTTTCTTTCTATTGAAAACGGGTGATGAAATTTATTTGACATATTAAGGTGGGCCAGCTCATATTCTCATCTCCTCCTCCTCCTCCTCCTCCTCCTCCTCCTCCTCCTCCTCCTCCTCCTCCTCCTCCTCCTCCTCCTCCTCCTCCTCCTCCTCCTCCTCGCCATTGTCTATCCACTTCAGGATGAAGGTCTCTTTTGCATGTTTCCAACGGTTCCACCACAAATCCACGAAGCCCTTATCCACGGAGACATAAGCGTGAAGATTAATTTGTGCCATTCGAAGCGCTAAGGAAAAACGCAACCCTACCGCGATGACATAATCGCGGAGGGCAAATCCGCGCATTCCCAAGCACTCAGTACCCTAAACCTAACCCTAACCCTAACCCTAAAACAAACCCCTAAACCTAATCCTAACCCTTACCTTAATTAAAATTGGCTTTCTGCCGCGGCGCCGTTTTAAAGCGCCCTTCTGTTGCCGCGCTGTTGTCACAGCGGTGATGATGCGCGATGATGACGTCGCGGCTTTAGCGACGCGCTTATGTCTCCACGGATAAGGGCTTCGCGGTTTTGCCGTGCCACGGTTCCCAACCAATACGGCCTTGAGCTTTCCTTTGTCAGTTGAGCCCACAATACTTGCTGATGTCATCACTCCATCTTTTTTTTAGGTCTTTTTTATCAAGTCCATTCTATGACTACCTTGGTCCACCTGCCATCAGTTCTTGCTATGTGATCAGGCTGTTTCCATTTCAATTCTTTTATTCTCTTGATGGCATTGTATACTTTCGTTTGTCCTCAGACCTGGCAGTTATCAGTAACCAATACACATAATGTGCAATATTGACCACACCCGGAATACCGCATCCAGTTTTGCTCACCCCATTACAAAAAAATATGTTGAGACTTTGGAAAAACTGCAGAGAAGAGCAACTGGGATGATTAACGGCCTGGAGATTAAAACATATGAAGAACAGTTGTAGGAACTGTATATGACTAGTGTAGAGAAAAGAAGGACTAGAGGGGACAGGATAACAGTGTTCCAATATTTAAGGGGCTGCCACAAAGAAGAGGGGGTCAAGCAATTTGCCAAAGCACCAAAAGGCAAGACAAGAAACAATGGATGGCAATTAATCAAGGAGAGAAGCAACCTGGAATTAAGGAGAAACTTCCTAACAGTGAGAACAATTAATCAGTAGAACGGCTGGCCTTCAGAAGTTTTAGGTGGTTCATCACTGGAGGTTTTTAAGAAGAGACTGGACAGCCACTTGTCTGAAATGGTATAGGGTCTCCTGCTTGAACAAGGAGTTGGACTAGAAAACCTCCAAGGTCCCTTCCAGCTCTATTCTGATTGATTGATTGATTGATTGATTGATTGATTGATAATCCATGTCCAGGTCTTTCTATCTTGTCTTGTGATGCCGAGCACATATCTTTCCATTGCTCTTGGCAGCACTCGTAGTTTTTGTATTGATTGTGAGGTTAGTGTCCATGTTTCTCTGGGATATATTAGAACAGGTAGCACACCTTGATTGAAAACTTTTCTCTTCAGGCATAGGGGTAGGTTGTTCTTGAAAACTACACTTAATTTGCCATCTAATATATTTGTGTTTCTTCAAAGCTCTATATTATACAATGACTTAAGGGATTTTAATTGGAGGTTGAAACTGATTAGCAAAGCCTGGTTCAGTGAAAAATGTGGAATGATGATAATAATCTGGTTCACAGAGTCTTTGCACATTTATGAAGGAATGAATTAAATGACACTGTAGGTTTTTTTTTTCCTGTCTGCAGGGCAAGAACTGGATAGTGAAGAGGAGTTACGAAGACTTTCGAGTGCTCGATAAACATCTTCACCTATGTATTTATGATAGACGCTTTTCTCAGCTCTCAGAGCTACCCCGTTCGGATGCCCTGAAAGATAATCCGGAGGTAAAATAAGGACGTTTTGTTACTAGCCGAAAAGTTCTAGTTGTGGAACAATATTTTTGGAAGGCAGATATCGCTGAGGTTTTCATTTAATTATTTATTTACTGTATTTTCCGGGATATGAGACGCTCTGAACTGTAAGAGGCACCTACCAAGCTTTTGGGGAGGAAAACCAAGAAAAAGAAAATCTGCCTCCGCCTCCCAGCAATTTGTCTCCTTGCAGGAAACCGCAAACTGCCTGGTCAGTTTCAGCACAGCCTGATTTAGCACGAGCAGCTGATTGGCAGTTGGACCTGCCTCCCGGAATACCACCTATTAGCTGTTCCAGGCTGTAGGGATCATTGCCGCCTTCCAGCGCCCCATTTCCACCCTCTGTGTGTCCTGTTTCCGGCCTCTGCGTGCCCCATTTTGGGCCCGTTCCAGGCGGCAGGCATCCCCACCACCACTGCCTGTCCCCCCTCACCCGGAAGAGCAAAAAATGGGTCACACAGAGGCCGAAAATGGGACACCACATGAAGGTAAAAAATGGGACACACAGAGGTAGAAAATGGAGCGCACGGAGGCAGCGATAGGCAGCAGTGGCAATGGACGGTGGTGATCCCCGCAGCCTGGAACAGCTGATAGGCAGTATTCCAGGAGGCAGATCCAACCGCCAATCAGCTGCTTGTGTTAAATCAGGCTGTGCTGAAGCTAACCATGCTGTTTGCTGCAAGGAGGCAAATTGCTGGGAGGCAGAGGCGAAAGGGTGGGGGCTGGCCGATGGATGGGGTTTCAGCAACATTCGCTGTATAAGATGCACAGACTTTTCCACCCACTTTTGAGGGAGGGAAGTGCGTCTTATACACCGAAAAATACTGTATATACCTCCTTTATTATCTTTTTACAAATAACTAAAGACAACAAACATACTCAATACTCCTTTCTCTCCTGTTTTACCCACAATAACAAACATGGAGAAGAGTGGTTGGGCTGGAAGAGAGTGACTAGCCCTAAGTTACCCAGCCAGTTTCCGTGCCTGAGATGGGACTAGAACTCACTGTCTCCTGGTTCTAGCCTGGTGCTTTTGAATTCTATAGAGCGGGACTGTCAAACTCATGGGACGGATGTGTCATGCGCTGGCCACGCCCATGTCTGATTTAGCAAAGGGGAAAACGTCGTGACATGTGACATAATAATGCCGTTACAACACGAGTTTGACACCCCATCTATGAGAGAGAGAGAGAGGGAGGGAGGGTGAAAGAGAGACAGAGAGAGAGAGAGAGAGACAGAAAGAGAGAGAGAAACAGAGAGAGACAGAGAGAGATTGCTTTAGCCATATCCCCTAAAATACAGGATGCTCTACATCAGTAGAATTATCGCATTTTTTCCTCATCCTTTGCAGCTTGTTACCCAGATGCTGATGGCTTACCTGTCCCGACTCTCAGCCATTGCTGGCAACAAGATAAATTGCGGTCCCGCTCTCACATGGATGGAGGTACAAGAGCCCACTTCACCTTCTCCTCAATTCATCAGATGCTTTCTTTGTGCCTACCGGTCTGCCAGCAGCAAATTGAATGGAAGTAGGGAAGGTTTCTAAATTAGAAATTGCCAGTAAGAGCCCTCTGCTCTTAGGCTACCCAAGATAAAAGCAGGAGTACATCCTTATCCTTAATTAATATAGATCCTCCTGTATCAAAGCACTGACCAAAAAGTCCTCTTTATTGAGATTATGGCCCATATAGACTAATGTGCTGGTCAAGTGTATGCTGGTAGATACACTCGGTCTGCAGCTGAGAGCGAGCAGCTGAAACTCTCAAAGACAGTCCATGGTACAACACCTTGCAGTAGCCTAAGTAAGGAGTAACTAGGGCATGAGTCACTTAGCCAGTGCTTCAAATTCCAGGTAGGGCTGCATCTGGCACACGGAGGGACAATTCTGCTCCTTCCAAACCCCTGATCTCCCATTTGTCCATGCAGTAGTAGCTATGAGTCCAAGATGTTCTTCAGTACACAGACCTGTTCTTGGAATGATAGTTGCCAACAAGAGGCAACCTTTCCCCACCATCCAGCCAGAGCTGAAGAAGCTTCTTGGATGAGACTCGAAATGTCTTCAAAGAAAAACCAGAAAGTCCAGTCGCCACTTGAAAAAGCATCTTTGGTACTGTAGTGAACAGCTAAATTCATCTTGGAGGGGTTCGGCTGTAGGCTGTTTTGCCCTGTGTAAACCCTCATAGCCGCTAGAACCAAGTCAAGAAGTTGATAGTGTCAGGGTTCCAAGTAACGCCCCTAACGAAAGAAGACTCCGAGGCTCGAGGTTCCTCAAAGTTCCATTTTATTAGAGATGCCATATTGGCACATCTGGGAAAACCCGAATCTGAAAGCTTCCAGGTTTCCCCCACCCAAGTGAAAGTTCAAGTCCCTGCCCAGCACCCACATGTCCATCACATGGCCCAATCAGGGACCATCCAAACCAATCACACCATTGCAGCTATAGGGCAAGCTGTCCTTGACTGTCTGAGAAAAGAATGTTGTTTTGACTATATATCTCCCATAATCCATATAATCCCCCTCCCATTTTCCCAAAGCATTAGATGTGGCAGACCTGAAGGCCCAATGTAAAAGATGGCTTCCAGGTATGACGGATCGTACCTCTTGCACAGTTTAGGATAGCAGTGGGTAATGTATCGATGATACAGTTATGCAAACTAATTATGGACTCCCCCAGTGGCTTAAGATAAAAATTGTTGTTAATTGTGAAGTCGTGTCCAATCCATCACAACCCCATGGACAATGTTCCTCCAGGCCTTCCTGTCTTCTACCATCCTCTGGAGTCCATTTAAGCTCACGCCTACTGCTTCAGTGACTCCATCCAGCCACATCATTCTCTGTCATCCCCGTCTTCTTTTGCCCTCAATCTTTCCCAGCATTAGGCTCGTCTCCAGGGAGTCCTTCCTTCTCATTAGGTGGCCAAAGTATTTTGAGTTTCGTTTTCAGGATCTGGCCTTCTAAAGAGCAGGCAGGGTTGATCTCCTCTAGGACTGACCGGTTTGATGGCCTTGCAGTCCAAGGGACTCACAGGCATCTTCTCCAGCACCAGAGTTCAAAGGCGTCCATTCTTTGGCACTCAGCCTTTCTTATGGTCCAACTTTATAAAAGTTAAAAAGTAGAAAAGAGAGGACGAAACCCTGGGGTATTCCAGAAAGGAGAGGCCAGCTCAAATGATCTCTCCTCCTCCTACTCACTGGGACTACTAACTGGAACTGCCCTGCAGGGAAGTAGTGGAACCCCCTATAAAATAGAGTTCTACTTTCGGCAGAAGTTGGTTGTACTGCACAGTGCTTATTTAGTACCACAGTGCCTGCAGAAGCTCCCTTTACTTTCTTTACAACTCTAAATCCTCCTCTATAAATTTGTTAATAAAATTAATTGCTCAACGCTGCTTGTCCTTGGCTTTCTCACCCTCTACCTTGCATTGCAGATTGATAACAAGGGGAATCGCCTCCTAGTTCACGAAGAGTCTTCCATTAATGTTCCTGCTATTGCAGCTGCTCATGTTATCAAGAGATACATTGCCCAGGCAGCAGACGAACTCTCCTTTGAGGTAAATAACGAGAGGAAAAATATGTAATTATTTCGGCGCATGCCCCGAGAAAACCAGCGTTCCGTTCTGTTTTCTTCAACTGGCCAAAGGCGTTTTGAAAGGTCCTCTGACCGCTTTCCGTGTGGCTTATATAACAGTACATTTTCTTATTACATATGTAACATATAAAATAAAATACAATATAAATATATGTAATACCTAAAATATATGTAATATATAAAATACATGTAATATATAAAATACATATAATATATAAAATACAAAATGTACAGTACATTGCTCTATTGTTAATTTGGTAAAATAAAGTTGTCATTCTACACTTAATTTTACAAATGAAGGCAGAGAAACTGATAGACAAGTATTTATGGAGATTCTCAGTCATCCAGGTCATGGTTGTCCCAAAGTTGCCACCTATAAAGCCCTTCATGGTAGTGGATCTGGGTACTTGAGAGACCGCCTACTGCCAATCACCTCCACACGACCCATTAGATCTCATCGTTTAGGCCTCCTCCGAGTTCCATCCGCTGGCCAATGCCGACTGGCCACCACGCGGAGGAGAGCCTTCTCGGTGGTAGCCCCGACCCAATGGAACGATCTCCCCGTGGAGCTTCGTACCCTCACCACCCTCCAGACCTTCCGCACAGCCCTTAGAATCTGGCTATCCCGTCAGGCCTGGGGCTAAAGATTGTGACCCGCCCGAGTGGTATGAATGTTGCATTTTAATTATGTACTGTCTATATGTAAAAGTCTGTCCCCCCCTGCCTTTTGATTGTGAGCCGCCCTGAGTCCCCCCAGGGAAAAGGGCGGCATACAAATAAATACAAATTCAAATTCAAATTTTTGGTTTTCCCAAGAGACAACTGGTTGTTCTTTGAAGACGTTTCGCTTCTCATCCAAGGAGGAGCTTCTTGGAGGGGAAGTGAAACGTGTTCAAAGAAAAACCAGAAAGTCCCGTTGCCACTTGAAGAAAAAAGAAGCACATTGGGACACATAGACAAGTATCGTATTTTTCGGACTATATGACGCACTGGAGTGTAAGACGCACCAAGGTTTCGAAGAGGAAAACAAGAAAAAAAAAGTTTTTGTCCTCCCCAGCCCCCAGGAGCCCTCTGCAGGTCTCCCAAGCCCTCTGCGTGCCCCGTTTTTGTGAAAAACAGGCCTATTTTTGGCCTCCCAAACCCCACATACTTACCATTTTTGCCTTTCCCAGCCCCCAGGAACACTCTGCAGGCCTCCTAAACCCTCTGCGTGTCCCATTTTTGGCAAAAATGGGACACGCGGGGCAGGGTTTCTGGAGCCCAAAAATGGCCGTATTCGGTATATAAGACGCATCGACATTTCCACTCTCTTTTAGGGGAGGGGGGGAAGTGTGTCTTATATTCTGAGAAGTACGGTAAGTGTAGATATTTTAAGCAGAGGTCATCCTTGACTGATGTCCATAAGTGAGTCTGGGAATTTGGTTGTAAATCGTGCCCGTCATTAAGCAGGTTATCACTTGATGGACTTGATGTGACATTCTTTGTGGCAGTCATTAAGCGAATCCCCATGGCCATTAAGGAAACCCATTGTCTACAATGGGCATTTTTTTCAAGGAATCAGAAGTAAATGTCGGTTTTCAGCAAAAACTGTTTAAATTGTGGTCATATGACTGTGGGAAGCTGCAAACAGCCATAAATGCGGCTACTTGCTGGACAACCAAGATGTGACTACATGACCAAGTTGACCATGAGTGGGGAGTGTCTGTTACAATTTTGAATCCAGGATGTTCCAGGATATTTGACCTGTTTTAACTTTAAATGGTCACCAAGTGGCTGATCTTAAGTCACGGACTACATTTAATTAGTTTGTTCAATATTCTATTCACATTTACGTTTCCAAAGTGGCTACACCCTCATCTTAACCAGAAGCCTGTTTTGGCTTTTAGCTGTTATCCAACATTTTCTTTCTACGAACGAATAAAATGTCTGCTGTGTAGCGCCCATAATACATACTTAAATTCAAATGTGCATATTTAATAGGCAAGAACTAGCACTCTTTATTTTAAAGGATTTTGTATTTGCAGCCCGATAAAGTAAGCATTGTTATCAAACCAGATAGTGTTTTGAGTCACAATGAGAAAATAATCTCATTTCTTAATTTCCAGGTTGGGGATATTGTTTCTGTTATTGATATGCCTCCAAAGGAATTGACCACTTGGTGGAGGGGGAAACATGGATTTCAGGTATGTCCAGCTATTAGGTTAGTTAATACGGCAGGCTCTAAAAGTTGTGGAGGATGGATACTCATTCTAAAAAATTACACTCTTAATATGTTTACAATGTATAAATTTGGGGGTGGGATGAGGTTGAAAATCCTCCTGATCAGTGGTTGGTTTCAAAAATTTTTTAGAACCGCTTCTGTAGGTGTGGCCTGCTTTGTGGGAGTGGCTTGCCAGCCATGTGACTGGATGGGCGTGGACATCTTGTAAAATGTGGTGAAACGCACTTAACAACACTCATGCTTAGCAACCAAAATGTTGGCTCAGAAACTCTGGTATTTGAAACACGCAAGTCTTAAAGCTGTCTTGTAAAGTTTCAAGACCCTTGCACCCCTAACCCTTCAGAAAAAAAAACCCCAGGGGTGTTCAAACTTGTGGACTTCAACTCCCAGAATTCCTCCTCTCGCTCTTCATCTTGATGATGTGTGGATGGGCGGGGGGTGGGGGGGGGCGAGGGAGCTGGAACCAGTTCCAAACGGCACTGTAGGTTTGTGGAATCTCTTCTATAGAAGGAGCCCACCACTGTTCCTGATCAATGTCAGGGTAAGAGAAAATGGAAGAGAAGGAGAATTTATAATGTCTACAGAGATTCTCGATCATTTTTCAAGACGCAACTGGACTTCGTTTTTCCTTGAAGACATTTCGATTCTTCATTTCTGACCAGCTTCTTGGATGAGAAGTGAAATGTCTTCAAGGATAAACAAAGTCCAGTTGCCTTTTGAAAAAAACATCTTGGAGAATTCATAATGCTATTTTAATCCTTGGAAACCTGTAGAAAATATGAATGCCTGATTTTTTTCTTTAAACCTCTTGTCTGATTCCAATGAACTCAAGTCAAATGTATAATTCTTGAAAGAGTAATATGTCTCTGTCTTCAGATACTGTGGACAGACAAAACAGCTAGAGTAAAATGAAATCCAGGCTAGCAAACTCCTGCTCTATTCACATATAAAGCAGGGGAAGAATGCTCTTTTTACTAAAACTGTCTAGAGATTTGGAATAATCCCTGTCTTGAAAATCATCTGGCTGTATCCTTATTCCATGATTCTGTTGAAATTGTTTAAATGCCCTGTAGACACAAGCGCTCTTTTTTCTTTCTATCTTCATATGTCACTATAGGTGGGATTCTTTCCTAGTGAATGCGTTGAACTGATTAACGACAAAGTCCCTCAGTCAGTGACCAATTCTGTACCAAAGCCAGGTAGGTTTGTGTGCTTTTCAAGCAAATGTGCGTAATATTACAAAACTCAGATTTAAATCATGTTCGCTTACAGTTTTCAGTACCCTTGCTACGTTATAATTCTTTGCATTCATCCAGCAAGCTTATTTCATTGTTTGGTTTGTGCTGGTCAAACATTTTCATTTTCACTCATTTCATTAATGTTTTGGGTGGGAAAAGATATTTTTGGTAACCATTGTCACAAATCATTGCTTGGTGGTCATCATAAACCCATGTGCTTTTCAGAATTACTCTGTAGAGGAAGTTAATTTATTGCCAAGTAAGACAGATGCAAAAGATAATTTGCTTTTTCTTTCATTGAACTTACTCCCTGCATTTCCGACTCAGAACTGATTCATTGCTGTGCCTATTTCCCTCTCATTTCCTTCTATCTATCTGCTTAGGAGATTATTATTTTGTTGAACTAAAAACCATTGCTTATTTTTATGAATTTATACTCTGCCTTCCAAAATAAAATAAAAAACCCCTGCCAAAAATAAATAAAATAAAATAAAACACCCACATGTTTTCAGGCTGTTTTCTAAAAATAGACAAAGTGTAGCAACAAAACCACAGCACAATCAACAATTAAACACAAACACCCATGCTAATAATGAAGAGCATACAAGCAATAATTACCGAATGTAACTTCCAGTTTGGGCGTTAAGTGTCGTTTACAAAGCATAGAGTCAAATCAAATGTTTGATGAACTTGTATTTCAGAAGTTGTTTTGACCCAGGAGTGTTTTTTCTTTGTGTAGTAGAGTATGGAATGAGTTGTGGAATAAGGAAAGAACAAACATTATGTGCATCTTTTATGATCCCAGTCTATGAGGAAGTTAGGCATTTCCAAAATGTGATTAATAAATAAAATTTGCTTAAATTGGGGATGATTTTTTTTTGAAGCTTTAGGTTAGGGAAAAATATTCAGGAACATATGAATTGTGACTCTTCTTTACAATTTAGATTAATAACTAATTATATTGTGCTTGAGGTCAATTCAGGTGGTACTGTTGTCATCCCTTTTTAGTTGCTCATGTTTTCTCAGAAGGATCAGGAGGATTTTTGGTTTTAAGACATTCAGATACCACTGGGATAAAGGGTTGCAAAGCACATTATAAGATTAAACAGACCTGAACATGAATCTTGTTTCATCATATACCCAAAGGCAGAATTATATTGATGGAAAAGGAGAGTCAGCATATCGAAATGGGTTCTCTCAATAGGCAAAGCAACAAATATGCTGTATTCCCTTCAATGCTCGCTTCACTCTGTGGTTACTTAAAACAAGTTCTCAAATGTTTTGGGGTTGCAGAACTTGTTCGTTCTGATTTTAAAGGATTGTCCAATTTGAGATGCTTGGGATAAGAGCAGACTTAGATGAAATCCATAGCTTACTTTCTCTCTGAAACTTATTGCCTAATTCCAAATTGATTTGAAAAACCTTCTAGATCAGTCTGTTGCAATTTGGGGTTAATAGCAATAGCAGTTAGACTTATATACCGCTTCATAGGGCTTTCAGCCCTCTCTAAGCGGTTTACAGAGTCAGCATATCGCCCCCACAGTCTGGGTCCTCATTTTACCCACCGCGGAAGGATGGAAGGCTGAGTCAACCTTGAGCCGGTGAGATTTGAACCGCTGAACTGCAGATAGCAGTCAGCTGAAGTGGCCTGCAGTACTGCACTCTAACCACTGCGCCACCTCGGCTCTTAAGGATAAGGAATAGTAATATTTTTTTTAACAATTGGCATAACACTTCTGTGAAGGAAAATGCAGTGTTCTCATCATCCCCCCAAATATTTAAAATCAGGAGTGTAGGATTAAATGTCTCCGTTTTGGGAAATGCTATGTGTATTCTTTGTCATGTTGATTAGCTTGTAATTTCTAAGAGAAAATGGAAACATGGATGTTGCTTGTTCCTTTGTGGTACATAATTCCGTTCTTAGTTCTATGAATCTGAATGACATCAGTCTGTTGAAGAGTGCTATGAAAGAGAAAGATGGAACAGAAGTTTCAGCTCTCTCTACTTTATAAAATCATGCAAACCGGTATCTTCATTTTTTTTATTGTTCTCTTCCGATTCCTTTTCTTTTGGTTGCCATCCATATCATTTGGATTAGTTGTCATATCACTGCAGGTCTTTCAAAGATGCCATCAGCTTCATGTCAATGTTTTGTTTCTTAACTTAACCTCATGCTGTTCATTTCATTTTTACATGCCCTTTTCTGATGTTGCCTAGGAAGTGCTTTTATTAACGTTTGAGATTCTAGAAATAGCACTTTAACGAAATAGAAGAGGTGGATTGAAGTTGCTTATCTAGGAAACACTTGCTGTTAAAAATCTCTTAACATTTGTGCCTTTGCTAGAAATTGAAAACATTGTTAATACTATTATGCAAACGGAGTTCATCCTGGCAGCCCCTGGATAAATATAATCCTATTTTGTGGGATAAAGTACAATAGCTCATGAATCTGATAGTCTTCACGTGGCTTTTGTTTCCAGTATCTTTTTAAAAAGTGTTCTAGTTAATCATACCCCATTATAGCATATACAATAGAAATCAAGGTTACCTAGGCAACCTATACAGGACAGGAAGACTTGGCAGACATTTTGAAATCATTGGATTGGTGGGTTCCAATTATTCCTGCATGTTGTCCACAACCATGACAAGTTGCATATAAGCAGAGATAAGATACATGAAATAATTCAAACAATCCCTTTGAGCCAAGTGGTTGAACTGGCCCACGAGGAAAGTCTGTGTTGATCTAATTGACTTTCATTGGAACTTGAAAGATGGTGATAAGCGAACAGTTCAGTAACAGTTTCTGAAAGCCAGGGGTCATAAACTACCTTCCTTTGCAAGCAGATTTAAAATTGTCCGGAAGGAGAAGGAAAGCATATTTCAGATTAATAACACAATAGGCTCTCAAAGAGATCCTTTGTCTTTTGAGCTCCTAATTAATCCATTGAGCGCTTACCAGCTTATAGGTTGGTTGGTGTTTGGTACTAAATAAACCTCTGTGAAATTATTTAGCTATTTTTATAGCATCGTTCTGCAGCCAGCCCAGAGGTTATGTCGGGATAGTTTAGTTTAGTTTAGTTTAGTTTATTAGTTTTGTATGCCGCCCACTCCTGAAGGACTCCGGGCGGCTTACAATAAAAAGGGAAAGGGGATAAATAAGACAATACAACAAATTAAAATTCAACAACATTCATAGTTACAGTGGGGCTGGATACTTCAATAGCCCCCAGCCTGCCGGAGCAGCCAAGACTTAGTGGCTTTATGGAAGGCCGGGAGGGTAGTAAGGGTCGGGATCTCCACGGGGAGCTCGTTCCAGAGGGCCGGAGCTGCAACAGAGAAGGCTCTCCCCCGGGGGGTCGCCAGCCGACATTGGCTGGCAGATGGAATCTGGAGAAGGCCTAGTCTGTGCGATCGAATCGGTCTTTGGGAGGTAATTGGCAGGAGGCGGTCCTGCTTGGAAAGTGTACATATATAGAAGAGACATTGTATTGTCATTCAAAATGCAGCTGTTTTTTCTGGTTAGATTTTTTTTAATTTTTTTTTTTTACAATTTTTGCAAATTGGGGATTGCTAGGGAGAGAGGGCTGCTTTCAAAAGCAATGCCCCACTCAGGTTTTCTTTAGTGTGGGAAATGGTGCTGGTACATAGTTATTTCCACAGTTACAAAAAAGATCTTCTGGGTCTCTTTGCACTGATGGCCAGTGGTTAGCCAGTTGCATTCTCTAGCTGAATCATTTAAAGTGTTTTGACAGTAAATGCACCCTAATTACAAAGTACTGCTGAATAACACAACCTTCCATTGATTTTTCAGAAGAGGTTTGGGGCGTGTGCAAACAATTTTGGAAGTCCTCAGCCCATGCAGAATTAGATTCCTATTTAACCCTTTGCACAGTGTTAAAAGAAACGGGGTAGGCTTGGCTAGTCTTTTGAAATGAAAATGTTTTATTTTTTTCCAGGTGGATGTTCCCATTAATAATGTATTTTCTTTTAAATTGTACTTTCCCAGTCTCCCCTGCCCCTGGAGCCCGTCCAGCATCCTGGAGCTACTTCCCCCCTTGTACGTTTTCATTTATTCTTTTTCTGCTCATGCCATGATTTTTCTTATTCTCAGCTGAATTTGTAATTGCATTCACATGCAACGGTAAACCAGAATGTTTGTTAGCTCCCATTTGAGCCCTCAAGGACAAGTTCTGTCTTAAGGGTGGGGTTTTTTGGGGGTCATCGTTTGTAAACCACAAACTATGCCATTATCCTTTCTGAACAATACAAAACCAGACATCAGGATTTATTCTTACCTTTTTTTTTCTTCGAGAATATCACAACAAACAGACCATGGAAAAATGCTGTCTGAGATGATGTGAAAATGATCTAGCAGGATATTTGCGTTTGTTGTTTAATCCTGAAAAAAATCAGAATTCTGGTATACTGTTGTATATTAATGTACTCAGTATCTGAGGAATGTGCAGTGACTTTTCACTGTGATTTCCTTGTACATTTCTTTCTTTCACAATATGCATTAAAATGAAATCTGCAATAGAAGATAAATAAGGAGAAAAATGAGCTTGAGACTAATTTTTAGGAGTAACTAAAAATTTGGGAGTAACTAAAATTGCCAACTATTTATTTTATACAAGTAGCATTATACTGTAAAATCATATCACAGAGTAAAAATATTGCATAATCCTAAAAGTATATGCTTTGGAAAAATGTTGCTTTTCCTATACAATTACATAAGGGGTTTTTTTTTTTTTGGGTGTGCACAGACATGTGTTTTCTACAATCAATTTCTAGAATAAATTTTTGAATTGCATGCAATCAGAGAATGGGAATTACCTAAGCATAACTTAATATAGTATTAATAATTTTCATGACAACCTATAATACTTGTCTTCATTGTGAGAGTCTTTAGCACATCAGCTTTGTGCTACAAAGCAACCTATCACAAAAAGAAAGCATGGCAATAGTTCTATTTATATTTATATTAGAGACATATTATACTCCAAAATTGCAGCAGGAAAGGGTACAGAACAAGGAATGACAAAATATGTTGCCATCCAGACTCCAAAGTGTATCTGGAAAGGGTGCAGCTTCTTTCTCTCACTTCATTTGGAGAAAAACTACCCTGTTTCCCTGAAAATAAGATCTCCCCGGATAATAAGCCCAATAGGGCTTTTGAACGCATGCGCTGAAATAAGCCCTCCCCCCAAAATATTGCAACACAGCAGCAGCCATGAGGTGACCACGCTCGCCACCTCTTGCACCTCAAAAATAATAAGACCTCTCCGAAAATAAGGCCAAGCGCTTATTTCGAGGTTCAAAAGAAAATAAGACCCTGTCTTATTTTCGGGGAAACAGGATACATGGGTGTGAGATATGCTTTAGAGAAATTTAATTTGGGGAAAAAAGACAGTGGAAATTGCAGCTTGCTGTTCTTTCTTGTGATATGATATGATATTAGGAAAAAAAATATAAAGTGTATCTGACTTTCTGGCTTGCTTCGGCATCACAACGTGGAGGACCGCACGGCTGCATTTTCCTTCCTTTCCGATTCCTTCATCAGACAGATAAATGTCTGAGAATGCTTGCCATTCTCTGATATCAGAGCATATGGCCCGAAAAATATTTTTCGTGTGTGTTCCATACTAGACATCCCCAGCAGCAATATTTGTTCAATGAGTCTGTCAGTTTCATCATCACATACTTTGAGCATATGCTGTCAATTTGGTTCAGTATACTATTAATAAAACAAAACCATGGAAACCATACTATTAATAAAACAAAACCATGGCAGCGGAGAAATCGGTAGGTTATTCTAAAAGGCCCTGGCAGGTGGTACACAGACACCCAACATGTGATTGATTAACTGAACTACCTTTGCTGACGCTTTTGGCCCCCAACTGTTAATATGCTCTGTAAGGGTTGCAGTAAAAATATAATGCAATACCTTTTAGCCCTAGAAATGGACCCATTTAAACCAATCTATTGGTTTCTTTAAGTTCTAATTGAATTTTTCCACATTAAACAACATCTTAGCAGATGTTAATAAGAATAGTTTGGACAAACTTGGAATTGCCATGCTTTCAGGGACAAGAGTGTAAATTCTAATCAGAGGCCACGCTTGATTCATATTTCACTTTTTAGAATGTAACCGAGCAGACATTTGAAATGAGAATTTCAATGCCTTTGAAAATCAAGGTCCTTTTGTTTTAATCTTCAATGTAAGTCTGTCCATTTCTGCACAGTCCAATATCTTCTTAATTATCTCTTAAATGGAAAGTAGATAGAGAATACCACCAAACATGGGAATTTATTTTATCACTGGCTGGAAAAAAGGGGTAAAGAAAATAATAACTTATTTCATTAATTATAATTAGATAATTAAATATAATTTGCAAATGCTACAATTTGTATTGTTAAGCAAACAAAACAAACAAAACATGATGTTTTGTTAAACACTAATTCAATGTAATAGTACAAACATTAATGAAACTTTATAAAAAAAGAAAAGAAAATCAAGGTGCTCATATCCATCGTTAAAAATAATAACTTTTTTATCCTATTTTGCTCCATATTCCACCCTCCACAACTGCATCCAGATTTGGAGATGGATAGTAATGGTTCAGCATCTATTTCAAAGCCTCTGAACCAATCCCAACTGAGCTCAGGTAGAATGGATTGTAGTTGATACAGTTTATAAACGGACTAACCCATAGTCTAACTCTGTACGTTGTAGTAATAATGCCAACTAACAATTACTTGAGCTTGTTTTAACTATTTGTTTGTAACAAAGTAGACTATAGTTCCAATTATACCCACAGGCTTGTCTTCTAAAAAAATCTTTATTGCTATATGTGTATGTACAAATATTTATGCTGATGGATGGATGTAATGCCAAAGAAATCAATGAGGTAACTATAATTAAGAGTGGTGTCCCCCCCCCCCCCCGAATTCTTGTCTGGGATGTATGTCTTACAATGTCTTACAAATTGGGATCCATCCATTTGTGTCAACATCAGTTGTTTTTACCAAATTTAACCTAATTCCTATTTTTAGAGCTTTCATACACATTTCATGTACATTGCTGCTATTTCTAATTAAGTACGAGGGAAGGGTGTAGAAAAAAAAAACAGAGAACAAAGGCTAAATGTTGAAATCACATTTTTAAAAAGCTGAACAGCCATATTATATACAAAGCTGTCAAGGTATAACTAGAAACAGCTATGCTAGAGTTGTCATAGCTACACTGCAAGAGCCTCAGATGCGGTACATTTATTGGGATAAAATAGAATATGCCAATGTGGTTAGTATATGTTGGGTAATGTCCCTTCATTAAAATGGTTATTTTAACAGTTGTTGCCTTTTGTGAGTCACACTGTTTGTCCTCATAGCCTAGAGAATGTAGGCTGGATGTTACTAATTGAGCCCGGGAGTCTATAGACAGGGGGCATCATATATTTTTCTAAGAAGGAGGCTCGGGAAGTCAGAAAACCCAAATTAATGTTTATGTGCAAAACTACAGGTAGAAAACTATGCCAGCTTTGGTCCTCATAGCTAAGATCTATTCCTCTGACTAGAAATAGGAAAGGTAGTAGCGAATTCCTTGCAATGAACAAACTATTCATAACCACTCTAAAATCTAGCTTCTTTGTTAGAGGGCTAGCAAGGGCTTTTATAAAGAGGCTAAACATTAAATGTTCACTAAATGAATCCTCCTCCTTCCCACAGGAAGCCAATAGTAAATTATATTTCTGTGAATTGAAGCAGTTAGTCTAAGAATATGGAATGAGTGACAAAAAGTAGGGTAATAGTACAATTAGCAGCTCAGAGTCTATGGGAGTGGATGGCTTATAATGAATTTAAGTGAGGAGCAACAACAACAACAACAACAACAATAATAATGAGTCATGTCTTCCCCCAAACTGTTACTACTCACGAGTCATTGTGGAGTTGAATAACCTTGTAAGTCTAAATTATATGTGTATGCATACTAGCAGTTTGAAAGCATGCAAATGTGAGTAGATAAATAGGTACCACTTCAGTGGGAAGATAACAATCTAGCCATGCTGACCACAGGACCACGGAAATTGTCTTTGGACAACACTGACTCTCTCAGTCAAGAAATGGGAAATGAGCACTGTGTTCTAGAGTTGGCACAACTGACAACCTTTAACTTTGGAAATAATAAGCAATGTTAGGTCTCAATTAGGTAGCTAAGCAAGTTGAAGCACCAAGACAGTCAGTGTGGAAGCTAACAGTCCAAAAGTCCTTCCAGAGATAGTAACCAGAGTCCAGTCCATAAAGTAAAAAGGAAGGCAGCTTTTGAGTACAAACCACAATCTTAAGAGATCTATCCAAAAGTCAGGACAACGGGTCATAGGAACATATATAGCATTGGCATTTTTGTCCAGCGTCACGGCAATCACAGATGGGAAGTTCTACATAGAAAGCTTCGGACTTCCAATACAACACAAATGAAGTGCATATTATTCACTCAAAATGCAAGGCTACTCAAGAACAGCAATGACTCATAATTAGATAGTTACCCTGAAGGAGCACTTCTTTGGAAGTCTTACTGTTCTGCATCTTTCAGCCCTGGGAGATGATTCCATGGAATGTAGCTCTGAGGTCACAGATCTCCAAGGTCCCTTCCAACTCTGTCTCTCCCCTCCCCTCCTCTCCTCTCCCATTCCATTCCATTCCATGTATTGTGTGAAAGTGGATGGGGATGGATGAAGTGCCTTCATCAAGCCAGATTCCTCCGCTCATATATGTGTGACACAGGAATGCCTAGCTTCTCATTCTTTTCAACATGGCATACAAAGCAGTCTAAAATACTATTGAATGTAATGTATCAGCATAGGCAATCAGTTCCTTGATGTCACTGATAGTGCTTTTCTCTGGATTCATCGTTGTCCCAGGGGTGCTTTTTCGAGAGGCAACTGGACCTTCTGGTCTCTTGAAAAGCACCTTTGGGACTACAGTTCTCCAACCCCCCTCCCTACTGTAGGATTTACACATAGTGTGATACTACGGTAGTAAAATTCTTCTCTTTAGAAACAACATCAAACTATGCTTATTCTTTTTTTTAAGCATAAATCTACCTTCTCATAAACATCTTTCTTTTAAGCTTTTAAGGTACTGACTACCTTGGAAGCCAAGGGTTTCTGCACTAGATGAAAGATCCCTTCCAATTATTAGATTTGCTATTGTTGTTGTATGCTGCTTGTATCTCTCTGCACATACCTACTGGTTTCCTAATTAATTAGTTTAATGGTACTTTGAAGTTACGTAGCAAATAATACATTATCGGAAATTGTTGCTGAACATTTGTGGTTTAACCTGAATTGGTAGCACGTTATTCCTTCGTTCACTCATTAGTTCTTGGATAGTAGCTACAGCTTGATAAAGTTTGGAATGGCGTTAAAGGCAATATATACGGTAATATTCTAGCCAAATACAAACAATATTCTACCATCGCCCAACTGTTCTCAGACTTGGTTGAAACCTGGAAAAGGAGAGATGGTGAGCTGTAATTTTTAAGGCTGACTCAGACTGAAGACATTTGCATTTTAGAACTATTTCTTTTTCTGTCCTTAATCTAAATACTCAGGCAGAGAGATCCTTCCCCAAGAGGGAAGATAGACTTCCATGAATTTAATGGGGTGTAGCAGCTACAGAGGAATGGAAAAAACCCTGTTTCTCTCTGGTGGAGTTCTCTGGTTGGAATATCTTCCTTTTTTTCATGACCCTATGCCACAAGAGTCATCTTCTCTTTCATTGCTGAACTATAATTCTTAATATTAAAAGCATAAAGGTGTTGAGGCATACAAGTAGGTAAATTAGCTTTCCCCCCATTTGCTTCTAATGCCTCCTTTGTTCCCCACTTCTTCAGTGTGGAGAAGCGTAAAAAGAGACCGAACGTTTGGGGGACAGAGAGGTGGAGAGACATTTCACAGATTGCATTCTCTCTGTCTTTCTTTGTCTCTCTCTCTTTCTCTTTCTCTCTCACTTTCTTTCTCTGTCTCTTTGTCTCCGTCTCTCTCTGTCTGTTTTTCTTTCTGTTTATCTATTTCTTTCTCTCTGTCTCTCTTTCTCTTCCTCTCTTTTTCTCTATCACTTTCTCTCTCTCTATCTCTCTGTTTCTTTCTTTGTCTCTCGTTTTCTCTCTGTTTCTCTTTCTCTGCCTCTCATTTTCTCTCTCTCACTTTCTTTCTCTGTCTCTCTCTGTTTCTCTTTCTCATTTTCTCTTTTTTTCTCTGTCTCTCTGTCTCTGTCTCTCTCTCTCTCTCTCTCTCTCTCTCTCACACACACACACACACACACACACACACACACACACACACATAACAGAGTGCAGCTTCCCCAGCTTTCTCCAGATACACAGGATTATAGTCATTATGATCTTCTGCCTATGAGTATTATCAGCCTGCATTATTTACTGAACTGGGACCTCTGAGTGCCTGAGTGCCTCTATCTATCTATCTATCTATCTATCTATCTATCTATCTATCTATCTATCTATCTATCTATCTATCTATCTATCTCTCCATCTCTCCTTGTGTGCTCCTTTAAGCTATATTTTATTCTCCTTTCTATGCAGTTGCTTTTAGGTATGACAACTGAGGAAGCACGGCTGAATATACCAGCCTCAGACAAGCCCATTATCACTTCAGGTGCCTTCAATGGCTAAAAGCAGCTTGCTATGAAGAAAGGATAGAAGAGGGATTGTGTAGGCGATGACAATCACAATTAGGGTCATTTCCTAGCTGCAGTTTATATTCCTTTGTAAACTCTTAGTGCATTTTAAGTCCTAAGAGACACGGAATTCTTCCAGCACTTGGTGCATCTTGCACAGCGGGTTAACAAATGAGTTGTCAATAGATAAAAAACAGTCTCCTAAACCTCATGTTTTCCTCTCATGTTTGTTGATGTGAATGTCAAGCATGCGTGAATTAGGTTTGCACCACCGTTGATTTGATTTGACAACACTGTATGCTGACAACCAGGGGAAATGTCACCTTTTTAAAAATGACATTTAAATGGAGATGGGGATTTCCTTTCCGCCCCGAAGATAACCAAAGAGAGGGGGCAATCCTAAGATAAGAAATATTCTGCATTTTCCTTTGTCAATAGAAATAATGCTACTTGTTTTCCCCAAGTGTAAGCTTTATTACCCCTTGTTATAATTAAATATTAAGGAGAAATTTACGCAGTCACCTTTCATTAATTTTAAACATGGTGGGCAGTTATCAAGTTTATGCCAGCCTGTCTTTGGGCTGTTTCAATGCTCTTTTTCTGCCTATACCAATCCTCCTTTGAGTAAACTGGATGTTTGGGATTCTCACTGACAGGGTAAGTGTTGGCAGGTTGTGAAACATCCAGTATTATCACTCCTTTATTTTCAATGCAGAAGACTCCCACTTGGTCTGAAGAAAGATAATCTTCTAAGATCTTGAAAGATTATTTCAAGATCGAATCTGGGTCGGCTACCGGGACCAGAGGTTTACTCTTCCGAGTTTTTGGACTTATGCTGGAGCCCATTTTCTACTGGAATACGTGCTTTGGGCTATTTCCGTTAATTGTATTTATGGGGTGCCTTCCTATTGGTTGATTGCTGTGTTGATGACTGGCGATTGGTCGTTGTTTCCTTGTGCTGTGAAGCCCTCGGCTCCTAAATACTTGACAAGCTAGTGGTAAATCAGCAGTCCTGTTAACTGACAAGGGGGTCCATTTCCCAAGCTTAAATGAGCCATTTTGGACCCCTTGTCAGTTATTTAGAGTGCTGATTTAGCACACCAATCAGCCAATAGGAAGGCACCACATAAATACGACATTAAGAGAATAGCCCAGGGGTCAGCAACCTGCGGCTGTGGAGCCGCCATGTGTCTCTTTCATCCCTCTGCTGCGGCTCCCTGTCGCTGGCCAGCTCCACAATTGATAGATTAGGATTAGGGCTTTTGGTTAGGACAGGTAGAGGAAAAAGGACAGCGTGCTAGGAGGAGACTATGGTGGGGAAACCTGACTTCCAGTCGGCAGAGGAAAAAGGAAACTAGGAGAAGGCTCTATCATTGGGGTAACCAGACTTCCGGTTGGTAGAGGAGAAAGGACGCTGCCCTAGGAGGAGACTCTATGGTGGGGGAAATGGACTTCCGATCAGCTCCAGAATTGAACAGGGGGCTTTCGGTTAGGACCTTTGTGGCTCTTTGAGTGTTTAAGGTTGCTGACCCCTAGAATAGCCTAAAGCACATATTCCAGTAGAAGATGGGCTCCGGGATAAGTCCAGAAACTCGGAAGAGTAAATCTCTGGTCCAGTGACCAACCCAGATTCAATCTTCCAACATTATCCCGGGACATGTATATTTATTTGCCTTCAATTCGTGACATATTATTTTCCCTAATGAGAAGTTCACAGCAGGGTGGCAGGGAGAATTGAATGAATAAATGACGAGCAGTTGGGGATAGTCCATGAGATCTTCTCTTCAGTCACAGTACTTAGCTTTCTTTGCAGGAAACAGAATGGCATGTCACTTGTACTTTGATCCTGAGTATCCCAACTAAACGGAGTTTTGAACCCAAGGTTTCCTCTTCCCGATTCTTATGTGTTAAGATAATGCTTTTTTTATGAATGAGGCGAATTTGTTTTTCATGAAATTTGTAGTCCTCCTGTTGGTACTTTCATTCTGCAAGTTTAAACATGCTCCTCACTGATTTGCCTGAAGACGTTACCACAAACAATTGAACCTAGTGGATTCAGATCCTTATTTCAGTCCGACCTGTATTTTTGTTTATTTATTGTTAGGACAGAATAGAATAGAATTCTTTATTGGCCAAGTGTGATTGGACACAAGGAATTTGTCTTTGGTGCATAGGCTCTCAGTGTACATAAAGAAAAATAAAGTAGAATGCATTCATCAAGAATCATAAGATACAACATTTAGTGATAGTCATAGGTTACTAATAAGCAATCAGATTATACTAGGAAACAAAACAATATAAATTTTAAAGATACAAGCAACATGGTTATAGTTGTAAGTGGAAAGAGATAGGTACTAGGAAATAGCAATAGCAATAGCAGTGAGACGTATATACCGCTTCATAGGGCTTTCAGCCCTCTCTAAGCGGTTTACAGAGTCAGCATATTGCCCCCAACAACAATCCGGGTCCTCATTTTACCCACCTCGGAAGGATGGAAGGCTGAGTCAACCTTGAGCCGGTGAGATTAGAACCGCTGAACTGCAGATAACAGTCAGCTGAAGTGGCCTGCAGTACTGCACCCTAACCACTGCGCCACCTCGGCTAGGTACTAGTAAGGAAGAGAAGAAGACTAGTCTTAGTAGGTAATATGACACTGTTGTGGGAATTAGTTGTTTAGCAGAGTGATGGCATTCAGGAGAAAAATTGTCCTTGTGTCTAGTTCTGGTGTGCAGAGCCCTCTAGTCATTTTGAGGGTTAGGGTTAGGGTTGAAACAATTTATTATCAGAATGTGAGGGGTCTATAAATATTTTCACAGCCCTCTTTTTGACTCATGCAGTATACAGGTTAGATGTAGAGCCTGCATTTCTTTTGCATACTTCAAGTTGCTTCCACTTGTTTACCCCTCAGCAATAACCCTGTGAGGTAGTTTGGTCTGAGAGGGACTGCCTAGTCCAGACCAGCTTTCATGCCTAAGAAAGGACTAAAATTCACAGTCTCTTGGTTTCCAGCCTGGTGTCTACACCAAGTGGGCTCAAACCCACTGAAATTACATTAATATCCCTTCTAAATATATTCCCTCCTTTCACCATCTGCAGATTTTGGCGTATCTCCATAGTTGCAATCATGGGCTAAGAAGGAAGGGGGTGGGAGAGCTTTTTTCTAGCTTAAGGAAACTGCCAAGAAGCATTAAGGTTTACCATGAACTTATCCAAGCAGCTGAGGAATTATTTGACGGGATTCCAAAGCAGCAGAGAGGTCCGAAATCATTATAGAGGCATTTCCTTGTCCTGCTTAGCAAATAACTCTAGTTAGCCTTATTCAAATCAGTCTTAATCAGTTTCCCCAATAACTTAATCGGATGCCTGTGAAGGCATAAAACTAGAGCTGCCTCCTTATGTTTTCTTCTTCTTTTCCTTCCTGCCCATGATAGTTAAGACTCACCCAAAGTGGGGGGTGGGGGAGGGCAGTGGGCTGCCTTTCATTAGCCTCTCCCCCACCTTACTTGAGACGAGGGACAGAACTGCTTTCCTGCAAACTCCCTGGATCTCCCTTGCTTTGAGTTTGCCCTGTCCACTGACTCATCTCTGCTTTGAGGGCTGCTCCCTCCCCCTTCCTGTTGCCTGCTTGATGGACTAGAAATGACACCAGGCTTTCCGAGGATGGGCTGGTCTCTGTTCAGCCGCTGAGAGTCACCTGAGCAGAGGCGTGGCCCGGCGCGCGAGGTGGGGCTGGACAAGCACGGCTTGCTACACAAGGGTGAGATCCTTTGGGAGGAGCATCCGCCGTTGTGGGCGAGGCAGAAACAGTGGGTACCCCAAAGGAGGTGCTTAAGTCTTCCCCTCCCCTCCTTCCAGATACAAAGCTGTGCAGGAAGCCACTCTTTAACTGGAGGGGAGGGCTCGGATGGTGAGGGGGGGGATGGATTGTGTGCGTATGTGGTGAGGACTTTGTGCCGAGCAGTTGATCTCTCCCACCGCAGGCTGTAAATCCTGAGAATGCCAAGCCAAAGCTGATCAGCGAAACTCCGCCGGTTTTTTTATGCAATAAGCCGCCTGCCGAGTTCTTCAGGACTGATCTACTTGGAGCTTTATTGTTACTATTATTATTTGTGTATAATAGGGGACAGAAAAGGTAAGACTGTGGTTTGTCAGGTTGTCTGCGGGGTGGTTTTGTGTGTGTAGGTGTAGGTGTAGGTAAATGCACGTAGACATTCTGCTTTTGCTGACTTGTTGATTTGTTTCTGTGCATTGCAAGTGATGTAATGCAGTGTGAGACACAGGCATTGATTAAAAAGAATCCTCTGGTGTGAGTTTGACTTGGTGCTTAGCGGAGGCTGTTTTGTTTGCTTGAGCCCGAGGAGTTTTGGTAAGTGCTGTCAGCAAACAGTGCTTCGGAAGATGATGGGAAAATGGAGTGGTTTGTTTTATTGGCATCCACCGTTTCATTCTTTCCTACATGGGGAAAGAAATGCAAGAACCTGTTACTCAGGAATACTGAATGTTGTGCGAGATTGTAACTGTTGCATCTAGAAAAACTAGTTTTGTTGTGTTATAGCGAGTAGGATTGTTGGATCTGCGCCCTACAATCATTTGCCTGCCTGGGAGACTTCTCGTCAAGCCAATAAAAGGGTTTTAAGAAGGACAATTTCCCCTAGCTTGCATTAATTATAGACTAGACATTGTTGTGATTATTTGCCTTTTCATAAATATCAGTGCTTGGATCTCTTGGATATGTAGGGATGTATTAACTCCAATATTGGGGGGAAGGAAGCAAAGCTCTATTAAAGTAGACATGAGCTCATAGCAAACCTCTAGAGATGTTGGGGATTATTGGTTGCCAATTAAATACTTTTTATTTGTGTGAATGAAAAGTATTAGGGCAAAAATCCAGATCAGGAAAGGACTCCCACCACTTCTCATCCCCACTTTCCTTTCTTCCCACTTCTTCGGGCTATAGAAGATTTAAAAGTTTCCGAACAAGTCTTTGTAGCTGTGGCTCAAAACAGCTGCATCACGGTAAAAGACCTCTGGAGTATCTACATTTATTTCTTTTGCATATTGGATCGAAAACATGTTGAAGTGATGCAGGTGGGGAAGTGGATAAATCTATCACTTCCTCTGATTGTCATTGTTCTGATAAATTGCTTTTTAAATTTAAATGTAAAGGTTTAAGCAGCTCTTGCTTATTTAAAAAGGACCCATTGTTTCTGTTTCTACAGTGAGTCTATTAGCATCTCAACATTTCCTGGGAGGGTTGCTGGATAAAAAATGAGTTTGTAGATGGTTTTCATACAGTGTTAGGTTTTTTTTAAACATATATATTCTAATGCAAGGCTCTTAAACATCACATTATTTAAGTAGTGGTCATAGCTAAATATTTCTAGTAATTATTGGAAATACGTCCTACAGGCTGTACCTTAGCATGATAAAAAAAAAAAAACAACAACCCTATTTCAAATCAGTGGTATTCTGCTTGAAAAATACTTTCTAAAAAAGTTGAGTTCTTTTTCTCCCCGTTTCCCCCCCTTGAAGCTTCAAAGTGGTTCTACTTGAGTGAAATACATAAACCCTCAAATGTATTTGTTTGATTTCTGTTTTTTGGAAAATGAGAAAATTGTGCAAAGGCTTTATTTAAGAAAACAGCTAATAGGGTTTTCTATGCTATATTTATTGAAATTCTGTTAAGAGTTGACAACTTTATAACGTTGAAGTTGCCATGGAAACAAATACTGCATCTCCAATATGTTTTTGTTTAGTACACTAGAAGAATTCTAATACTGGAATAATCTAGATCCATTTCGCCTGACTGCAAGTTCTCCATCCAAGCCCCGACCTCACCATGGCATCCCACTAAAGTTATAAGAAAGAAATACGAAGTTGAGTGTCATGCTCCGGCAGTTCATGAGGAATCATGAATCTTAACCCAATCTACCCGAAGTATCTTAAATTTGGGGAGGGGGGAAGAGGATAAAGTGGATTCTTGATGAGATCTAGGGTTTTTTTTTTCTTAATGTCCCTACTTCTAGATTTGTAGAGAGCCAGATCTTTCAGAGATTTCAGTGGAGATGGAGTGTGGTTTTCAGTCTGTTTAGGAAACATAAAATGTTGTTGCTGATTGCATGGACACAGCCATGGAGCCCCCCCCCCCCCTTTGCCCCTTGGCAACAGAATAGAAATAGTTTGCCATCACTGTCTTCCGGGATAATTTTGATGTTACCTCCAGCCTTGGAATGCCCAGGCTATCTTCACTCAAGTGCCAACAAGTCTGACCTTGCTTAGCTTCCATGCCTAAATAAGGTTGGCCAGGTGAAATGGTTGAATAAAAAATAACCTGCGGAAGCAAGATCAACTCCTAGAGCCAAAGCCCAACTTGGCCATGGGCTTCATTGAATATTGTTGCCTTTATTTGAGCTGAGTTACTATCTCTTCATCTAGTCCACCTGACAGAGCAAATGTTAAGATAAAACAGGTGTGAAAATATATGGAATCATTAATTTTTCTGACATGAGATATGTTAAACTTGGAGTATATATTCAAGCTCCACAGATTGAAAATATGACCATAGTTGATTGGATTAAAACAGATCAAAAAGGTTTCATCATAAAAACAATTTATCTCCAGAGCAATTACGTACTTGATGTTAGTTTAGCTTATTGAATTAACTTGATTCATTTATGTTTAATAAAGTAACTCTTTAGACATATTGGTTTGGACAGCAATCTTCCCCTCACTTCTTGGAAGGCCATTCTATGTTCAGGTATGTAGAATAGAATAGAATTCTTTATTGGCCAATTGTGACTGGACACACAAGAAATTTGTCTTTGGGGCATAGGCTCTCAGTGTACATAAGAGAATAAAATACATTCATCAAGAATAAAAAGATAAAACAGTGATAGTCAAGGTTACTAATAAGCTATCAAATCGATACTAGGAAGGAAGAGAAGAAGAATAGTAATGCATTCTTAGTAAATTATTGACAGTGTTGTGGGAATTAGTTGTTAAGCAGAGTGATGTCATTCGGGGAAAACTGTCCTTGTGTCTAGTTGTTCTGGTGTGCAGTGCTCTATAGCATCGTTTTGAAGTAGAAGTTGAAACAATTTATTTCCTACAATTTATGGACGAGAATAGAGGCTGTTTTAACAGCCTTTTTGTTACTGCTTAGACTATCAATCTTTAAATCCATTGACCATTGTAGGGTCAGTGTGTATTTGTAATGAACATTATTCCATTATTGAAACAAGGTTCAGAGCAACTTTTAAAGTATTGTTTTCCAGGCAATACTGGAAAAACTGCTTCAGCAGCTATTGGGTAACACAACTTTACTAGAAGATATTAAAGATATCAGAATTAGTTCCATATGGAATATCAGTTAATCAGGCTGTGGAATAACAGAGCAAGAGGGCTTAATCTTGCTTATTTTTTGTCCTCCTCTCTCTCTCTACAACCTCCTCCCCCCAACCGTTTCCTTTGTTTTATAGTTTTATGGGCGAGATAATTGAGAATGTTGGCTGATTTTTCATTTACTCAAGAAATGATGCACATATTCTGAGATAGTATCTATATTCAGACACTGCAGTAATCCACAATGTGTATTTTATTAGACTTTAAAATGGGAATGTAAGTTAATATAAATTGGATTACATTTTTTTTATTCGTTTAAAAATTAGTAGTGCCATACTGCTATCTAAAATAGTTCACCCTGCTGAATCACAGGGTAGAAGGTGCAACCTCAAATATGGAATGTTATAATTTCTCATTGAAGTTTTTATAGAAATATAGAAGATTAGAACCAATAAATCTGCATCAGAAGTCTTAAATAGTGCTTATTTGAGCAAAACAATATAAAAAAAAAAATTTTGTACAAAATCCAGAGCAGACAGTTGCTCCTAGAGATTTAAGTAGACTTGTTTTCCTGTAATGTCAACTGAAATCTCTTTGGCTTTAATGTACATTTTCCTCCTCTCCCCTCTCCAAATAAAATAAAATTAACTTTTCCTTTATTCTGCCCTTTTTTCAATTATCCAAACACTTTTTAAAGTTTAAGTTAAAAAGAAAGACAGAAACTCGATTTCAACTGCCAATAAATTTCTTCTCACCAAACATTTGAATTGTTTAATGCTGTTCCCTGAGTTGCTAGTTTGTATACTTGTCTCTCATATACATATACACTATCTACATAAAGCAAGAGAAAAAAACCCTAACTATTGCCAAATAATTATACACTCCCATTCCAAAATCATGACTGTAACTGCATTAATGTCCTCCTTAAAACAAATATCAGTATTGTACACAGAAACAAGTTTTATAAACATGTTGAAATTTGGTTTCTATGTTTTCAACATTGATAGACAAACATGTCCAGCTTCGGTCTTGACAGTTATGTAATTGCTATCCTATTAGTACACTAAGAGTGACATGATTTCCTATGTATCATTTAAATTATCTTGTAGGATATCAATTTGCACTGCATGAGACAAGATGATACATATGTGTGGAGAGACAGGCATTTTATAATGAAATTATTCACTGTGCAAGTGAAAAGCCAAAATCGGCTTTTTAGCTCTTAACTCAAAAGCCAGACTGAATTAATATTTGCAGGGTTAGTTTCTTCGCTGATTCCTCAATGTCATTCCAACTAAAAGCAAAACCTTTTTGTAGTTTTTTTTTTAATAAAAAAATTAGTTTCACACATGCACACATTTAAGTGGAATAATGCGTGTCACTTATGGAATTCAGACTTCTTTATTACATGTTAGAATAGCCCCGTTTAAAATGTACTGGTTTAAATTTTCATAACATAGCTTAAATAAGGAACACTTGTTAGAGAAATAATAGATAAATGATATTTTGGAATTATTTTTTTATTTCGCTGCTTCAGTTTTCGGTTCACCAACAAATGCACGATAGATATATGCGCGCCGACAAACCTGCTACGGACAAATGAACGCCGTCAAAATCACTAATTGATTTTCGACAAAATCGCGACAAAACCCCAACCCTAACCCTAACCCTAATTTTTTTCGATTTTATTGTGCCTGTCATTGCACTTTTGTCAGCGCGCTTTTGTCGACGCGAATTTGTCGGCGTGCTTTTGACGTTGTGTTTTAATCGCCACTATTTTGTCAGCACGCATATGTCTATCGCGCAATTGTCGGGTCACGCAGTTTTCTTATCAAACTACCGTTATCTACTTAAAGTGATGCAGTCAGATATGATTTAGTGATTGCCCATAATACAAGTTTCCTCACAGCAAGAGGGGAGAGCAGCATCCTTCATGGGGAATGCAATCGACATGCTGATAATGAATTGAAAATGTGGTCATTCTCTGTGCACATAGATAATAATTCTGTATTAGCACACCCACCGCCATCTGGAATGTAGGAGAGGAACGCTGTTTACATGCATTTCCAAAAGCCACAATTTGCTATGGTGTGCATCCCTTTAATTTACAAACTCTTGCAATATTGGATCTCATGAGCTGACTGCAAAAGCACAACTGTCTTCAAAAGCATTGTCTGTGTGTCTTTGTGTTAAGGAGAAAAATGTGTGCGAATGTGATTTTTGACGGACATTGTACAGCCAGACAGAGCAATTCTGTATTCCAGCAGTTCAGGTAAATTCTGGGGGTACAGCTACCAATAATTTCACTCTCTCTTTTTTTTTTTTTAAAGATGGGAACTTCATTTCTTTTTCTTCAGTCCTCTAGCTTATCCTGTTGGATTTCTTAGAGGTCAGAGAAAGAGGCTCTGAAATAAATCCTTCAAAAACTCTTAAGTGGAATGGATTTGGTTTTGGAGACTTACCTTTGCGCTTGTATTCAAAGTCTAAGCAGTATGGAATTGGATGGAAATCTGTTCCTTCCTTCTCAGTCTTAATTTGGCTACTGTGTTGGTGGGAATGCGCTGTCATAACAGATGCACTAGCAATTGAAATTAAAGCTCCCTTATTTTGAGTGACAGAGCTGTGCCTTATGTTCTGCTGCTGGCATAGTCTTACAGCTCTTCAACTGGCAGATCTTGAGTATAAGAATGCGTAGTCTGAATATTTGAAGATCGTGATGCCCTTGAAAAAGATGCTTTTGTTCAGCTGAGATTCAGCTACATCCACAGGTTTCCCCCCCTCCCCTTGCTTCTTAAACCAAAAGGGATGCTTTGCTTCAATGTCCCTGTCTTGCTTACCTTCAGGGTTTCATCCAAGACCAGCAGTCATCTCATATAAATATCATTTATCTACTAATATCAAGTAACTCAATCTTTTTACGTTGTAGAAGGCATCATAAATTCATCAGATCGAAATGTCTGATCTAGTCTGATGTAAATATCTAGACTTAATAATAGGCATTGCCTATGAGAATTATTGGGGAGAACGTGATGGCTCAGTGGCTAAGACACTGAACTTGTCGATCAGAAAGGTTGGCAGTCCGGCGGTTCGAATCCCTAGCGCCGTGTAAATGGAGTGAGCTCTCGTTACTTGTCCCAGCTTCTGCCAACCTAGCAGTTCGAAAGCATGTAAAAATACAAGTAGAAAAATAGGGACCACCTTTGGTGGGAAAGTAACAGTGTTCCATGTGCCTTCGGTGTTTAGTCATGCCAGCCACATAACCACGGAGACGTCTTTGGACAGTGCTGGCTCTTTGGCTTAGGAACAGATGAGCACCGTCCCCTAGAGTCAGGAACGATTAGCACATATGTTCGAGGGGAACCTTTACCTTATGAGGATGATGATATGCAAGGGTATTCTGTTTTTATTTTTCTCCCCGGACTAATTTGGGCAGGGTATATATTTCAATGAATTGTAAGTAAAACTTTGAAATCAGAAATGTTCTCTTATAAAGGTATAATACCAGTGCAGTTTGTTATTGATGGCAAGGTCCCGCATAGGATTTTGAACTCCTCAGGGTAGAAAAACCATAAATTCCATTAGCCTACACCTACTCTTGTTTGCCAAGCGATATCCTGTAAGTTCTGAAAATCAGAAGTCTGGTAGCACCTGTCTCTGACTAATTTTATTTGCAAGTCATAAAATGCAGTTCATACAAGGATGTGCCTTTCAATAAAATATATTAGTCAAGGTGCTGATCAGACCCACAATTTTTTAAGCTTCCGTAGAGTAAATACATCGAAGTTTATTGCTAAGAAAAAGATAGCAAAGCTGCTTTTTCAAAATGCCCCTTCTGAAAGAATGTACAAACGTTTTCTGTTTTGTTCTGCCTTTGTCATGGTCATAAAACATTCTAGACTAAAGGTAATGCTTGCAGTCAGCCAATTCTCAAAGAATAAAGTCATGATTCTAATTAAAGAGGCTCTTTTGTCCTCTAAGCCTGTTGTGCTCCATTGTTATAAAATTCTAAGTGTATTTTTTTAGACCATTCCATTGATAAAGGTTCAGTGTGGTAAACAGTGAAGCTAAATTATTAGTCACACTCATTGAAAATATACCTTCTTTGCCTCTGATTTTCTGCAGTCTTTAATACTGCGATATTTAATACTGCAGTATTAAAGTATTAAACAATATTTAGTTGAGTAACTTCATAGTTGTGTTGTTTAGACCTAGTTTAGATGACGTTTCCTGTAACATCCAGACTATGACTGAACCAGTTGTTTCTCGCCTTAAACTATAGCTTAAATTGAATACAGTCCCCTAGTTTAAGAGAATATATAGTAAGAAAGGCCAGCAGTCTGCAATTTGGCAGATCGAATCTCACCAGGCTCAAGGTTGACTCAGCCTTCCATCCTTCCGAGGTAGGTAAAGGCAGGTTGTTGAGGCCAATACACTGTAAACCGCTTAGAAAGGGCTATTAAAGCACTGTGAAGCGGTATGTAGGTCTAAATGTTATTGCTATAATATGAAACCTCCCAGAGTTTTGTTTTAGAAAAGCATTATTATTAAACTGTAGTTAATTTAAAGCTGTCTTGTAGGTTGTCAGATTATTCTCTTGGACAGTTCTATTAATAATCTTTTCATTTTCCGTGCAATTAGTTAGTGAGATTAAACAGCGAGTTCAAAGAGAGGCAGAAAAGCTCCGTCCATATTCTCTCATCCGGTGCCAAGGATAAAAGTACCATGTCAGCTCTGTCCCTTCCAGGGATCTCTGCAAGGACGCAAATAAAGAATGGATGAGCTTCAATTGCATTGTCGGGGCCGCTGTTTAAACATTTTTTTTTTACTACAACCTGCAGTCTACAAGTCAAGATCAGGAAACTGAGCTCTCAGCAAACCACCATACTGACCCAGAGGAAATCAACAAATTGTATTCATTAAACCAGAGGTTGTGATCCAATTTGAATTGTTGTGATGTTCCAAAATGAATGTCAAGCAAAAAGTGCCGAAATATGAATTGAGCAAGGAGAGCTGAATTTCACCCACATTCCTTTTCTCTTACGTAATGGCATGGGGTTTCCCCCCTCCAAAGCGTTTCTGTAAGAACACTGGCATTTGAACAGAGGCTCCCGTCATGTTTGCCCCAAATTCCTCTTGCAATGTTGCCATAATAATAATAACAATATCTACTGTGGTTCTAGCTAATGCTGGGATGTTAACAATGGCAGCTGATACAAACAAGGAAGTAGGGGAAATGCTAATGACTTGCACTTTATCCCGAATAGGGAAGGAAAGGAAGGAACCCATTTGCTCTTGTCATCAATCACTTCCCTTCAGTTTGCATTGACGTTGTGTGCCTATCAGTGGCACTTTTCACAAACATTCGCTTGATTGTGATATCACCCCCCCTCCTTTAACAAATTGAAAATCTGATTAACCCTGTTACCTAATACAGCCGCCTCGGAATTGTCTATGTCTTCACTCAGGGTTCAGTTATGTAAAATAACACGCTGTGTAATTACTTTGAAATTAATTCAGGATGCTTTCCTCACCTCCTCAAACAATCTCTGATATAGTTTAATTGCCACAACAACCTGTTTCAAAAGAGTCAGATTTGCCTTGAAGGAGAACAAGCTCGAGTTAACCTAACTACTCATAACCACTGCACAATTGAGCCTTGAGAACTTCCTGATACCAAAAAGTAGGAGACATAGGAAGTCCTCAGACAATTTGCTTCATGTTTTGGCTTTTATTTCAGTAAAATATCTCTGTAGAGATTTGCTGCCAAACAAAGGCAATCAGTCTCTTTCATAGGCCGGTTGCTTTAAAAATGTATTATTTTCTCATTTTGTAGCCATATATTACTTGCATACTTGTGGATTATGAGGATACAGTGATACTTCGGTACTCATCGTTAATTGGTTCCAGGAGGTGCAATGAATACCAAAAATGATGAGTACCAAACATTTTTTCCCCATAAGGAATAATATAGTGAGTCACAAGACAGCCGACACTGACAAGTTCTAACTTGTGTATTGAATACCAAACAAACAATGAGTATCGGGACAAAATTTTCACATCAAAATGCATTGAATACGAAATTCGATGAGTTTTAAAACAGTTGAGTACCAAGATACCACTGTACTTGGTGTGTTAACGCTCAAGGTTTATGCTTTTAAAGATCCTACTCAGTAACCTGCAATTAATAATCCTTAGAAAATTAATAAAAATAGAAAATGCTCTTGAGTTTCTTCTTACCGATTCCTGATTCCAGGAGCAATTTTCCATATATTACTATCTTTGCTGGCTATCTATTTTATTGTTGTAGGGGAAATAAAACAAACAGCTGTCCCTCCAAAAATTTCAATATCAGTATGAAAGTTATGAGATTATTTTCTGATTTCCTGTTGAAATTTGTGCTTCATACTTCCTTAAAAGGGAAGCATATAACATCAAAATCATATCAAGATGGATACAGAAATAATAATAATAATAAAAGTGAATCAGTAATAAAATGTTACAATAGCTGAGCACTAATTGGAAAATAAGTAGATGCAATGTACAACTTTCTCAAATTCCCTATAGGATAAACATACCAGCTGAAAGAGAACATGTAGGAAGAGTGTTTGTGTGTGTGTGTGTGTGTGTTTGTATATACTCCTATCATTAAAGGACAGGCATCCATGAGCCTTGGTGACGCAGTGGTTAGAGTGCAGTACTGCAGGCTACTTCGTACAAAAATGGGAGGGCCAGATGGTCAGATTGTCACCTGGCTCTAACCAGTCCTGTTCTCCCCATCAGGTGCCTGAACTCAAAGTTCGAATGATCTAATTGTATATTTTGACAATACCAAAGATTCTTAAGAACGTATCATTGCTAACAGCCAAGCAAAAAGCAAATCAAACATACTGGCTGGGCTTGCGCTAACTAGTCAACCTATTTTAGTTGGGAGTTACGTTGTGGGAACTCTTGTGTACTCAGTGCGTCATGCAAACCCAAGAAATTGCAGACGTAATAGTTTGTTTAATGGGTAAACGGATTGTGCAAACGTAGCCATCAGTTGCTACCCATCAGTCATGTAAGTACTGTAAACAGCCAGGATTCGTTTTTGTTGTTGTTGACTCTTGCATTATGGAAGCGCCATCAATGAACAAATAAAGTAAGAAGCATTGTAGAAGCTTAGCAGCCCTTTAATTCATCTCCAAAGTTAAATGCTTGTGGTTTCTCTGAAGAGGCAGAAAACTTTTGAATCCTGTTGGGAAAAATGGACTTGGATGCAAGCGAGGGAACAATATCAGGCTGGCCACCGAAGTGTGCTATAGCTGAACATAGAAGAATGGAGCATGTCATTTCCCTTCATAAAAGGTTAACCTAGTGTTTCGTTCTGGATTTCTGAAAGTAGCTAGGAAAACTGTGGGACAAAATATGGAGCTGCATTGCCTGTTTTTATGCTGTCTTTCCTTCCCTGTCAATTGCCTACTATCTTACAAGTCTATGGAATTTGAAGCTACTCTGGGTGTTTTATTTGAAATATTTCTCTTGTTACAGATTCTGCTTCACCTGATCAGTTATTTTTAATGATAGTGGAGAAAAATATAAAGAAAAAGAGGAGGTTGTTGTAAACAGCCAATAGAGCAACAGGATTGTTTCTTATTGACTAGACCAGGAGTCTCCAACCTTGGCAACTTTACGACTTTGGACTTCATCTCCCAGAATTCCTCAGCCAGCGCATGCTGGCTGAGGAATTCTGGGAGATGAGGTCCACAAGTCGTAAAGTTGCCAAGGTTGGAGACCCCTGGACTAGACCCATATTAATAAAGCATCTTCACAATGGTCTTCCCCTAAAATGAATTTTCTGTTTCAATCCTACAGTGTCCAAAAAACACGGCAAGCTTATTACTTTCTTGCGTACATTCATGAAGTCTCGACCAACCAAGCAGAAACTGAAACAGCGTGGGATCTTAAAGGAGAGGGTGTTTGGCTGTGATCTTGGAGAACATCTTCTGAACTCTGGTCACGATGGTAAGAAAAGAAGCGAACAATGCTTGTTATGAACACTTCGTTTATACAAACCAGCACAGAAACCACTTCCAAAAGAAACTTGGATTTAATTATAACTAATTCTATATGAATGGGATGCAGTGGCTCGGACAGTGAGCTTGTTGATTAGAAAGGTAGGTAGTTTGGCGGTTCGAATCCCTAGCGCCACGTAACTGAGTCAGCTCCCGTTACTTGTCCCAGCTTCTGCCAACCTAGCAGTTTGAAAGCACGTAAAAAATGCGAGTAGAAAAATAGAAAGCACCTTTGGTTTGAGTTTAGAAACCCTGTTGTCTTTGAATTAATCTTGCTTAAGTGCCAGCTCTAAAGTCCATCTGTGCCTCAAAATCTACACAACACCAAAGTAATCACTCTCAGTTGGAGCTTGGCAAGACATTTTAAAAACATTTTTCTTGTCACTTATAATCTCTTAACAAGCTGTAATATGTTTTTGTTATTAGCCAAATTATTGTTAGGCTACTTTAGGCCATTTTTAGCAAATAGATCTGCATATTAATTCTAAAAGCAGGACTGAGTTTAGGATTATCAAGCAGTAAACTAACCAAACCTAATTACAGTCATCTGAACAAGCTGTCAGGTTCCAAGTAATAGATCCACAGCAAGCCAAAACTCCGAGGCAAGTGGATTCCTCAAAGGGTAGTTTTATTGGAAATATCATATTGGGACATATTTGGTGAAAACCGACTTGGAGGATTCCTGTGGTTTTCATCTAATTAAAAGCAACAGTTTTTCACTTTCTCAAAACGATCAGTCACATGATCTGATCACAGCTCTGTCCGATAACATCATTCCTCCTTCCAGGGACCCAGGTGTGAGAACGTCCTTGGTTCTCAAGAGAAAAGTATTTTGTTTTGGCTACAAAGTCCCAACTATCTCAATTCCCCCCTCTCCCTATTTCTCAGCTCCAGTGTGGCAGCACTGAAGCTCCAAGATGGTTTTGGTCAGGTCAGCTTCACAGTTGACCCAAGCAGAGTGTTGGATTAAATCTTGAAAGTGTTAAGCCAGGCAAAATTCAGTTGGTCTGTGACATTAAGGCACACAGTTCTTTATTGCCATTGATTTTCTGTGCCCAGATACTTATTTTACGATATCCCTGATAAACAGGTGGACAGGATTGACTCAGTGATAGCTGTGAACCTTGCAGTGGGTGGGCGAGACACAGGAAGATTGATTGGCGACTTGGAGGGAGGCATTTTCACAGAAAGAGCAGATGACAGTAAGAGGAGGGAAGCCACTACAATATTTAATACAGGTCTTTACTTTGGACCAGTTTCTTCTCAGGGACCTAGAGGCTGTATTGCTGGAAGGCTGACTTCAGACTATTATTGATAAAGTCCATCTTCACCTAGTATATGATCCAATGGGGTAGAGGAAGACCTAGAGGTGTGATGGTATGTGGGAATGACTTTGGGAAACGGAGGAAGATATGTTGCCTAGGGAAGTACCATATTCTGACCTAGGCTTCCCAAGAGCATGAAGCAACTCCTTGTCCCGGCAAAAAACCCTTTTATTAGTTTACTGTGAATACTACTCATTCACATCGAGCGAAGTCTTTCAAGAGAGGATTTACAGTCACAGATCTTATCTGGCTTGGAGAGCTGACAGGCCGATATGTGCAAAACTTGGCAAGGAGTCTTGGAGAGTCACGAACCAATTAAGCGAACTAATTGTCTTCTGCAAACTCCACTCCCCTTTCACTCCTCTTTAATTTCCTCTGGGAGGGGCCATTTATCATCTGCCTTTGGCCTTACTCACAAGTCAACCCCTGTTCTTTAGCAGTTACCTTACAGTACAGTATGTAATAGTATATTGAAAACTGGAAAATATAGAGAATAGGAATTAAATAGCTAAGAGGTAAATTTTGGATTAATTCAGTGTTGTTGTTAGTTGCCAAGTAGTGTCTGACCCATCGCAACCTCATGGACAACGTTTCTCCAGGCTTTCCTGTCTTCTACCATCCTCTGGAGTCCATTTAAGCTCACGCCTATTGCTTCGGTGACTCCATCCAGCCACCTCCTTCTCTGTCCCCTTCTTCTTTTTCCCTCAATCTTTCCCAGCGTTAGGCTCTTCTCTGTTGAGACCTTCCTTTTCATTAGGTGGCCAAAGTATTTGAGTTTCATCTTCAGGATCTGGCCTTTTAGAGAACAGTCAGGATTGATCTCCTCTAGGACTGACTGATTTGATCGCCTTGCAGTCCAAGGGACTTGCAGGAGTCTTCTCCAGCACCAGAGTTCAAAGGCCTCAATTCTTTAGTGCTCAGCCTTCCTTATGGTCCAACTTCCACAGCCATACATTGCAACTGGGAAAACCATAGCCTTGACTATACCCACTTTTGTTGGCAGGGTGATGTCTCTTCTTTTTAGTATTCTGTCAAGATTTTCCATAGCTTTCTGTTCTGACCCCCCCTCTTCACACACCAAAGCACCGCCGAGACAAAGATACTTCAAGTATTTATTAACACACAGACTAGCCCTTGGCAGCAATCCAGCACAGAGTAGACGTTGGCAGCAATCCAGCACAGACTAACCTTGGCAGCAATCCAGCCTGCCAAGCTAGCCATGAGAGTTCTCCAGCTCTAGTAAATACGTTGACTCCTGCAATGAGCGTGTGGACAATCATTCCTTTATAGTGTTGAGAGGAGCCTAATTACCACTAGCTGAGTGCAATTATCTCCTGTAACTGCGTAACTGTTCTTTACGCCTATTAGCTCTCCGTTGTCGGGCATCCAGGACCAACTCCCTTGTCTCCTCGCCACTGCTCCAATGCATGAGGTCAGGACCACACTCCCTTGTCTCCTCCCCACTGGTCCAAGGCTCAGGCGCCTTCTGGTGGCCAACCAGCCTCTCTGCGCCCTGCTCGGAATCGGAACCCTGTCCAGGATCCTCCACATCCTCCAGAGCTGACTCATAGGGCCCCTCGCTGTCGGAGTCCGGTGGCAGCTCCAACAGCTCCTGCTGGGCCACAACAGCTTTCCTTCCCAGGAGCAAGCGTCTTTTAAGTTCGTGGCTGCAGTCCCCATCTGTAATCCCTGGTTAAACAATCTAATTGCATTCAATCAGGACCCAGTTCAGATTTAAGTCCTGAAATGAAGGAACATCCTGAAATCCCCCAGAACAAAATGGCCCCTGTGGTTTTTAATTCCACCAGAAAGGGCAGGACTACTTTATAGGCTGGGATGCTTAAGTTTTTACAGTTGAATATGCACTTCTAATTCTAGAATGCAGAGTTGTCATTTTGGCATTAGGAAGAGGAAACACAAAATGCTTGCTTTATCTCTCAACAGGAGATGTTTATTGTGCTCGGTATCCTACAGCCTCATGGTAGTTAAATATACCGAGGTTTGTTCAAATCAGGAAGTATCTAGGATACATGGATGGCAGGTTGCCTAGAAACTGAAGGTCTGAAAATAGCTTCTCGTTTGATTAAGCATTGTTAATTGCAATTTCATGTATAAATAACTTAAGATGTTTCAGCATTATTAGCAACTCACAAAAGTCAAAATCGTGTTCTACATCTTATATCCCAATATATCAGGGGAGCCTCAGCATAATACTCTGTTTCATCTACTATAATTAGTATATGCTGTGTCCCCCCCCCCCCCCCAGTAGCTGATTTTCTGAGAAGTCCCATGACAGCTGATGACATCTGGCAGAAGTTGTTCTGGGCTTGACAGATACACCTGTTGTACAAAAGGAACACGTAGTACCATTTTTACAACAAATGTAACATCTCCCACTCTTGTTCCCCCCCCTCTTTTTAATAAAGTGGAAATTTCATACCTTAAAAACAACAGGAGCATATACTTGTGAGATAAAATTTCTAATTCATGAATATTGTGCTTTTAACATTTGTAAGCTCACCTTGAAGTATTATTGAATTATTAAATTGCTAATTACCTGAATGATTAGCCTTGTCTATGCAGAAGGACAAGAGATAACAATATATTTAAAAATAAGTATTCTTGAAGGATAAATAGGATGATTATATAATCATCAATAATACATAAGGGATGAGGTTGCTCAATGGCTAAGACACTGAGCTTGTGGATCAGAAAGGTCAGGAGTTCAGCGGTTCGAATCCCTAGTGCTGCATAACAGAGTGAGCTCCCGTTACTTGTCCCAACTTCTGCCAACCTAGCAGTTCGAAAGCAGGTAAGAATGCAAGTAGAAAAAATAGGAATCACCTTTGGTGGGAAGGTAACAGCATTCCTTGCACCTTCAGCAATTAGTCATGCCAGCCACATGACCAGGGAGACGTCTTCGGACAGCCCTGATTTTTCAGTTTGAAACGAAGATGAGCACCACCTCCTAGAGTCGAGAATGACTAGCACATATGTGTGGGGAGAACCTTTACCTTTACCTTAATACACACGGAAGCACGGTGTTTTGGAAAAATGCCTCATATTGTGATCCAATTTACTAGATCTTGGTTGTGTTGGTTCAAAGAAAGACTTCAGATATTTGAGTAAAGGGAGTTCATTCCAAAAGACGTTTTATACAAAGATGTGAGAATATTCGGAAAGGCAACTAGATGGGCAGAGACAAATTGGGGCATTTATCAAAAAATGGATAAATCCTTTTCATCCGGTATTTTGTTTGAAGAGAAGCATGTCCATTTTAAAAGATACCATGAAACTAGTATCCCAAGTACACCTTTCACATGAACATCAACATTACATTAATATTCTTCTTCATAATATATAGAGTCCAATTTATCAGTCTAGTATTGACTGTGAATGTAACATGAGAATCCAAACAGATTGCGGTCTCAAACTGTCAATCACCTACGTCCATCACCTGCAGATACATAGGAAGAACCATTAAGGTGAAGGTTCCCTGAGTTGAATTCAACAATTGGTGTCCAGCTAACTATCAGCGATCAGGAAATAAGCACATTTGTTTAATCATATGCAAGCCGTTACATTTGTACTGTGGATTCCTTAATTGTAAGCCGTGGTGACTGTAATGCAGTTAATTCATGTGAAAGATTTTAATTGTGTCCTCAGAACAATGAAAGGCTTTTGAATTAGCCATTCTCCGGCACAGTTGCATGGTGAAAAGAAGTCCTCTTATCCATTTTGACAGGGAGACTAGAGAATTAATGATTGGTACATCATCTGTGTCTGGAGGACAAATAGGACTGTTGAATGTTTGGCCAACTTAGTGTTCCTCTCCCTCCTTCAATAAAATCGCAAATGAGCTACACGTAGTCCTCAACTTAAAAAAAATGCACTTAGTGACTGTTCAAAGTTATAATGGCACTGAAAAAAGATTCCCCACACTTACGACCATTGTAGTATCCTCAAAATTCAGATGCATGGGAACAAATTCACAGATACTAATATTCACTTTTTTGCTTTGACTATTTGACTATTCGAACTGCCTGTAAATACCATCTTAGAATAATTTCTCCCGCTCTCCACTTTCGGGAGGGGAATTATTTTCTCTTTTACCTTGATGTTCAATGTCATGGGGGAGGGGGTTTCTCCTGAAATTTAATGATGACAGATACAGCTCTCCCTGATGCTGTTTGTCACAAGGCTGGAAAGCTCCCGGAGACAAATGTGAAGGGAAACATGCTGAGCTTGTTCTCCGTATCCATTGTGTCAATAAAGCAGAGAGGTAGCAGTGGAGATAACTGGGATCACTGAGAACCTCTGGATGTTTTTCTGCAGGGCCTAATGTCATCCTGGAGGAGAATGGGGTTAATGAAAGAAGGAAAGACAAATGCCATGCTCTTTATAAAATAATATATCAGTAGCTTTGTAGATCCAATATTTTGTTGTCAAAACTGGGTTTGTATAAGCATGATCTTGCTTCTCCTTCTCCTTCTCCTTCTTCTCCTTCTCCTTCTCCTTCTCCTTCTCTTCCTTCTCCTCCTCCTCCTCCCTACCTGCTATATACAGATTTGCTTTAAGAACTATTCAGAATCTCTTGTCAGTTCTCAGTTTACGTGAGTTGGCAGATTACATACAAATAGGTTTTAAACTCCCCTAAAAATCTTTCAAAGTTATGTAGTCATGGTATTTGCCAGGGTTTAAATGTCCGTGCTTGTTATTTTTTAACCACAGCAAATACCAGTTTAAAGTGGTATTTTAAAATGTTCGCCATGAAATCTGTTTTACTCCTTGGGGGTTGCTAAAAGTATATGGATTGGTTGCTTTGAACAGTTTGCTGTTGGATTGGTTGGTATGTTGGTCTGAATGTTAATACTACCTGCTTTTCAATTGATCCTAATCTGTATTGCTGCATTTTCAGTTACAGATTAACTTCATATAATTGATGTCTTCTGGAAACTGTACATGTGGCTTACCTTCTTTCTATTCCTCTGATTCATATGCTCAAATATATATCCTGACACATACAGAAATGTTAATAATTAACTTAAGAGTAACTTCTTGTCTGGTTTGATAATCTGAAACTGTTTAGGTCAAGAGTGAGTGGACTAAAGGCCAACATTCCTAAGATGATTTTCTTATTTTTATCCAAAGGCCTTGGGATCTTCTAGCTACAGCCAGTCAAGAAACAACAAATCCAAAGCAGAACTATAGCAATACTTAGCTCTCTTTAGGAGTTAAGCAAAGGGATGGGATGGGATGGCTCAGTGGCTAAGACTCTGAGCTTCTTGATCAGAAAAGTCGGTAGTTCTGCAGTTCGAATCCCTAGTGTCGCATAATAGAGTGAGCTCCCATTACTTGTCCCAGCTTCTGCCAACCTAGCAGTTCAAAAGCATGTAAAAAATGCAAGTAGAAAAATAGGGACCACCTTTGTGGGGAAGGCAACAGCTTTCCGTGCTCCTTCGGTGTTTAGTCATGCCGGCCACATGACCATGGACACGTCTTCAGACAACGCTGGCTCTTCAGCTTTGAAACGGAGATGAGCACCGCCCCCTAGATTCGGTAACAACTAGCACATATATGCGAGGGGAACCTTTACCTTTTTTGAGTTAAGCAAGACATGGCAATCACCAGGAGGCTTCAGTCCTCCATGGGATATATAGTATTGTCCCTGAACAGCAGTATGCCTCAAAAAATGCAGTGTTATTTAAACCCATCCTCCATACTGCCTGTTTCTATTTATCCCTAGAAAGAAAGAAAAACATGTTAGGTGGCAATGGATGAGAATAATCATCAATAAGCCATTATCCTAGTGAAAATATTCCATCTGCTTGGTGCTATAGATTAAATGGTAGAAAAAAGTAGGTTCACATATGACACCTAAGCGTATGTTTGTTTAATCATTTGGCCTCTTGACTAAACTACAGTTGGTTAGGCGTGCATTACAATATCAGGTTGACAGATTCCGAGATCTGGATTTCTACAACATATAATACTAAAAGCAAGTGTGTGTGTGTGTGTGTGTGTGTGAATCAATGGTTATTAGTAAACTATAGAATGTTGCCAGAAATCCAGTTACTTGTAGAGAGGAGTGAGTTTTAAATAGAAGCTAGGTGTCAGCGTTCCAAGTATCATGTAGAATTAAATCAGAGTCCAAGGCAAAATGATCCTTAAAGTTCCAATTTAATAAAGCAGACATTTTAGCACATCCGTGTTAATCTCAATTCTGGAAATGACATCAGAATTCCACCCAGTTAAAAGTTCATGATCTTGTCCCCACACCCACAATCCATCACATGGTCCAATCTTCTTCTTTCACGCTGGCGTCTCCACCCAGTTGCTTCCGGTGAGGTGTAAAAGTGCGGAGACAAAAGATGACCTTGGCTTCTAGAAAAGAATGAAAACAATACATTCCACAATCCTACTCCTGTCTATTCCCACCTCCTATCGACTATACTAATGAAACAGCATATTGAAATAAGAGAAAGTGTGGCAGGCCAAAATTCTAAAAGGAATATAATTGCAGGCCTGACACTAGGAGTTTAAATCTGCAGTATAATAATACTGGTAACTAAAGTAATAGCTACACTTTAGAGACAGATCTCAGTGGCACTTACTTATCTGAGACCACATTTAGAAATATATTTATTTCAATTTGGATCTATAAACGAATGGGATAAGCAAAGGTTTTAAGAAAAGTGTTACTTGGGCAGAACTCTTTTGTGATCCAATGAATCTTGCATGGACACATCTGTCAGGGTGCAAATGAGAACATCTGATAGTCCATTAACATTTTTTATTTTTCCTTTTAAGTTCCCCAGGTCCTCAAGAGTTGCACTGAATTCATTGAAAAACATGGTATTGTGGATGGAATCTACCGTCTGTCTGGGATCGCATCCAATATCCAAAAATTACGGTAAGGTTGTGTGCAATCTGTGAGTTTCATTCTCTGCTGGGTGCCCTTTTTCTGAAACCCGATTTCCCCTATGCTCCAAAGCTTCCTTTTGGATTTTAAGATCCTTTTCTGAAAAACCAAAGTACATAATCAGTTGGAACAGAAAACAGTTGGGTTGTTCTGGAGCTACTATCTGACATTCAGTAGGATCGCAGACAATATAGAAGCAAGTTTCAAAAACAGTTGTACTTTGTTTGGTAGGTATAGGAAAGTTTTTTTAAAAAAAAGTATTGGAAGAAATATCTATCTGATTCAGTTCCAAACTGGGAGAAAGACACTGGAAACATGGAGGCTGCTTGGAAAGATGGTCTACTGATGAACAGAACCACCAAGCCCATGGTTCTGGTGCAGCTGACCACATGGAGTTGAGAGTGAGGGGGTTTTATATCTTCTTTTGGGCTTTTCACTTGAGCTTCCTGTTCCTGTTCAAGAACATGTACTCTATTGGCTGTTGTCAGACTCCCATGGGGCTAGGTAGGGGTTATGTAGGGGTCATAGAAGGCTCTATAGGTTGTCTGAGATCCCAGGTTTGGTTGAGATTTGTGAGGGTGATGCAATGAAAGGGGCATTGGACGATTCCTATTGTGGCTGAGGGTTAATCTTACCTTTGTTGGATCTTGGGTGAGAACATTTGCTCTTTATCTCTTAAGTGCTGACATCTGCTGTGGGCTATTAAGGAAGGTGGGACTGCTTCCTCCCTCTAAAAAACATGTTTCCATTTCTCCCTTTGTGAAATATAATATTCTGCCTTTTTCATATTCCTCAAAATATTTTTTCTTCCAAGAGAAGGGTGGATGTTAACTTTCTACAATAGTTTGGATAGTAAACGTTTTTAATATTTTGGCTAATAAACTCACAAGGTTCAGTTTCCTTTGGATTGTATATGGGCTGGGGGTGGCTTTCAGGGACTTTATTTCATTCCTCTCACTCATCTTTCGCTTTGTAGGTTTGACAGATGGGTAATTTATCTAAACAGGAAGCTGTCATTTAATACATAATGACATACTCTATGACATGGGCCACGTATCTTGCAATTATTTATGTAATTGCCTTATCCACTTTACAGCTAGTAGTTTTTTATGAGCAAACTAATTGGCTGTAAGATGATTGAAAATGCTTGTCAAAAAATTTTTTTAGAAAAAAAAGGCAGCTTTACAAAAAAATTGGCATGTGTTTTAAGTTGATTTTATATCTTACTTAAAGGCAAACCACAAGGGACACAGTGGCTCAGTGGCTAAGATGCTGAGCTTGTTGATCAGAAAGGTTGGCAGTTCAGCGGTTCAAATCCCTAGCGCCGCGTAACAGAGTGAGCTCCCATTACATGTCCCAGCTTCTGCCAACCTAGCAGTTCGAAAGCACGTAAAAATGCAAGTAGAAAAATAGGGGCCACCTTTGATGGGAAGGTAACAGTGTTCCGTGCGCCTTCGGCATTGAGTCATGCCGGCCACATGACCACGGAAACGTCTTTGGACAGCACTGGCTCTTCAGCTTTGAAATGGAGATGAGCACTGTCCCCTAGAGTCAGGAACGACTAGCACATATGTGCAAGGAGAACCATTTCCTTTACCTAAAGGCAAACCGTGTTGTTTTCTGATTCAATATATTCTCCCCCCCTCCCTTTTTGTTTTTCCCTCCCTTCAGGCATGAGTTTGACTCCGAACAAATCCCCGACTTGACAAAAGATGTCTATATTCAGGATATACACTGTGTGGGTTCACTCTGCAAACTTTATTTTCGAGAACTCCCCAATCCTCTGCTCACCTATCAGCTCTATGAGAAATTTTCGGTAAGATTGCAAAGCAGTGTACTGGATCCCTACGACAACCATTCACAGGATTAAAAATGTTAATGGTCTGTAAAATTAAACATATATTTATCAGTGTTATGAGTGTTAATTTCTATTAATGCACGTTAGTATTAATCAAAAATGCAGTAAAATATAATAAATACGTTGGTGTATTTACATATATGATACAAGGTGCATTGAAGGATTAACATACACAGATTAGTATGGAGCACCTATGCTCGTGGGGGGGCAGGCAAATTCCCATCAGGCTCATGCGTTAAGACAGCCCTGCCTCTTACTGTATGGGTATCATGAGTTGTGATTCAGAGATTTCTTAAATTTTTCCTGTGGATAATGTGGAGAAATAAAAACACACTTAAATAACTGGCACGATCCCTATATATAAGTATAATCTTTATTGTCATTGTACTTAAATACAGTGTGCATGTGTGCCCAACAATCAGCTGACTGGCGTGAATGCACAGGCTGGGTTTTGGCACTGCCGTACGGGCAAAGGGATCGCACTCCGGAAAAGCCCAACTTCTGGGTTCTGCTGCACATGCGCACACCGGTTTTTGGCACTGCCATGCACGTGAAGGACAGCTGATTGTCACGTATGCATGCGCACCAGAAACCCAGAAGACAAACAGGCAAGGCCACATGTGCCAGGCGACATGGCTTCGCTTGCCACTTTGTGCACACGTGCCATAGTTTCCTCATCACGATACTAAGGTATCAATTGATTGCGGACATTGTAGGAAGAAAGCCATGTTAGCCTTTGGTAGCCAACAACACAGAGATTTGTTTGTTTGTTTATCCATCTCAGATGCATCCCGATTAAAATAAAGTTACACAGAATGTAAAATATAAAATGTAAGGTTAAAAGATTAAGATTAAAATAAGTACAAATTAAACAGATCTTGCCCAGAAATTAGAAACTAGGTTTTAGTTGACAATGCCAATGTCAACTTAGCAACTAAACTACCCTGTTTTCCCGAAAATAAGACCTCCCCAGATAATAAGCTCAATCGGGCTTTTGAGTGCATGCGCTAAAATAAGCCCTCCCCAGAAAATATTGCAACACAAGCAGCAGCCATGAGGTGACCACGCTCACCACCTCCTGCACCTCACAAATATTAAGACTTCCCTGAAAATAAGGCCAAGTGCATATTTCGGGGGTCAAAAGAAAATAAGACCCTGTTTTATTTTTGGGGAAACACAGTAGATTTAGTTGACAATGCCTGTATAGATTTAAGAGCACTCCATTCCAGTCCCAAGAGATCCAAATAAGTGAATAACTCTCATAGCTATTTTGCCAGGGAGAAATATGGGGAAATCTCCCATAACTGGAGCTTCCGACCTTGGCAACTTTAAGACTTGTGGACTTCAACTCCCAGAATTCTCCGGTCAGGAGGGTTGCACTATACTCTGTGGAATTGGTACAGAATACCAAAGGATTAACCCCCTGTGATTTAGTGGGGGTGCAGGGTTTCCTGCCTAAGCAGGGGAATAGACTAGAACATCTCCAAGGTCCCTTCCCACTCAGTCAAAACTTAGCTACACATTTATTTTTGCTCTGCATTATGATTTCAGTAGTATTCCTCTGGAAGGCTTTAGGGGAAAAAAGAAAGAAATGTGCTGGACTGAGACTTTGGGATTTCTTCCAGGATGCTGTATCTGCTGCTACCGACGAAGAAAGACTGGTGAAAATCCACGATGTCATCCAGCAGTTGCCACCACCACACTACAGGTCTGCCCTACTTGGTTATTTGCCCAATTATTTCAATTGTGTTTACACGGACTGGTGGTTATGTTATTTAAAAAAGAACCCTCGGTGGTTTTGGGGGAAGCCCGTGTCCCGTTTTCCCTGCAGACATACTGTAGCAATGGGCCTCCATTAACACGAATCTGTCTCCACCCTGTTTTACAAGCAATGTCCTTTCCGCCTTCCTCATTCCGTACCCGGTTGTAAAATAACTCTTTAGAGACTCTGAAGTTCTCGGTCTGTTCAGCAGGTAGCCTGTCTTTGCTTTGGCTAAAGGGCTAAGCAGAATCTTGCCTGGTTAGTATTTGGATGACAAATTGCTAGGGAAATGTGGGTTCTGCTTTAGTCTAGGGAGTTTAAAAAAAATCATAAGGCTGTTCAGGATTGTCCTCGACGTACGACTGAATTTGAGCCCAACATTTCTGTTGCTAAGTGAGACATTTGTTAAGTGAGCTTTGCCCCATTTTACAACATTTGCCACACTTATGACGTGAATCAACTTAATAATTGCAGTTGTAATTTTAATATCATTGTTAAGTGAATCGGACTTCCCCATCGACTTTGCTTGTCAGAAAGTCAGAAAAGGTGATCACATGACCCCGGGTCACTGAAACTGTCATAAATATGAGTCAGTTTCCAGGCATTTGAGTTTTGATCACATGCTCATGGGGATGCCGCTATGGTCATAAGTGTGAAAAAAGGGTCACAAGTCACTTATTTCTAGTCTTTTTGTAACTTTGAATGGTCACTGTTGTAAGTCGAGGACTACTTCCATGAAGAGATGGACCTGTTGTCCTATACTTAGTTGGTTTATTGAGGATCCCTTCTTTCCTCTGTGAAATTGGAGTCAAGATCACGTGAAGTGTTAATACCACTTTGTAATCCCTTGGTAAGGCCACACTTGGAATGCGGCATCCAGTTTTGGTCATCACAATGTAAAAAAGATGTTGAGACTCTAGAAAGGATGCAGAGAAGAGCAACAAAGATGATTAGGGGACCTGAGGCTAAAAGATATGAAGAACGCTTGCAGGAACTGGGTATGTCTAGTTTAATGAAAAGAAGTTCTAGGGGGGACATGAGAGCAGTGTTCCAATATCTCAGGGGCTGCCAGAAAGAAGAGGGAGTCAAGCTATTCTTCAAAGCATCTGAGGGTGGGACAATGAGTGGAAAGTCATCAAGGAGAGAAGCAGCTTAGAACTAAGGAGAAATTTCCTGGCAGTTAGAACAATTAATCAGTGGAACTACTTGCCTCCAGAAGTTGTGAATGCCCCAACACTGGAAGTTTTTAAGAAGATGTTGGACAACCATTTGTCTGACGTGGTATAGGGTTTCCTGCCTAAGCAGCGGGTCGGACTAGAAGACCTCCAGGGTCCCTTCCAACTCTGTTATTCTAGTATCCTGAAAGATTTATGATGGCACGAGGTTGACTTCCACTTTATTTAGCTCGGTAACAAGACAAAACATCTGTGTCCTCTCTGCTGATCCTCTATGAAGTGGGCTTGGAAGCATCATGCAAAATTCAGCATACCTCCTAGAAATATTAAACTCCAGGGCGCAAAAGGGGAACAAATGTGAAGAAATTACTGGCTGTTATCTTGCCCTTCAGGCGGAATCGTCAATTAAAAATTTAATAGAATTGAAAGGCAGGTCTAACTCTGTGCATCGCAGCAAGAGATAGCAGATGTGCTGAAGAGTCAGCAGGGAAGTAGGACAGCTCATCTCAATGCAATCCGTATTAAGGATAAGATGCAAATGCTAGCAGGAGTGAGTCAGACAAGTGGTTTAGAGATCTGGAAAACATTTTAAGAGATTTTCTTGTAGCCGGCTTGGAGAACGTTGCCGCTTGCTACATACAGTATGTAGGCATCCAGCATCGGAGGAAGGGCATTGTGTGGTTATGGGAAACTTGAGAGTTTAATCCTTTGATTAGACGTCTAACTCAGCATGCCATAGAAACTGAATAGGAAGCCCATTTCGGGATGGAAAGAAATAGATCTCACTGAAGTCTGAGTTTTCTTGCTAATTTTTATCACAGTGAAGGCTACATAGAATATTGACTGTTGCTTGTATCTGTTCTTGTCCTATATCCTTTGGCTTCTTATAGCTTTGTAGAATTAGGAGGTCTGGCAGTTGCTCTTTTCCTTGCCACATCACCATATCCGTCATTGTTTAGAGCAGAGGTCTTCAAACTTGACAACTTTAAGACTTGTGGCCAGCTCTGCTGGCTGGAGAATTCTGGGAATTGACGTCCACAAGTCTTAAAAGTTCCCAAGTTGGGGGACCTCTGGTTTAGAGCGAGGGAGTCCAACTTTTAAGTCCTGTGGACTTCAACTACCAGAATGTTTGGCTGGGGAATTCTGGGAGTTGAAGTCCACAGGTCTTAAAGTTGCCAAGGTTGGACACCCAAAGTTTAGAGGAAGTAGCAGTCTGGATGCCTACATTCTTTTTAAAGCATGAGCCGAATGGCTTAGGCTCAGGCCTATTTGAGCCAGTGTGGAGCAGTGGTTAGAATGCAGTACTGCAGGCTACTTCTGCTGATTGCTGGCTACCTGCAGTTTGTCAGTTCGAATCTCACCGGGTCAAGGTTGATTCAGCCTTCTATCCTTCCGAGGTGGGTAAAATGAGGACCCAGATTGTTGGCTGACGCTGTTAACCTCTTAGAGAGGACTGCAAAGCACATTAACAAAGCAAATTAACTGTGCTTTGTTCTGAAATATCTGAGTAAAGTAGAGTAAAATAAGAACAGAGTAGAGTAAGAATAGAAATAGGAATAGAATAGAATAGAATTCTTTATGGGCCAAGTGTGATTGGACAAACAAGGAATTTGTCTTGGGTGCATATGCTCTCAGTGTACATAAGAACTATAAATGATAAATCATGATCATAGCCATCATAGAAATGCATTCATCATAAATCATAAGATACAACACTTAGTGATAGTCATAGGATACTAAATAAGCAATCAACATAAATCCATCTTAGATACTGATATCTCAAAATATCATTCGTTTCTAGAATTATTTTAAAGGATCCATGTGTTCCTGCCGTACACAAAATCTGCTAACAAAGGTGTAGCATATTTTTATTGGTCAGTTATGCAATCTCTTGATACTGCTTTCATCATCTGAACTGGACCTTCTCTCTCTCTTTCTTCCCTGCACAGGGAAAATGTACAGTTCTTTAATGTGGTAGAGGCTCCCTCTAATGGTCATCAAAGATGGCAATTGCCATCTTTTAGGAAATAAGTCACCAGTAATGGAATCTCACGGTTGCCTATATAAACCTTGACTGCTGGAAACACCTAGCTACTATGTTGATCCACATGACATATATTTGTCTTCCTTTGGTATTGCAATGCAACAAGGAAGCAAAGAGTTGGCCATTTTTCAAAAAGCGAAATATGAGTCTGTTTATTAGGGTACCTCATTTTGCTGATAATTTTTTCCAGTCCTCTTTAGCTTGGGTTGGTTTTTATTTATTTTTTTGAAACTGTAGCATCATAGACTAATTTCTCTGAAATTCTTGTCTGTTTTTCCACCCCCAGGACCCTGGAGTTCCTTATGAGGCATTTATCACACCTGGCTGAATATTGTGCCATCACAAACATGCATACCAAGAACTTAGCCATTGTCTGGGCACCAAACCTACTAAGGTATCTATCGATTGTGGCTATTGTAGGGAGCCATGTTAGTCTATGGCAATCAACAATATGTCAGCCCTCGGGCTGCCATTCAGGGCGGAGTCTGTAGCTGCATGTAGCTCTGCAAGGCTTCCCTCACTACTCTGCAGAGTAACTCTTCTACTTGGGTGCAACTGCCTACTCTGATGTAACTCTTTTGCTCGGATGTGGCTAACCAGGAAGGAGGCTGTGATGACACTGAGTGGGGGTGTGGCTGGGGGTGTGGTTCATGGTGATTGGTGATGGTGGTTGGGTGTCATCTGGGTGGAGTTGTGGGTGGAGCTGGTGAAGCATCATATATGAGTGATGGTGTTAACTTGGTTAGAATTGACTTGGATTTGCTTACCTTTGTGTCATTGTCATTTAGTGCTGGTTATCACGTAATATGAGATAGAGATAAAGTTTTTCACCAAACAAACTGACTCTCTGTTTGTATGCAACGTGACCGCCGGAATGTGACACAATATGGAGATTTCTTGGTTTATTTGTGTCAGAAGCATCACAATCGAAATAAGTTACTAGGTGACATAGAATTGAAAATATAAAATACAAGGTTAAAATATGTACAAGTTAAACAGATCTTTCCCAGAAACTAGCAATGTTCATTGCATTCTGTGGTGCTGCCATGAGAGCCTCAACTATACACTGATCAGCACATAAAGGGCAGGTGTAGGTATGTATTGTTGTCTGCATGTCACCACAGTTGCAAAGGATAGTCCTTTTCTGTGTCTAATCCCTCTGGATCGTATTGTATACGGAGATGAAATCACATCTGTTGAACCGAGCTGTAGCCCATGACAGCTTACACTTTTTCATAACATTTGTTAGAAAAGTTCTACCAGCACGCTTTATGTTTAAATAGCCTTTTGAAAACAGAAGGGTTCTTCTATAGTGAGAAATAGCTTCTAATGTTTTACTTTTTGTCCAGAAGTTGTTGGGTTTTTTTTCAAGGAAAAAATGGAAAACATTCATTGGGGAAATTGGCACCAACTCGGTAATGAACGAAACAGTAAGACAATTCGGATCCCTACTGAGAACCAGAAATAGAAGCTTAACTTGTTTTTTTACGAGTTTGGTTCGTGTCAGACGTTAACACCTGTGACTTTGCCAGGAATTAGCTCAGAGATAGACTAAGCTTTATTCCTTGTTGGAATAAACTGCTACTTATAATAAGTTCTCACAGAGAAATTATGAACCCCTCTTTTGCAAGAAAGAGGTGAAGGGTTCTTCCGAGTCACAGATGAAAAGTCCATATGTGGTAACTGCTCTGCATTATATTATGGAAGAGAGAATACCCAAGCTGTCAACTTATCTCAACTGTACTGGATGCAGTTTTGGTCACCACACTATAAAAAAGATGTTGAGACTCTAGAAAGAGTACAGAGAAGAGCAACAAAGATGATTAGGGGACTGGAGTCTGAAACATACGATGAACGGTTGCAGGAACTGGGCATGGCTAGTCTAGTGAAGAAAAGGACCAGGGGAGACATGATAGAAGTCTTCCAATATTTGAGGGGCTGCCACAGAGACAAGGGGGTCAATCTGTTTTCCAAGCCACCTGAAGGCCAGACAAGGAATAATGGATGGAAACTGATCAAGGAGAGATTCAACCTGGAAATAAGGAGGAATTTACTGACAGTGAGAACAATCAACCAATGGAACAGAAGTTGCCTTCGGAGGTTGTGGGAGCTTCATCACTGGAGGCTTTCAAGAAGAGACTGGGCTGACATCTGTCAGAAATAATGTAGGGTCTCCTGCTTGGGCAGGGGGTTGGACTAGATGACCTACAAGGTCCCTTCCAACTCTGTTAATCTGTATCTGTCTCTCCAGCATTGTGTGTGTTGACTTCACACTGCGACCACTGTGCAAATATTTGTTCCTGTGAAAAAGGGAAGGCCTTCAGTTGATTTGTCTGTCTACACCAGGAACTGTTAGGGCTGGCTGGAGCACTGGCTAATGCTTGCATTCTTTTCCTTAGATCAAAACAGATAGAATCTGCTTGCTTCAGTGGAACAGCAGCTTTTATGGAAGTACGAATCCAATCAGTGGTGGTGGAATTCATTCTCAATCACGTGGATGTCCTTTTCAGTTCTAAACTCAGCTCTGTCATTCGAGAGAGTGCAGGTATGTATCTCAGAAATAAACTAAAACAAACATTGGAAAGCGTTGGCAGAGCAGTGTCCAAAGTTTTCGTTTTTCTGCTTGGCTGACCCACCAAAGAAATGCAGCTTAATAAACAACTACCTCACATTCATTGGAGGCCAATCAAGCTTAGATGTCCAGATGTCCATCATGGAAAATAGTCCCTCTGTTAAAAGTTGGGTACCATGCAGAGCTCTCCCAACTGTGAAGCGTCCATTCTAAAACATTTTGTTGTTCAAGGCTTTGTACCAAGCTTTTGTTCCACCATCACCATCGTAAAATAGCACAAAGGTGCTTTTTTTTCCAAGAGGCAACTGGACTTTCTATTTTTTTTTTCTTTGAAGACGTTTCACTTCTCATCCAAGAAGCTTCTTCCACTCTGTGGTGAAGAAGCTGAAGAAGCTTCTTGGATGAGAAGCAAAAAGTCTTCAAAGAAAAACCAGAAAAAGCCTCTTTGTGATGACTATGACCTGGATGACTGAGAATTTCATAGACAATCATAAAATATGGTGTGTCCCGTCCCCCACCTCAGGTTGAGGGAAAAGAATGGAGTGAAATTATCTGGACCCATTTTCAGTTTGAGTGACAGTAGTCATTTCCCTAACTGTCACCTTTCTGGCAAAGTTATGCTTATAAGAAACTTGCTGATAACCCAGCATTGTCCAGGTATTTATTTATAGGGGGAAAATGTCTGGACCAAATGTAATTTCTAATGTTGGATTTTCCTCGTAACCAGAGGAAGCCCCCTTGTGGAGTACTGTGAAGCCATTACCATGGCAACTCCACTGTGCTATACAGTAGAAGTCATTTTACAGCAGTACAATAGAAGCCATTTTAAGGCACAACAGGCTGTATCTTAATAGAACCCACATCCCGAGAGGTGTTAGGGGTATCTTACCCCCACAGTATTTCTCTCCAGAGAGTAAGTCATCTCTGTACCAGGTTTGGTTGAAATTGCTCCAGCAGAGTTATGCTGGAGCACACACACACACACACACAGCCATTTATTTATTTTTATTTATAGAATAAATTCAGAAAACAAATATGTGTGTGTGTGTGTGTGTGTGTGTGTGTGTGATTTGTGTGTGTTATTTGTGCTGATAAATAAATAAAGGGAGACTAGTATAGATCTATTTCAAGCTATCCCAGTAAGGGTATGGCTAGCTGATGAGAGCTAAATAGCTTGAAATAGATCTATACTAGTCTCCCTTTATTTATTTATCAGCACAAATAAAACACAAATATAACAAAGGCAACAGTAAAAATATTGGGTTTCTGTCGTGATGGACTCTTGTGACGAGCCGATTGACAGATGATGGAAGCAGTTAGCTTCCTCCCATAATTGGGATTTACCAGGGGTTGTGACTCTAAATATAAATATAAATATATACATATACATATACATATACATATACATATACATATACATATACATATACATATACATATACATATACATACACACACACACACACACACACACACACACACACACACACACACACATATATATATATATATATATATATATATATATATATATATATATACACACACACACACACACGCACGCGCACACACATACACACAGAAGATTCAACAAACATTTTAGATTAGAACATCAATGGAAAATGAACTCAGTTGGTGTTAAACCATGTCTGTCTTTCCTGTGGAGCAAACACTGAATTTCCATATTGCTCCTTTTTAAAAAAAAACCAAAAAACCCATTACTTAAAAAAAAACCATTACTTAAAAAAAACTCCTAAACGCATATAATTGGGTGGGTTTCCACAACATATTAAGTTGTTAACAATGGCTTAAGAGTCACAATGGTTGAATTCACACAACATATTAAGGCAAAACACAATAGATGTTTTTGTGGATTGGCCTGATGTACATTCCCAATCTTTTCAGCCCAGTTGCCATTAAGAAGTAGTGTCTGCTTGTTTGACACAACTTCTTGACTTGTTAATTAACAGTCTTCAAAATGTAAAAAAAAAGTGCTAAATATGGTGGAGTTTCTCCTGTGAGTTTTTTTTTTTTAAGAAATGGTTTTTGAACTCACTGGGTTTAGCAGTATGACTGCTAGAAGGTAGTCGGTAATGTTTAAGCCATACACAATCTTCAAGCATTATTTTCTTGAATTTAAATTGGGAGTAAAACTCAGCGACTTTTTTGGAGGGTGGGGGAATAGGATTTTGCCAAACACTTTATACTAATGAAAGAGCTTGTGAAGGCCCTTACGTGAGAAAAAAGACTTCTTCTCAAGTATTTATAATCGATAATATATAATATAAAATTATAGAAGTAAAAAAGAAATCCGTGAAGCAAAACTGAGTCGCAAGTCATCGTGCAGTGAAGGGAAGGAAAAATAAATTCATGGAATGTCCACTATGTTAAACCCAAACTTAATTTTTTTTCCTTGCCAGATTTTTCTTGATAAAAGCATAATGAGTTTTGAAGATTCCCTGCTTAAGTCCTGAGATGAAGGAAATGTTGGCCTGTGATGACTCTATTTCAGGAATCTCTTCTTTCACAGGCTCTCCTAATTCACACCGTTCTCCCTCTTGCTTTGCCTTCTGTTTCTGTGGCAGGTCACAGTTCCTTGTCACGCCCTAAATCTTTGCTGGTGTCGTCTCCCTCCACAAAGCTGCTTACCTTAGAGGAGGCCCAGGCAAGGACTCAGGCACAGATCAATTCTCCAGCCCTGACAGACAGCAAGTACATCGAAGTAGGAGAAGGACCCGCTGCTTTGCAGGGGAAGTTCCATACCATCATAGACTTCCCCTCTGAAAGGTAGGTGTCAAGCCTGCAGCTTTCTTTTGGATCTTTGGCCTGTCACATTTTCTATTATTCTACTGTGCCTTTTTCTATTGTGGGAAAATGGGAGGGGGGTTGTACGGCATTAGATGCAATGTAGCCAAAACAAAATTCTTTCTAGAAAACCAAGGTCATCCTTTGTCTCTTCATCTCTGCACCTGGCTGGAAATGGATGGGTGGAACTGCCAACATGGCAATGGGAGATTGGACCATGTGACGGAGTTGTGGGTGTGGGGGCAGGATCTTGAGCTTTCAACTAGATAGGGAAAACTGGGAAGCTTTCAGATTTGGGTTTTCTCAGATGTGCCAACATGGTTCTCTTAATAAATTGGAACTTTGAGCAATACTTTGCCTTGGACTCTGATTTAATTTTGGATGCTATTTGGAACCCTGACAGTAGGAGGATAGTAGGAGGACAGTAGGAGGATTGTTTGTCTGTCTGTCTGTCTGCATTGTCCCACGCTTAAATGCTGCTGGCCTATATAAAAGCATGTGGGCTTATAGCTTCTCCATGAGGATTGCTAATGCTGCTTTCGGAGCCACCATAGTTCAATCAATCATTTCCTCAACTTTGCCAAATCTTTTCTTGCTGTAGAAAGAGGCCTCCTAGTAAGATGAAAAAATCCCCCGTTGGCAGCTGGCGCTCCTTCTTTAACCTGGGAAAATCATCCTCTCTTTCCAAACGGAAACTGCAGCGCAACCCAAGCGAGCCATCCGAAATGAAGGCGATCGCTCTGGCAGGTAAGGGCGGCCTGTATCCATGACAGCAAGGTGTTTAAGTAAGAGACTGTCCTGCAGAGCTGAGCTTGGATGCTTCTGGTTTACTCCACATGCACTGGCTTTTTTTTAGTATTATTTAGTTTAGTTTAGTTTTAGTTTACTTTATTGTCATTGCACCTCCTACAATGAAATTAATTCCATCTTCAGTGTGTACGTTATAACTATAAAGATAAAACACAAACACATATCTTTCACATTCTATACAATTGAATGGAAAACCCCTGATATTGCATTAATATTGCACTACACCGTAGAATTCAATATAGTTACTGCTCTGGGATAGAAGCTGTTTTGCAGCCTATTTGTCCTTGTTTTTATTGTCCTGTACCGTCTGCCAGATGGTAAAAGTTAAAAAAGAAAAAGGTGCCCAGGATGAGATGGATCTTTAAGTATGTTTTGAACTTTCTTAAGGCAGCTCGAGCTATAAAGCTCCTCCAAAGAAGGGAGAGGGCAACCAATAGTCCTCTGGGTGATGACGTTGACCCTAACATTAATTAAATTAATGGTAATTTATTTCAAAATAAATCACAGCATGCTCTGCTCTGAGTGTAATTCAGAAATGCCTCAATTCTTCCTGTTCCACAGAGGCGTTATATACACGAGAACATTGCTCTAATTTCTTAGCATGCATAGCTAAAAGAGCCTTTGCAGCTCAGGAGCACTCCTATGGAGCTGAAGCTCCCTCATCGCAAGCTGAAAACATATTTTGTTATATATTCATGATCACTCCATTGTGCTCTTGCAAAACCTTTGACCAGTATCTGCTTCATTTAATTCATATAGCGATTGTTTTAAAGACTAAAAATTCAGCTCTGTAAATAACTTGACATGTTCTTTTAGTCCAGTCTTTCTCAACCTTGGCAACTTGAAGATGAGTGTCAGTCTGTAGCAATTCTCAGTCATCATCCAGATCATGGTTGTCCTAAAGGTGCTTTTTCAGGAGACAACCGGACTTCCTTGTTTTTTCCTTGAAGACATTTTGCTTCTCATCCAAGAGGCTTCTTCAGCTCTGATAGGATAGTGGGGAATGAAAGGGTTTATATTCTTTACAGACGGCTGGTCATTTGCATCCTTTTAGAGGGTCATTGAAGCACTTGGATGTTTAACTGATGAGAAGGGAAACATCTTCAAGTGACCCCGAGGACACAGATAAACCTCCAAGTGCTTCAACGATCCTCTAAAAGGTTTATCTGTGTCCTCAGGGTCACCTGAGTAGGGCTAATAGTTCTTTTAGTCTGCATTTTTTCTGGAAATCCATTCCTACTCCCACACCATTCCAAAGGTGTTCATCCCAAATTGCATAGCTAAAAGTCTATAGAAATTCTCAGTCATCCAGGTCATGGTTGTCCCAAATCTGCTTTTTCAGGAGGCAACTGGACTTTCTTGTTTTTTCTTTTGAAGACGTTTCACTTCTCATCCAAGAAGCTTCTTCAGCTCTGACTAGATGGTTGGGAATGGAAAGAAAAAAACAAGAAAGTCCAGCTGCCTCTTGAAAAAGCACCTTTGAAGATGAGTGGACTTTAACTCCCAGAATTCTCCAGCCAGCATGGCATAGCATATCTAGCTGGAGAATTCTAGGAGTTGAAATCCATTCATTTTCAAGTTACCAAGATTGAGAAGCACTGTATTAGACTACCGTATTTTTCAGAGTATGAGTCGCACCTTTTTCCTCCCCAAAAAGAGAGTGAAAATTTGGGTGCGATTATACACCAAATGTAGCTCCACCCACCCCCACCAGAGGCCAAAAACAGGAGGCATGGAGGCAGCGATGGTCTGTGGCAATCCCTGTAGCCTGGAACGGCTGATTGGGGGTATTGCGACAGTGCAATCCAGCCACCAATCAGCTGTGCTGAATCAGGCTGCAATAAGTGCTGAAGCTGACCTGGCTGGTCAGAGTTTGCAGCAGTAATCACATTCAGAAAGAACACACAAGTAATTGATTCAGCAGGATTCAAAATAATAATAGTATACAATACATTACCAAAAGCAGGTTTTTCAAGATAGCAGTAAATACAAGCAAAACACAAGCAGTTTCACTTTCAGTTCTCTGCTAAGCCAGGCTCCTTCCTGTCTCCTTGTAGCTCACACAGCAAATAATAGTGCCCAAATAGTCCTCATTGGCTGACTTAGTTGCTATTCCTATTCTATTCCTTGTTACCATGTGTCAGCTGAATACCATGGATGCTGGTAGGCAGAATTTTTCTTATTATTATTTTTCTCTCCTTAAACTAAGGTGCGTCTTATACCCCAGAGCAATACGGTAATCAATTTTCATCTCTGGGAATGTATGGTCATATTCTAAATCGATTCCATTGTTGCTTTTTTCCTGACTGATCAGGAGGAAGAGGAGACAGTGGAACCCTGCGCTCCGCCAAGAGCGAAGAGTCTCTTTCATCTTTGCATGCAATAGATGGCAAGTTGGCTTTTATTTCTATATATCCCTGTATTTTTCACTGAAAACCAAAGAGCAACCAACTATTTTACACCAGGGGACTCTTTTAATAACTGGGCAAAGTACTAACGACCAGTAGTGGGATTCAGCCAGTTCGTACCTATTCAGGAGAACCGGTTGTTGGAAGAAATCTCCTTTTGTTTTTTTTCCACTTTACAGGGCTAATCCTGTAAGGAAGGCGGGAAGGAAACATTCTGGTGGTGTTTCTAGCCTAATCTTTATTGCCCTGCTTACAGAAACTGCCTCTCCGGTTAACCCTTATTGTAACAGCTACAGCAAAGCGCCCATCGATGTGAGTGACGTTGAGTTAGCCATGCCCACCCAGTCACATGACCACCAAGCCCCATCTACCCAGCTGGTCATTAGGGCAGAGAACCGGTTGTTAAAATATTTGAACCCCCACCACTGCTAACAACTGTCTTTCTTTTTCTTCTTTTTTTGCCAGGTGAGTCTAAACTCTTTCGACCCCGAAGGCCAAGATCGAGCAGCGATGCTTTGTCCGTTTCTTTTAATGGGGAATTGTTGGGAAACATGAATCGCTGCAATTCTTACGACAATCTTCCCCAGGACCAAGAAAGCGACGGCGACGAGGGACACCTGCAGGTCCCTGCCCTCATTTCTCCCAGGTCGGCAGAGGACGTCGACCTGAGCCCGCCGGAGATTGGGGTGGCTAGCTTGGATTTCGACCCGATGTCTTTTCAGTGCAGCCCCCCCAAAGCAGAATCCGAGTGTCTCGACAGCAGCACCTCCCTGCTGGAGTCAGTGGACTACAACAAGGATAAGCCAAGCCTCTTCAAGAAAGAGCTGGACTCGGGCAGCCAATCTCACACGCCCTGCAGCGCCACCAGCTCGGAACCAGTTTCTCCTTACCAAGAAAAAAACCCAAGTCCTTTCTTCACCCTGGATTTGAGGCCCTCTGAAGAGAGACCCTCAAAACACTTGTCTTTCTCCGAGAAGCTCACCTGTGCCTATTCCCCCAAGTCAGGCCAAAAGCCAGTCAAGTCTCCACCTCTCGCGGGATCGGAACCCGTTCCTTATTCTGCCCCCAGCCGAATGCCAGACGTGGTCACTGGAGGAGTGTCAGAAAGCGTTGGCCCTTTGGATTGGGCTAAAAAAACCGCCGACGGCAACGAAGCATCAAGCATGTCCCTCTCCCAGCTCATGGTGTCCCCTCTGAGAAGCAATGAGAGTAGGCACGGTGAAGAGCACCAGCAGGAACTCCAGAACGCGGGAGATACCAAGAAAGCAGAGCTTCAAGAAGAGGTGGATCCCCTTACGCTCAGCAGCGGCCAGAGTAAGCCTGTACCTTCTGGACTGACACAGCCAGGTACAGTGTGTTTTCCTCCATTTTTTCTTTAAGTTCGCAAGCCGCCAAGCTCTCGCTTCTCTGCACGCCTTTAAAAAGAGGGGGAAACCCTGGTAATAATGATGATAATAGTAATAAATAATAATAGTAGCAAAGTATGTGTCTTCCAGAGCTTATAGATGCTGCTTGGGTTAAAAGAACCTAAGCTTCTCTGCAGCCACCTTTTGTGTATCACACATACACAACACATTAAAAAAAAACCCACAACCCTGTGAATATTATATATAGCCCTCTCTCTTTTCACTTTTTTCATAACACGAGATGATCTCTTCCGATCAGAATGCTTCCTGATAAACTTTATATTTTTTTAAACGATCCATAGAAATAAATAAAATTGGGCTGCACTCAAAAGAAGAGACCTTTTTTTTTTCCTGGCCCAAAAGTAATCCGTGATTTAAGTTGTGCTAAAGATCCCATCAAACAATCTGGCATTTTCTTTCTGCACTGCCTACCGCTTAGTCTTTAGGACCGCAACAGGAACTTTTTAGACAATCTCTTGCGCTTTTTTTTTTCACACCGAACTGCTATTCCTGTTTTGCATGCATGAGAGAAGACCCGCTTTGGTCACGCCAAGGAATTGCCACTGTGAAATGTTGGACTATTTTTTTAGAGGAAAAAAAAAATCTTATTTTTTTTTAGAATGATCTATAGGAATTGCTCACTCTCCTTAATGGGATAAAGTAAACCATTCTCTTTTGTTTTTGTTTTTCTTTTGTTTCTACTCTTCTTCCCACTAGGAGCCGTTGCCCTTGCCACCCCCCAGGATTCTGCTCCAGTCAATTCTGTTTCTGTTGTCCCTCCTCCACCTCCGAAAAATGCCGCCCGCATCCTGGCTCTTGCTCTGGCCGAATCTGCCCAACAAGCTTCTGTTCAGTCTCAGAAGAAACCCGATATTTATTCAGACTGTAACAACTGCGGGAAAAGTGAGAACACGGGAACTCTAGAAAAATTCCACCCGTATCCCGGCTCTGCTTCGGAAAGGCTCCAGTTCTATGCTCCTCTGCCGGAGAACCCGCTCAGTTTTCAGATGGTTGGGGAGCTTCAAAGAAGCGGGCTGCCCTCAGTTCAGGACCCCCAAATCAGTGGCGTGTCCGAAGGCGACAACCATCTCCACGTTGTCACATCTGAACATCGGGACCACGCCACTTTCTCTAACAACATGGCAGGGGACCTTCACGGTGGTACTAACATGGTCTGGGACCACTCCCACTTCTATCCATGTACAGTGGGGGAGACTCACCTTCTCACTCAGTCTTTTGCCTCGGAAGATCAGAGTCATCTTCATTCCTGTCCTGGACGAGCTGTTCAGGCCGAGCCACCTACAGCGGAGATACCCCCAGAAAGTCCTCCTCTCCATGCTGGGGTCCCTTTGGATAAGAACCCAATCCAGGCCACCAAGATTCATCTTCCCCTCTGTAAAGTGGAGGACAGACTCCTTCCCTTCCCTCCGGTCCCTCCTGGGGAGAAAAATATCCCCGATGACCTGGCCTGCGTAATAAAGAACTACCCGGCAGCTGCCAAACCTAATCCTGGCATGTCCAGACAGAACATCCCCCCTCAGCCTTCTACAGTCACCAGCAACATTTCATGGGGGGAAGCAGCTCTTCCTGCAGGAAGCCACCAAGTTCTACCCGTGAGACCAGGGGACCAGCCAGCTGTGGGACAAACTCCTCCTAAGAAACCTTCCGGCGGCTTCAGTCAGGTAAAACTTAAGTAGGCGCCATCTATTGTGGCCTGCCAGCAGACTCAGAGAGTGAGGAGGTTGGGGAGGAACATGGGCCAGTCCTGGAGTCTGGGGAAGGTTCTGATGAAGGCTCTGTGTCGGAGGCAGAGAGGGGGACAGAGCCGTATGCCAGTTATCAGCTGCCTTCGGAGTCGGAGGTCAGTGAGGCAGATGAACACTGGAGCCTGTTCCCAGTGTGCGCATGGGCAGAGTTGCCAGACGAAGGGTACAGCTAAAGAACAAGGGTCGACTTGGGAGTAAAGCCACAGATGGACGATGAATGGCCTCTCCCAGATGAAATAAAAGAGGAGCGAAAGGGGAGTGGAGTTTGCAGGAGACAATTAGTTTGTTTAATTGGTTCATGACTCTCCAAGACTCCTTGCCAAGTTTTGCAGATGTCAGCCTGGCAACTCTCCAAGCCTGATAATAAGGCCCGTGACTGTAAATCCTCCCTTGAAAGACTTTGCTGGATGTGAATGCACAGAATTCACAGCAAATTAATTAAAGGACTTTTTTTGTTGGGACAAGGAATTTGTTTCATGCTCTTGGGAAGCCTAGGTCAGAACACCATGCTCCATTCTCTCTGCCCTCCCTTTTTGTACATTATAATTCAGGGAAAATTTCTGTCCAAAAAAAACCCCATGACCTCTGCTTTACTCCTATCTCCCAACCTCAGTTTACTCAATTTTTACTTGGCTCCCCTTTTCTATTTTAGTGAACCGTTTTTTCTTCTACCCACGTTCCTTAAGGTGAGCCATAGGTGCTTGAGCTTTTAACCCAGGATCCTGGGAGAAAGGGGAACATTTGAGACTTTGGCTGCCGATTTCTCCTGAGAAAACGATTATTAGCAAGATGCTCTGACTGAGGTGTTCTAGGAATAGTCATAGAACATTTCTGTTTCCATTGGATGAAGTTTTGGGTTGTCATAACAACCTGTAGCACTAAAAGAAGTGTAGCAGTAGGTGGTGCTATTCTGACACATATTGGCTAACTACAGTAAGATGGTTCATAAGCAACTATTGTTGTTTCCAGCAGGGACTTGCTTTGAATTAAACCATCCTGTTGCCTATTTGGTCCCATTTTCTTTAATGACATGGCAGTAGTAAACGAATGCATACCACATAATTAATGAAGGACATTTGAACATTGCTAATGATTCGGATTTTAAAATTCTCCCACCTATAGACATGGAAAATATTACATATGGGCAAGCAGTAGCAGTTGAAGACTTGAAGAAGCCTACATTTCTATAAGGTCACTCCAAATTTGAAGTGTTACCGTATTTTTCGGCGTATAAGACACACCGGAGTATAAGACGCACCAAGGTTTTGAAGAGGCAAATTAAAAAAAAAGAAAAAGTTTTTGCACTCTGCAGTCCTCCCCAAATTGGCCCGTTTTTCGCTCATTTCTGCCCTCCCCAGCACCCAGGAGCACTCTGCAAGGTTCCTAAAGGCTATGCACGGCCAGTTTAGTGAAGGGGCGGGGTTTCAGGAGGAAAAAATGTTGCATTCAGTGTATAAGACGCACCCAGATTCTCAGCCTCTTTTTTGAGGGAAAATGGTGCGTCTTATACTCTGAGAAATATGGTAATTCTCTGAAATGGCTTGATTACGTCTTCCATTACATTTCCCGTTGAAGCGATGGGAGTGAAAAGTTGACTGATGTCTTGGCTGCGGATCAATCACCTGCTATCAAAAGTTGTAGCTTTTTCCCCTGTAAAAACTCGGTTAAGTTGCTAGTTTAAAAAACCAGTTTGGTTTGCAAGTGAAGTCTGTATTTCATCTCAGCAACCGTTTGGGGTTTTATAACTGATCTTTGTGCTTTCTTCTACCAGGTACAAGGAGAGGCAACTCCAGACAAATTGCTGGAGCCTAGAACAGCTGAGTCAGCTCCCGTCGTGGGGGCTGAGGCCAGTGCTACAATCCAGTGCACTTCAGCCACCCCAGTGGCTCTGTTTCATCAGGGACATTTGGAGAAACCCCGAGAAAACACCAGGGCTCCACCTTTACAGATGAGGTCCGAATCTGTCCCAGCTCAATCGTCGTACACTTTCATGCCTCCAGTGCCACCTGTGAGGACAATGGAGAGCAAACTTGCAGCCGCCATGCATTCCAACAGCACCGATACGATAAACCCTGCCCATTTCCATGCTTTTATGGCTTCTTCCTCATTGCCACTGTCAGCAGAGGATGTGTTGGCAACCTCTACCCTGTCTAAGCAAACATCCCTTCCATCAGCCTATTTCCTTCCCTCCAAGTCAGAAAGCACGCCGGAGGCTCCAGCGCATCCCAAACCCTCATCGGCTCATCAGTATAGGGCTGAAAATAGCCAGCCCCACCTTTTTCACAGCAAGTCTGAGCAGCATCCGGGCTACCCTTCTCTTTCGGAGGCCCCGCCTTCCTTGGGGTCCCGATATAACGCGTACGCCAGTCAAGGAAAGAGCCCGTATGTTCATTATGCCAAGCCTCGCAGTCGGATCGAATATCTGTCTTCCCTAAGCCCAACGATGAGCAGCAGTTGCGCGGAGGAAGCCCCACCCTACCCCACCATCCGGAGGGTGCATTCTCTGCATGTGTCCACCCCCTCCGCCATCAGATCAGTTCCCATCTCCCGCACTGAGGTGCCTCCTGATGACGATCCCCTTTATTGCCCTAGACCCCTCCTCCAGTACAAGCCATATCAGCCCCACGGAGATTATCACGTCACTCAGCTGCAACCTTATTTTGAAAACGGCCGGGTTCATTACCGATACAGCCCGTACTCAAGTTCCTCCAGCGTTTCTTGTTACACTGCAGGTGAGGGTGGATTTTACGACTTGGATCCTTACGGTACAGTGCGTTTGAGGCAGTTCCATCCTCTCCCAGGCAAAGATTTTCCATCCTACTCCAAGTTACCGACCAAGAACCTCTATCGCTGTCCCGGTTTACCACCCTACCCTCGGGGAGGTCTTCCTGGGCATCTAGCTGGCAAAGAGCATAGTTTCATTAGCAGGGACGTGCCGCCTGCCCCTGATGTCAAACCCATGTACGTCTCCTGGGACTTGGAAGATATGGAGAAATACTGCATGCAGTCCATCCGCCGAGAGAGCCGTGCCCGTCAGAAAGTCAAGGGACCAGTCATGTCCCAGTATGACAACGTAGCCCCTTTGTTGCAAGAGGAGGTACGTGCCACAGACATTGTTCACTTGCGCAGCAAATCTGATCCTGGGAAAACTGGACTCCTCACTGTTGCTGACGGGAAAGACGGGAGATACCTAAGCAAGGGAGGGGCACCTGAGGGAGAGGAACACTACTACGGACCCCAGCCAGAACCGGACGTCGACAGAGCCCATTACCGCGGAGGTTATGGGAACGGACAGTCAGAGAAACCTCTGCTCCCTCAGAAACAAAGCAGCCTCAGGAGCAGGAAACCGCCCGAGGCTGGTTGTAATTCCATTGAGCACAGAATGCACCTTGCACACGAAGCAGCCCACAGGCAGCCGCCAGATGCTAAAAATGCCCCTTCCTACCCTGATTACCGACCAAAGGGCCACCCGCCAGAACCCACGGAAACCCTGATATATCAGCACTCGGGTGGGAAATACATCCCGGCCAATCATGACGTGTTGAGACTGAACCATAAAGAGGCGAAGCTGGCCGAGGACGGAGAGCGGGCTCGGTCACGACACCCGGCTGCTCCAGCTGAAAAGCACTCCAGAGACTGCTATAAAGAGAGTGAGCACTACGGGCAGCCTCCGGGCCCACCGCCGAAGCCGGAACGGAGCCACAGCCTCCGGTTCCAGCACTCTGAGAGCACACAGCGGGATGCCAGTCTCCTATACCCATACCAAACCCTTGGCAAACGCCAAAGTACAACTGTGGTATCCCAGTATGATAATTTGGATGATTACCGTACCATGCCTCAGCACCAAAGAGGGGGATACTCTGGAGGAGGAGGGGGAGTGGCACCTTCTTTTCCTCATCCACATAGTAGGACTTATGCCACAGCTTTGGGCCAAGGGGCGTTCCTACCGTCTGACCTTTGCCTTCAGCGGCCAGAGACGGAAGTCCATGCAGAGTGAGCTCGGGGAGGGGGCGAAGGGATAGAGTGTTAGCAGCCTCTGCTGGACAGTGGACTGGTTTATTTTTTCAATGATGCACAAACATGCACACGAACACACAAAAGCAACTCCTTCCATTAGCCCCGTTGCGTTTCTGCTCCGTCCGGTCCTCATGCCGCTTATAGGGACATTTAAAAACAAAACAACAACACTAAAGGCATAGTTTTATCCCGTCGTTTAAAATGTAGCTTGCAGCAGCCACACACGGGCTTATTTTTTGTTGTTAAAACTTGAAGATGCAACCGTTCTCCAGGAAGAGCAGCATTAAGGATGAAGAGAGAGATGGGTCGCACTGTGAATGATGCTCAGTTTCCATAGATTTCAACTCATGGCGTTTCCCTTTTAGCGGTCCCCGTCCTTTAAAGCCACACGCATGATGTACGTATCGATAGGCTAACCCAGACGTTTCTTCTCCAGGCAAAAAGTCCCTTGTTACGTGATCGTTTAGAGGAAGTTTTTTATGGAATGCCAAGCTTTAGTAAATATTTTAACTTGGTCCTTTCAGGTTTTATGCCTCAAATTCCAGGAGAGGTGGGGGGAATGATTTTTGCATTGTGTGCTATTCTCCCTTTAATTATACTACCACGTCTTATCACTTTTTCGCACCCTCAATTTTGCTTTCCCTATTTGTCAAGGTGCAAGCCAGTCACCTGTTGGGCGCCTGGTATCAGTAAGAAGGTAGTGAAGTCTCAGGCATGTTACCTGGTTTTATTTCCCCATGAAGAAATCTGTAATAAACTGCTTCATATATTTGGAGAAGTGAGGGGTGAGTGGGGGAGGGAGGGCGCTGTGCATACGTTATAAATGGAGCTATGCTTTGCCAGACCTACAGGCGGTGCCTGTATTATCTCATAAAGGGAATCATCCTGAACATCTTTTGCGTATTTTGCAAAAGCTTCTGAAAAACAGAATATCCAGAATATTTTTCTCCTGCGTGAGAGCCATTGAAAAGCGTGATGCTGGGTTCCTTTCCCCCCCAGAAGTCACGGATACAAGAGAATCGTGATGCATTTCATCGTTTTAGCAGTGGGAATTTATTTCAACGTTGTTATTAAGTAGCCTTGTGCCTAGCCTAACCCAACAGTGGTCTAGACCAGGGGTCTCCAACCGTGGCAACTTGTGGACTTCAACTCCCAGAATTCCTCAGCCAGCTGAAGCCCACAAGTCTTAAAGTTGCCACAGTTGGAGACCCCTGGTCTAGAAAACAATTCCATATTTCTTTCCGATTGCTCAGTTGGTGCTGCTGATCCTGATAAGCTCTACATTATGAAGTGGGGAAGGTACTGCAGATGAGGGAATATCCCAGTTGGTTTGATGGGAGGGATAGTAAAACACGTCCACAGTGCACAGGCACCTATTGTGTAGTGTTTATAGGTAGCAGAAAATGGTGGTCTGGCAAGAAGTGGGCTGTGGGGGGGGGGGGGGGAGAGGCTCACAAGTCCCATGTTGCCCCACACTGAGTGCAGTAGATGCCCTGCGGGTATACAACTCTCACACTTTTTATATTTTTATCTTAAGATGCCTGTTGAAAGGGGAGACTGTATGGAATTGCTTTTCTGGAAAAAGTTATAAGTATGCACAGCTCTTCTTCCTAGTGTCCTTGTCAGAATTGGAGTGCGGAGGGACTTTTAGTTTTCATGCCTGCCTTAGGATAGCTCAAATAACATGTCAGCCCTCGGCTACAAAACTTTTCTAAGGTGGCCAGAGTTTATCCCAGGAATAAAGTGCTTTCTTCTTTGAGGTCACCACGACAACGTAAAGCTAGAATGAGGGCCGTGAATGAAGCATCTGTGTCATTTCTCTTGGGCCCTTGTTACAGCATGATGGGCATTAATTCAGAATACTACCTATGCCAGGTTTCCCTGGAGCAACATCAGGCATCTCACAAGGGTAACAGAAGCTTCTCAAAACCAGCAAAATACCAGCTATTCCGATGGTCTCCCCTGCAGCTACAGTCCGGTTACGTCCTTTTGGTTCTTCGATGCCTATTTCTTTTGAAGTTCCGATTGTCTTAAATGTACAGATTTAGGGGTCAGAAAATTCACTGTGATTTAAACTTACATCTGTTTTTCTTTCTTTTAAAAAAAACCCTATGTGTGTTTTGTTCGCTTATGCTGCATAAGTGAGAAACAGAGGAAGGGACATTCCAATACACCAATGCAGAGGTCTTCAAACTTGGCAACTAAGACTTGTGGACTTCAACTTCCAGAAATCTGGGAGTCGAAGTCCACAGGTCTTAAAAGTTGCCAAGTTTGGGGACCCCTGCACTAATGTCTGGAGCAAGCAGATTTTTTTTATTTTTTTTTGGCTAGGGTCTTTCCTTGCCCCTTCTAGCAAGCCCAGTGGTAAACCCACAAATGGCGCAGAGCCATTTTGACTTCCAGCCTCTTGATGTTCTGTTGGTGGACGCTGATTTACATCGTTCAGTTTACCTCTAGGATTAGGGCAAGGATATACCGTTGTCCTTAGGACAGTTAAGGTTCAGGTTGCAATACCTACAGTTCAAGCTTGCATCTTCACAAAAAAAGACCTCCATTTTCCTTGTATTCTCTACTTACATCAGTCTTAGGCTATCTGCTGCCCAAAACCAACCTGATTTCTTTTCACATCTATAACTCTTGTTTTTCTCCCTCCTTTACCTGAGCCAATGATAATATGATATCTCTTTTTTTTGTTGAGGGGGGTGTGAGGGGGAAGAAGAGCCCACTCTGCTTGATTTTTTAAATACCATTTTCATGTATTGCCATAAATACCTGAGCTGAATCCTTGGGGGGCCCCTTACTCTGTCCACCACTTAAAGCATTTAACCAAAAACAATTTCAACTTGGAATTGAACATCCAGGCACTGAATATTGGCACCTGTGGCATAGGGACTTCTGCGTAGTTGGGAAAGTGATGTACAAGGTTTTAGCTCAAAACCAAGACTTCAGTGGCAGCAATTAAATTCAGCAATGTTTCCTGAGCTTGAAAGAGCTGAGACAACCCCTCCATTCCTCCTATATTTCTATCACAATTTTTTTTAAAAAAGCCCCCTTCCCACCCCCATGAAAGCCATAGAAATTAACTATGCAGGCCTGTTCACGTACCCTGGTTAATTTTGGAACCCTGAACTTTAAAAGGAGATATCTCCCTCTTCTTTAAATCTAGACTCCACTCCCACAGTGTAGGAAGAGTAAGCGTTGTTCATCTTTTTCCTGTGAGCACGGGTTGTGGTAGCTAAAAATGCATGCTCATCAGATCCGCCATAATAGTTCTAATTTAGCTCTGTAGCAACTGGCCTTCAGGTCCCGAACAAGAGCCGAGGTGGCGCAGTGGTTAAATGCAGCACTGCAGGCTACTTCGGCTGACTGCAGTTCTGCAGTTCGGCTGTTCAAATATCACCGGCTCAGGGTTGACTCAGCCTTCCATCCTTCCGAGGTGGGTAAAATGAGGACCCGGATTGTTGTTGGGGGCAATATGCTGACTCTGTAAACCGCTTAGAGAGGGCTGAAAGCCCTATGAAGCGGTTTATAAGTCTAACTGCTATTGCTATAGCTAAACAAAGAATCTGATGATGCAAATCACCCCTCAGCGCTTGTGCCCCTTGAGTTTCTTTTCTTTTGTTGAGACAAACTTCAGATTCTTACTGTAGAACGTGCTCCCCGTCTACTTCAAGCTTTGTATGTGTGCTTAGAGGAAAACCTTTCCTCCCGTGGTAGCATTATCAGGCCTTTGTAGGCCCTGCATCCTTGTTCCTAACGTTAAAACCAGTTTTTAATCAGGTGTAAAAGTTTATGCAGATGATAGCGGAAAAACATTGTGCCTACGTCTTTGCAGACGTAATCTGGGGAGGGGGAGGGGCTTGCCGCTCGGAGGGAGGGTCACAACGAGAATTGCACAGTTCTGGCAGAAACCGCCACTCACAACCAAAATTTGCTTGCTTGAAACGATGTTCCACATTCATCCCGAGACACACGTGTCCCCCTGTATGTGTTCTCCCCCCCACCGACGCCCGTTTCAATTGATGGCAAAAAGCGTCAGCGGACTGCAGCGCGACCAATACAGCATTTGGGAATGGTATTTGTAGACTTAGAGGATTCTGAATTTAATTTCTAAAGGTGGCCTCGGCATGACATTTTCTCCAGAGTTTTGTGCGGTGGGAACTGATGCGATGGGCATGGTACACTTTTAACGTGTCCTCAGTTAACTTCAGTGTCTCCCGGTAAGTTTAATATTGTATAGCTCCATTGCAAAACGAACAAGAAGTGATTGTTGTGTGCTTTTACTTTCCTGCTGTGGAAACTTGAGTCGTCTTTTTGAGCCACATGAGTGAGACTCCTCTGGGAAAGATTGGGGGTAGCTCTCTTAAGTGTTCTCTTTTTAATTTATATAGTGTCTTATTTTTTATTATTTTTATTTTTTACTCTTGTGTGTAAGAACTGGTATAAAATGTATATGCCGACGAGCTCATGTTCTTTTGTGTAAATATTTTTGTGCATCCCACTTCCTCCCCCTCCCTTGTAAATATTTAGATTCTCATTTCTCCGCGCTGTACGAGGGCGGATGTGTTCATTTACTATTCTTATTTTTTAATTTGTACTGTAATGCTATGACCAGACTTCAGGTGTCTTGTGCTATTAAAAACGGAACAACCTAACAGTCCCACAAACCTCAGATGTACAACTCAGCAATTAATGAAGCCAGGTTAAAGTCTTACGTTGTGGTCTCCGTTATTTTTTCCTGCATTTTCATTTATTTTACAGAGTTTATAGAGAGAAGTTGTCGTTTGCCGCATTAACACTGTCCATGGCAGATAACACCACCATGATTTTCCAAAAGTAGTGGTTTATCTCTTATCCTTAGCACATGAGTGAATCTTATGAACACCAAAATTCACATTCGCACTTATAATTTCCATGTAACATGAGAAAAGAACATAGCAATAGCAATAGCAGTTAGATTTATATACCGCTTCATAGGGCTTTCAGCCCTCTCTAAGCGGTTTACAGAGTCAGCATATTGCCCCCAACAACAATCCGGGTCCTCATTTTACCCACCTTGGAAGGATGGAAGGCTGAGTCAACCCTGAGCCGGTGAGATTTGAACAGCCGAACTGCAGAACTGCAGTCAGCTAAAGTAGCCTGCAGTGCTGCATTTAACCACTGCGCTACCTTGGCTCATCACCATCGTCCCAGCGATTTTTCTATTTCACAAAGAGTTTTCAAAGTAACATTTTCTCCATTACTTGTTACTGACCTGGAGCACATTTTAAAAGGGCAAGTGAGATATAAGGGTCAAACAATCGGACTTATTACACTTGAGACAGTATAGCATTAACACAATAGAAACCGCAACATTTTTTTTACAAAGCAAAAAGCATTCTTGGTTCCGAACATTTTTTGCATCATTTCAACATTTTTAACATTGTGATTGCTTTTCTATTTATCTTTTGGGGTTCTGTGGTAGCTGAAACGCTGAGCTTGTCGATCAGAACCGTCGGCAGTTCAAATCCCTAGGGCCGCGTAATGGAGTGAGTTTTCGTTCCTTGTCCCAGCTTCTGCCAACTTAGCAGTTCGAAAGCATGTAAAAATGCAAGTAAAAAAAATAGGAACCACCCTTGGTGGGGAGGTAACCAGTGTTCTGTGAGCCTTCGGTGTTGAGTCATGTTGGCCACATGACCACGGAGACATCTTCGGACAGTGCTGGCTCTTCGGCTTTGAAACGGAGATGAGCAGCGCCCCCTAGAGTTGGGAACGACTAGCACATATGCACGAAGGGAACATTTACCTTTTTTAAGCCACCCAAAGTCACCCTATTAAAGAACTGGGCAGCATCTAAATAAAATAAAAGCTGTGCACAATAACAAGGACAGTATTGAAGGTTTTATTTTTTTTTAATTTCTAGACAATACACTCTTCCTTTGTCTTTATTTCACTACCATACAATCATTTTTTTATATAAATGGAAGCTATGGAAACACACATCAAGGGATACATAAAGATGCGGTTCAATTCCACAATGCTCCCCCAAAGCAGAAATTCAAAAATAAAATGCCCAGCTTTGAAGCTTCCTACAGTTTTCACGTCTCTTAATGATCCAAGGCTCACTGTATATGGGGGAGAGTTGCCACTCCTGGGAAATTTATAGGATTCTTCAAACAGGAAGGAAATATTACACAGAATAAGAAGAATTGGTTTGCCAAAATCCACTATTTTTGTTGTTTTAACACTTTGGCGTATCCAATTTAACAAAACTTGGTTTTTAAAAAAGAGAAAATACATGTTTTCAGTTCCAGAACATTTGACAGTTGCAGATAGCAACCTGAATCATAACTCTTTTAGGCTATTTTATTACATCTATCTTCAGGGGTTTGATGTAGTAATGTGGTTGGGCCAAGTAATTAGTTATGTACTTCATACCTAAGCCATCATCCTGGCTTGCTGGCACCCTGGCACCCATCAATTCTGGCTTGCTACTTAAAAGGTAAAGGTTCCCTTCACACGTATGTGCTAGCGATTCCCGATACTCGGGGGCAGTGGTCATCTCCGTTTCAAACCGAAGAGCCAGCACTGTCCGAAGACATCTCTGTGGTCATGTGGCTGGCATGACTAAATGGCGAAGGCCCACGGAACGCTGTTACCTTCCCACCAAAAGTGGTTGCTATTTTTCTACTTGCATTTTTATATGCTTTCGAAACTGCTAGGATGGCAGAAGCTGGAACAAGTAACGGGAACTTACTCCATTATGCGGCACTAGGGATTCGAACCACCAAACTGCCGACCATGGTGATTGACCAGCTCAGCGTCTTAGCCACTGAGCCACCACGTCCCTGCTATTTACATGAAGGAAATCAAAGCACTCCTTTTTGCAACCAGCTTTTATTTGAAGCATATTTTATCCCACTCTCCAGCCAAAACGCTCCCCAAACACCATAACAATAGCCAGCGAAAGAATAAATCGCCAGCTATAGGCTTCGGATGCAGAGGTTTAACAGGGAAATGCAGAAGAAAGGATGACTTTGGGCAGTGATATTATATTAGTTTTTAATGAATGGCCTGTATTTGAACACATTTCTTGCCCTGGTTCCCAAATAAGTTTGTTCGTATTATACAAGGCCACAGCTCCACACACAGAAGGGGGGGGGGGAATCAATGGTCTGCTTGCTAAGACCACAAAACAAAATAACTCGAGTTAAAGGGCCAGTTCGGTTTAGTGTTAGGGACGCGGTGGCTCAATGGCTAAGACGCTGAGCTTGTTGATCAGAAGATTGGCAGTTCAGCGGTTCGAATCCCCAGCACCGCATAACGGAGTTAGCTCTCTTTACTTGTCCTAACTTCTGCCAACCTAGCAGTTCGAAAGCATGTAAAAAATGCAAGTAGAAAAATAGGCACCACCTTTGGTGGGAAAGTAACAGCGTTCCGTGCGTCTTCGCCATTTAGTCATGCCGGCCACATGACCAAGGAGACGTCTTTGGAAAGCGCTGGCTCTCGTGCTTTGAAACGGAGATGAGCACCGCCCCCTAGAGTTGGGAACGACTAGCACATATGTGCGAGGGGAACCTTTACCTTGGTCTCGTGTTAACGTACAAGGCTAGAAGCTGGGTAACTATGGCTTCTAGTCTTGCCTTAGCCGTGAAAACATGCTGGGTGACTTTACCATTGGCCAATCATCAGGAAACCGTGAGCTCTGATCTCACCTTGGGCACGAAAGCTGACTGGGTGACTTTGGGCCAATCACTAGAAGACTGTGAGTTCTAGTTCCGTGTTAGCCATGAAAGCCAGCAGAGTGCTTTGGGTTCGGTTATTCTCAGCCCAACTTTCCTCACAGGGTGGCTGTGGGAATAACAGGTGGAGGGAGGTATGTTGGATATGCTTTCCGCCTTGAGTTATTTGTAAAAGTAATAAAGGCGGGACATAAATAAATAAATAATTTGTGCCGATTTGAACAATCCCCCAACATTTTAATGTGTAATGCTATGAGCAGTCCCCAAATCCAGCTATTAATCTGTTGGTGTCTCTCACTGTTGCTGCCATTTGCTATTGTACAATAGCAAGCAGATATTCGTCCAGGTTGCCACTTAAAAATGAATTTGATTAAGGAGCAGTTTGGAGAACAACGTAGAACCGTAGCGACCTACTCCACGCTTAGAATAATAGATTTTGTACAGCACAGGCTCGGCTAGGGGGAAAAAAAGCAGCCAGCCAATACTCATTATTCCCACCGGGGGGCAGTAATTCCCTTTTGCAATTCATTATGTGACTTGGGTTGGGGAGGGGGTGCTAAAACTCAATGGAACTCATTAAAGTTTGGCCTATGCATATTGTGGTTTGGTGTTTTGTTTTCATTTTAACGAATACAAGTGGGTTATATGCCAAAAAGTATGGTTTAAAATTTTGATGGCGTGTTCTGTCAAATCTGAAGGCTTTCTGAGTCTACTGTCTAAAACCAAAGGATAGCATGAAACTTGTCCTTATTCTCCCTCTCTCTCCCTCCCTCTCTCCCTCCCTCTCTCTCTCTCCTCTGGAAGGGACCATTCATCGTCCACCTGTGGCCTTACTCCCAAGTTCTTAAGCTGTTCCCTTCATCTTCTACCTTCCAGAGCCGAGCCCCACCTTTTTCACAGCAAGTCTGAGCAGCATCCGGGCTACCCTTCTCTTTCGGAGGCCCCGCCTTCCTTGGGGTCCCGATATAACGCGTACGCCAGTCAAGGAAAGAGCCCGTATGTTCATTATGCCAAGCCTCGCAGTCGGATCGAATATCTGTCTTCCCTAAGCCCAACGATGAGCAGCAGTTGCGCGGAGGAAGCCCCACCCTACCCCACCATCCGGAGGGTGCATTCTCTGCATGTGTCCACCCCCTCCGCCATCAGATCAGTTCCCATCTCCCGCACTGAGGTGCCTCCTGATGACGATCCCCTTTATTGCCCTAGACCCCTCCTCCAGTACAAGCCATATCAGCCCCACGGAGATTATCACGTCACTCAGCTGCAACCTTATTTTGAAAACGGCCGGGTTCATTACCGATACAGCCCGTACTCAAGTTCCTCCAGCGTTTCTTGTTACACTGCAGGTGAGGGTGGATTTTACGACTTGGATCCTTACGGTACAGTGCGTTTGAGGCAGTTCCATCCTCTCCCAGGCAAAGATTTTCCATCCTACTCCAAGTTACCGACCAAGAACCTCTATCGCTGTCCCGGTTTACCACCCTACCCTCGGGGAGGTCTTCCTGGGCATCTAGCTGGCAAAGAGCATAGTTTCATTAGCAGGGACGTGCCGCCTGCCCCTGATGTCAAACCCATGTACGTCTCCTGGGACTTGGAAGATATGGAGAAATACTGCATGCAGTCCATCCGCCGAGAGAGCCGTGCCCGTCAGAAAGTCAAGGGACCAGTCATGTCCCAGTATGACAACGTAGCCCCTTTGTTGCAAGAGGAGGTACGTGCCACAGACATTGTTCACTTGCGCAGCAAATCTGATCCTGGGAAAACTGGACTCCTCACTGTTGCTGACGGGAAAGACGGGAGATACCTAAGCAAGGGAGGGGCACCTGAGGGAGAGGAACACTACTACGGACCCCAGCCAGAACCGGACGTCGACAGAGCCCATTACCGCGGAGGTTATGGGAACGGACAGTCAGAGAAACCTCTGCTCCCTCAGAAACAAAGCAGCCTCAGGAGCAGGAAACCGCCCGAGGCTGGTTGTAATTCCATTGAGCACAGAATGCACCTTGCACACGAAGCAGCCCACAGGCAGCCGCCAGATGCTAAAAATGCCCCTTCCTACCCTGATTACCGACCAAAGGGCCACCCGCCAGAACCCACGGAAACCCTGATATATCAGCACTCGGGTGGGAAATACATCCCGGCCAATCATGACGTGTTGAGACTGAACCATAAAGAGGCGAAGCTGGCCGAGGACGGAGAGCGGGCTCGGTCACGACACCCGGCTGCTCCAGCTGAAAAGCACTCCAGAGACTGCTATAAAGAGAGTGAGCACTACGGGCAGCCTCCGGGCCCACCGCCGAAGCCGGAACGGAGCCACAGCCTCCGGTTCCAGCACTCTGAGAGCACACAGCGGGATGCCAGTCTCCTATACCCATACCAAACCCTTGGCAAACGCCAAAGTACAACTGTGGTATCCCAGTATGATAATTTGGATGATTACCGTACCATGCCTCAGCACCAAAGAGGGGGATACTCTGGAGGAGGAGGGGGAGTGGCACCTTCTTTTCCTCATCCACATAGTAGGACTTATGCCACAGCTTTGGGCCAAGGGGCGTTCCTACCGTCTGACCTTTGCCTTCAGCGGCCAGAGACGGAAGTCCATGCAGAGTGAGCTCGGGGAGGGGGCGAAGGGATAGAGTGTTAGCAGCCTCTGCTGGACAGTGGACTGGTTTATTTTTTCAATGATGCACAAACATGCACACGAACACACAAAAGCAACTCCTTCCATTAGCCCCGTTGCGTTTCTGCTCCGTCCGGTCCTCATGCCGCTTATAGGGACATTTAAAAACAAAACAACAACACTAAAGGCATAGTTTTATCCCGTCGTTTAAAATGTAGCTTGCAGCAGCCACACACGGGCTTATTTTTTGTTGTTAAAACTTGAAGATGCAACCGTTCTCCAGGAAGAGCAGCATTAAGGATGAAGAGAGAGATGGGTCGCACTGTGAATGATGCTCAGTTTCCATAGATTTCAACTCATGGCGTTTCCCTTTTAGCGGTCCCCGTCCTTTAAAGCCACACGCATGATGTACGTATCGATAGGCTAACCCAGACGTTTCTTCTCCAGGCAAAAAGTCCCTTGTTACGTGATCGTTTAGAGGAAGTTTTTTATGGAATGCCAAGCTTTAGTAAATATTTTAACTTGGTCCTTTCAGGTTTTATGCCTCAAATTCCAGGAGAGGTGGGGGGAATGATTTTTGCATTGTGTGCTATTCTCCCTTTAATTATACTACCACGTCTTATCACTTTTTCGCACCCTCAATTTTGCTTTCCCTATTTGTCAAGGTGCAAGCCAGTCACCTGTTGGGCGCCTGGTATCAGTAAGAAGGTAGTGAAGTCTCAGGCATGTTACCTGGTTTTATTTCCCCATGAAGAAATCTGTAATAAACTGCTTCATATATTTGGAGAAGTGAGGGGTGAGTGGGGGAGGGAGGGCGCTGTGCATACGTTATAAATGGAGCTATGCTTTGCCAGACCTACAGGCGGTGCCTGTATTATCTCATAAAGGGAATCATCCTGAACATCTTTTGCGTATTTTGCAAAAGCTTCTGAAAAACAGAATATCCAGAATATTTTTCTCCTGCGTGAGAGCCATTGAAAAGCGTGATGCTGGGTTCCTTTCCCCCCAGAAGTCACGGATACAAGAGAATCGTGATGCATTTCATCGTTTTAGCAGTGGGAATTTATTTCAACGTTGTTATTAAGTAGCCTTGTGCCTAGCCTAACCCAACAGTGGTCTAGACCAGGGGTCTCCAACCGTGGCAACTTGTGGATTTCAACTCCCAGAATTCCTCAGCCAGCTGAAGCCCACAAGTCTTAAAGTTGCCACAGTTGGAGACCCCCGGTCTAGAAAACAATTCCATATTCCTTTCCGATTGCTCAGTTGGTGCTGCTGATCCTGATAAGCTCTACATTATGAAGTGGGGAAGGTACTGCAGATGTAGGGAATATCCCAGTTGGTTTGATGGGAGGGATAGTAAAACACGTCCACAGTGCACAGGCACCTATTGTGTAGTGTTTATAGGTAGCAGAAAATGGTGGTCTGGCAAGAAGTGGGCTGGGGGGGGGGGGAGAGGCTCACAAGTCCCATGTTGCCCCACACTGAGTGCAGTAGATGCCCTGCGGGTATACAACTCTCACACTTTTTATATTTTTATCTTAAGATGCCTGTTGAAAGGGGAGACTGTATGGAATTGCTTTTCTGGAAAAAAGTTATAAATATGCACAGCTCTTCTTCCTAGTGTCCTCGTCAAAATTGGAGTGTGGACCTTTAGTTTTCATGCCTGCCTTAGGATAGCTCAAATAACATGTCAGCCCTCGGCTACAAAACTTTTCTAAGGTGGCCAGAGTTTATCCCAGGAATAAAGTGCTTTCTTCTTTGAGGTCACCACGACAACGTAAAGCTAGAATGAGGGCCGTGAATGAAGCATCCGTGTCATTTCTCTTGTGCACTTGGCCCTTGTTACAGCATGATGGGCATTAATTCAGAATACTACCTATGCCAGGTTTCCCTGGAGCAACATCGGGCATCTCACAAGGGTAACAGAAGCTTCTCAAAACCAGCAAAATACCAGCTATTCCGATGGTCTCCCCTGCAGCTACAGTCCGATTACGTCCTTTTGGTTCTTCGATGCCTATTTCTTTTGAAGTTCCGATTGTCTTAAATGTACAGATTTAGGGGTCAGAAAATTCACTGTGATTTAAACTTACATCTGTTTTTCTTTCTTTTTAAAAAAAACCTATGTGTGTTTTGTTCGCTTATGCTGCATAAGTGAGAAACGGAGGAAGGGACACTCCAATACACCAATGCAGAGGTCTTCAAACTTGGCAACTTTAAGACTTGGGGACTTCAACTTCCAGAAATCTGGGAGTCGAAGTCCACAGGTCTTAAAAGTTGCCAAGTTTGGGGACCCCTGCACTAATGTCTGGAGCAAGCAGATTTTGTTTTTGCTAGGGTCTTTCCTTGCCCCTTTTAGCAAGCCCAGTGGTAACCCACAAATGGCGCAGAGCCATTTTGACTTCCAGCCTCTTGATGTTCTGTTGGTGGACGCTGATTTACATCGTTCAGTTTACCTCTAGGATTAGGGCAAGGATATACCGTTGTCCTTAGGACAGTTAAGGTTCAGGTTGCAATACCTACAGTTCAAGCTTGCATCTTCACAAAAAAAGACCTCCATTTTCCTTGTATTCTCTACTTACATCAGTCTTAGGCTATCTGCTGCCCAAAACCAACCTGATTTCTTTTCACATCTGTAACTCTTGCTTTTCTCCCTCCTTTACCTGAGCCAATGATAATATGATATCTCTTTTTTTGTTGGGGGGGGGCGAGGGGGAAGAAGAGACCACTCTGCTTGATTTTTTTAAATACCATTTTCATGTGTTGCCATAAATACCTGAGCTGAATCCTTGGGGGGCCCCTTACTCTGTCCACCACTTAAAGCATTTAACCAAAACAATTTCAACCTGGAATTGAACGTCCAGACACTGAATATTGGCACCTGTGGCATAGGGGCTTCTGCGTGATTGGGAAAGTGATGTACAAGGTTTTGGCTCAAAACCAAGACTTCAGTGGCAGCAATTAAATTCAGCAATGTTTCCTGAGCTTGAAAGAGCTGCGATAACCCCTCCATTCCTCCTATATTTCTATCACTATTTTTTTTTTAAAAAAGCCCCCTTCCCACCGCCATGAAAGCCATAGAAATTAACTATGCAGGCCTGTTCACGTACCCTGGTTAATTTTGGAACCCTGAACTTTAAAAGGAGACTTCTCCCTCTTCTTTAAATCTAGACCCCACTCCCACAGTGTAGGAAGAGTAAGCGTTGTTCATCTTTTTCCTGTAAGCACGAGTTGTGGTGGCTAAAAATGCATGCTCATCAGATCCGCCATAATAGTTCTAATTTAGCTCTGTAGCAACTGGCCTTCAGGTCCCGAAAAAGAGCCGAGGTGGCGCAGTGGTTAAATGCAGCACTGCAGGCTACTTCAGCTGACTGCAGTTCTGCAGTTCGGCTGTTCAAATCTCACCGGCTCAGGGTTGACTCAGCCTTCCATCCTTCCGAGGTGGGTAAAATGAGGACCCGGATTGTTGTTGGGGGCAATATGCTGACTCTGTAAACCGCTTAGAGAGGGCTGAAAGCCCTATGAAGCGGTTTATAAGTCTAACTGCTATTGCTATTGCTAAACAAAGAATCTGATGATGCAAATCACCCCTCAGCGCTTGTGCCCCTTGAGTTTCTTTTCTTTTGTTGAGACAAACTTCAGATTCTTACTGTAGAACGTGCTCCCCGTCTACATCAAGCTTTGTATGTGTGCTTAGAGGAAAACCTTTCCTCCCGTGGTAGCATTAGCAGGCCTTTGTAGGCCCTGCATCCTTGTTCCTAATGTTAAAACCAGTTTTTAATCAGGTGTAAAAGTTTATGCAGATGATAGCGGAAAAACATTGTGCCTACGTCTTTGCAGACGTAATCTGGGGAGGGGGAGGGGCTTGCCGCTCGGAGGGAGGGTCACAACGAGAATTGCACAGTTCTGGCAGAAACCGCCACTCACAACCAAAATTTGCTTGCTTGAAACGATGTTCCCCATTCATCCCGAGACACACGTGTCCCCCTGTATGTGTTCTCTCCCCCCCCCTCCGACGCCCGTTTCAATTGATGGCAAAAAGCGTCAGCGGACAGCAACGCGACCAATACAGCATTTGGGAATGGTATTTGTAGACTTAGAGGATTCTGAATTTAATTTCTAAAGGTGGCCTCGGCATGACATTTTCTCCAGAGTTTTGTGCGATGGGAACTGATGCGATGGGCATGGTACACTTTTAACGTGTCCTCAGTAACTTCAGTGTCTCCCGGTAAGTTTAATATTGTATAGCTCCATTGCAAAACGAACAAGAAGTGATTGTTGTGTCGTTTTATTTTCCTGCTGTGGAAACTTGAGTCGTCTTTTTGAGCCACATGAGTGAGACTCCTCTGGGAAAGATTGGGGGGTAGCTCTCTTAAGTGTTCTCTTTTTAATTTATATAGTGTCTTATTTTTTATTATTTTTATTTTTTACTCTTGTGTGTAAGAACTGGTATAAAATGTATATGCCGACGAGCTCATGTTCTTTTGTGTAAATATTTTTGTGCATCCCACTTCCTCCCCCTCCCTTGTAAATATTTAGATTCTCATTTCTCCGCACTGTACGAGGGCGGATGTGTTCATTTACTATTCTTATTTTTTAATTTGTACTGTAATGCTATGACCAGACTTCAGGTGTCTTGTGCTATTAAAAACGGAACAACCTAACAGTCCCACAAACCTCAGATGTACAACTCAGCAATTAATGAAGCCAGGTTAAAGTCTTACGTTGTGGTCTCCGTTATTTTTTCCTGCATTTTCATTCATTTCACAGAGTTTATAGAGAGAAGTTGTCGTTTGCCGCATTAACACTGTCCATGGCAGATAACACCACCATGATTTTCCAAAAGTAGTGGTTTATCTCTTATCCTTAGCACATGAGTGAATCTTATGAACACCAAAATTCACATTCGCACTTATAATTTCCATGTAACATGAGAAAAGAACATAGCAATAGCAATAGCAATAGCAGTTAGATTTATATACCGCTTCATAGGGCTTTCAGCCCTCTCTAAGCGGTTTACAGAGTCAGCATATTGCCCCCAACAACAATCCGGATCCTCATTTTACCCACCTTGGAAGGATGGAAGGCTGAGTCAACCCTGAGCCGGTGAGATTTGAACAGCCGAACTGCAGAACTGCAGTCAGCTGAAGTAGCCTGCAGTGCTGCATTTAACCACTGCGCCACCTTGGCTCATCACCATCGTCCCAGCGATTTTTCTATTTCACAAAGAGTTTTCAAAGTAACATTTTCTCCATTACCTGTTACTGACCTGGAGCACATTTCAAAAGGGCAAGTGAGATACAAGGGTCAAACAATCGAACTTATTACACTTGAGACAGTATGGCATTAACACAATAGAAACCGCAACATTTTTTTTACAAAGCAAAAAGCATTCTTGGTTCTGAACATTTTTTGCATCATTTTAACGTTTTTAACATTGTGATTGCTTTTCTATTTATCTTTTGGGGTTCTGTGGCGGCTGAGTGCTGAAACGCTGAGCTTGTCAATCAGAACCGTCGGCAGTTCAAATCTCTAGAGCCGCGTAACGGAGTGAGTTTCCGTTCCTTGTCCCAGCTTCTGCCAACTTAGCAGTTCGAAAGCATGTAAAAATGCAAGTAGAAAAAATAGGAACCACCTTTGGTGGAAAGGTAACAACATTCTGTGCGTCTTCGAT